>NC_135502.1:129099167-129440031 GCF_052857255.1 Amblyomma americanum | reverse complement strand
CACCGCGGCGGGGCAACATCCGAGAGACTTCGAACTGTTTGCTGGAGTCACGTCTTTCGATGGCGCCTCCCACCGAATGACGACAAAGGCTCGGTGTGCGTCCAGGGGATTGTCATGTGATCATGGCGCAGCTCGGCTAGGGAAGATGTCCCATAAACAGCTCTCGTTCTAATTTAGCTTTCAGTAGACAGATGCAAGAACAGCTCGCGAAAGCAGAAGCATCGGCTTCGTGTTGATTCAATGCATGGTTTCGCACTTCTTACATGAGACCCACTGCAACTTTAGTAAGCTTGCTAACTTGCTAATAACTTTAGTAACCTTGCTAACTAACTTGCTAGTAAACTTGCTAACTAAGAACTACTGCAGACGGAAATGCCGATAAGCCTCGTCAGGGTGCCGGACACTTCGTCGTGCGCCATCGTCGGTCAGCGCCGGCGCCGATCCGCCAGTGTGGCAGGAGCACAGGGAACGTTACGCGACTGAGCAGCATCGTGGGCGTGCTCCCCTCAAAGCCAGCGTGACGCCACGCCATGCAACAGGCCTGCGTCACCGGTAGAGTGACTAATAGCAGGCGACTAAAACTAATTTGAAAATGAAATTTATCGGGGTATAATAGCAAGGTATCCTGTCTTTGACGACCGCCGCGTGCACTTCCTGCTATAGGCACCGCCGAGCTCAGAATGAAAACAAAAGTTTGTGCAAGCAAAATATATTTCTTAGCGTCTTTTGGTTGACTTCCGTCCTAGATATGTGACAATACAACTGGCTGAATGCACATTCCAAATAACAGGCTGCTGTCTGCGTAGGGACAAGGCCGAGAACGTTAGTGCACTTTAGTAAAAGTCTGTAGAAACCGTTGCTGGTCCTGAAATATAGAACTCGCAACTGTTTTAGCCCAGTTATATTTTCTTCAGAAATCACCCCTCCTTTTTTGTTCGTTCTTGTCTGGGGCACACGCATGCTTAGCCGTGCGTGGATAGGCTGCGCTCGACCGATCCCACGGTTGCGCTAGGCGTCGCTCAAAGCCTCACTATGGGATCCCGCTGACTTGGAGCAGCGCATATACATAGATAACGGCGGCGCACATTATAAATTGGAAACAGGCCCAACGTGCCGCCCAGTTACGCGTCAGCCGATGACGCTCGCATTACTTGTCGATTGGATTTGTCGTTTTTTTCTTCTTCATTACCTGCGGAGCTGAACGTGACACATGCCAGCGCAGGTCTTTGCAGCTACAGGATTTTGCATGCGTAGGTCACGTGCCTCGCTCGTGAAAAAATAAAAAGAATTTTAGTTGCTGATCCCGAGGGATGCGTACTAGCGGCGTCAGAAGGAAACGGAACATGGTTGCGACTTCGATGTGTACTGTCCTTGACGAGTATATCCTTGAAAACTCAATATGGCCGCGACCCAGACTGGAAACAGTGCATTTATATTATGGAAGAGTGTTGCGGACACATCGAAACTTCTAGCACACACTTGGACTGCGTACAGACCTGGTACAAATCGGCAGTCTGCCACCACGCGTTGAATGCAATGTTGCGCGGTGCAGCAACAATGGTGCACCCAAATCGTGTTATCGAAACTTATCACAAGTGTCACTAAGTTACCTTTTTACGCGACAGCGTTAAAGGGGCTCTGAAACACCGACATGAAGCAACAGTTTGCTCGAGGGCCCTTTTCCCAAGCATTTCACCCCAGAATAGCCGCGCACCTAGCTGAAATGTTATCCCACTGCAAACAGGTTTAGGTTTGGCTTGGTTTATGGGGGTTTAACGTCCCAAAGCGACTCAGTCTATGAGAGACGCCGTAGTGAAGGGCTCCGGATAATTTCGACCACCAGGGGTTCTTTGACCTGCACTGACATCGCACAGTACACAGGCCTCTAGAATTTCGCCTCCATCGAAATGCGACCGCCGCGGCCGGGATCGAAGCCGCGTCTTTCGGGTCAGCAGCCGAGCGCCATAGCCACTGAGCCACCGCGGCTGACACAAACAGGCTTAGGGACGACGTGAAAGAAAAATCTGGGTATCTTGATTACAGTAGGGGATAGTTGAAGTGCTTACTGGACAGGCCGTCGACAAAATTTTGTAGGGACTGCTCAGTCTCCCTTTCTATGTGCGCACACTGCACAAAAATGACCAGCTTCTTCAAAAGCCGTGCCTGTGCAACGGTAAAACCAAATGCGCCGGCAGTCAGCAAAAGCGTTCATCCATGGGGTGCTAGGATGCGTTTGTGGACGCAAAAACACGTCCTTGTGGGTGCAGATTTTTAGAGCGAACGCTCTACTGTTCGTACTACAACTCCCAAGGTCAACTTTGGTGCGCGCTTGACCTTGAGCCGGCGGAGCGGTTGTGTGGCAAGTGACGTCATAATACGTCACTCGCTGTGGAGAGGCGCTGCAGCTGCGCTCGATCGGAGCCTCTCCGCTGCTGTACCACGTGACTAGCGGGTGGTACAACAGCTGCTTCGCTGGCGCTCGGTCACTTAGTCTCGACATGAATGAATAGACAGGCAGAGCAGGACGGTGGGTCTAATAATTAACATGCAGAGGACCAAGGTAATGTTCAACGGTCTAGCAAGGGAACATAAGTTCACAATTGGCAGCGAGGTGCTCCAAGTGGTAAAGGAATGCGTATACTTAGGGCAGGTAGTGACAACTTATCCGGGTCACAAGTGGCAAATAACTAGAATTATAAGAATGGGCTGGAGCGCATT
Organism: Amblyomma americanum; assembly: GCF_052857255.1. Classification (NCBI taxonomy): domain Eukaryota; kingdom Metazoa; phylum Arthropoda; class Arachnida; order Ixodida; family Ixodidae; genus Amblyomma; species Amblyomma americanum. The sequence continues at coordinate 129,437,313 of NC_135502.1, read as the reverse complement.
TGGCTGCTTCTATCAGATCATGAATGGCAGTTTACCAATATCCCTCAAGAGAAAAGTGTACAACAGCTGTATCTTATTGCTACTCTCCTACGGGGCAGAAACGTGGAGGCTAACGGAAATGGTTCAGCTTAACTTAAAGACAACGCAGCGAGACATGGAATGAAAAATGATAGGCGTAACGTTAAGAGACCAGAAGCGGGCAGAGTGGATGGGGGGAAAAACGCATGTTATGGACATCCTAGTGGAAATCAAGAGGAAGAAATGGGCGTGGGTAGGGCATGTAATGCGAAGGCAAGGTAACCTCTGGTCCTTAAGGATAACGGAGTGGATTCCAAGAGAAGACAAGCGTTGCAAGGGCCGGCAGAAGGTTAGGTGGGCGGATGAGATTAGGTAGTTTGCAGGATTAGGGCGCTCGCAGCTGGCAAAGGAGCGGGTTAATTGGAGAGACATGGGAGAGACCTTTGCCCTGCAGTGGGCATAGTCAGGCTGATGGTGGTGACGATGATGATGATAGAGGTGCGCGCCGGACCGACTCCAGCGCCAAACCATATGTAGCCATGCTTAACACAGCTTTCGCTCTTATCGCTTGGTGTAACAAGCGGTTAACATCTGCTCGTATCTTTTTTAGTGTATTGTCCCGTCTTTCTGCCCAGCACTGTGATATAGTACTGGGTGGCGTCAAGCGGAGTTGTACGTAACAGGTGGCAAGTAATTGATTGCTTGTTATAAATTATATTTTCTGCGAATTTTTTAATCCATTCATTATTTTTGCAGGCGGCACAGTTCTCGGCAATCCAGTTATTTTCTTAAGTAACCGATTTCTGGCAATCAGTTAATTTCTACACTTAAAACAAGTTGTAATCACCGATATAACTTCGAGAACCTTAAACTGGTAGCAAACACTAGTGCTAGCGATAGAGTTCGAACGGCCAGATATGCAAGCTCGAGCTGCCTGCATTTGGCTAGCCCCGCGTTCCGGTGGTCGCATTTCTTCTGAAGGACGCAACAAAATGTCATGTTCAATGAGCTTGAGCTTTGTATCCTCTGAGCAAAATATAAGGTGTTGCGCTTTGCATAACACATGGGCTGGTGCGCAAGGTCTTCGTGCGTTACAACTCCGCCTTCCCTCCAGCGCATGCACCGAGGGGGTCCTGATATGCTTGGGTATCGGGACCGAGGTCTTCACCGCATGACGATGAACTCTGCAGACGACGGAGGGAAGCCTTCAGGAGGGTTGGTAAACTTGAAGGTTTATTTACATATTTACAACAGAAGCAGGGAGACTAAAAGTCAGAGATGAAGTGCCGTGAAACCAGCCAAATCGCGGCTTAAATACAGTGGATATTCCCTAGGCACCTAGCTAGGGAAACCGGTGGCTGATCAAGCGTCCAATGGGCAGACACACTCTTCATAGTCTCTTCCCTAACCCCGTGACCGCTCCGCCCTCACAAACACGTGCACAGGCGATAAGGAATCCTGGCGCCTTGAGGTCCTGGAATGCTGTTTCCGACGGGTTGACCAGGTGCATAAGGTCGTTGGCTTTGCAGGCGGTGATCCCCTCCGTGGGAAAGATGCGTCCTGATGGCCCCGGGATTCCAGAGGGTAAGATGAATCAGCCGTGTCCGCCCCCGCTTTGTCTGGCCGCGCAGGTGCAAGCGAGCGAGGCGGGTCCGGCGCCTTTGTTCGGGTCTTTCTGCCGGTCCACGTGAGGGCGCCTTTCGGGAGAAATGCCGCATTCCGTACTCCGGACGAAGGGATGAGAGGCCTTTCGTCACAGCTCACCGTCGCCCGGAGCCGTTCCTAATCCTCTTCTCTGGATGACAGCACCTTTGGTCAAACATAGTTCGATGGCGCCTGCCGGGCTCGTCTGTTCCCGCTGTCGGGGCCTCCGATCACAACAATCCGTCCGCCGCCAAGAAAACGCCACGAAGTGGTTGCAGCTGGTCGGTGCACCACGAATGGGCGTCAGAGTCCCAGTTGGCCTCGTAGTAGTCAGTCAACTTGACCTGCACAGCTGGCAAGGGTCCTCAACGGAGCATTAGCGATCAGATCTGAGCTCAGCCCCCTTACCTCCGGCTAGGCAGCACGCGGCCAGCCTCAGAACATTACCAGGTCTTTAATACGGAGGAATATGGCTGCAAATTTTGGATGAATTAACCCTCGCCAACAGCTCATGCCAGGAAGTCTGCTGAACCAAAACTAGTTCCTCTTTTTGTTTTTCCTTTTTTCGCAAAGACATGCGTCGAAATCTCGGGTGGCTCCTGGGAACTTTACAGTGCAAGGGTGTTGGACAGGGCCGCTTCCTCCTCTCTCTCTTTCTTGCATGTTGTATCCCCCTCCGACCCCAGCGCGTTCTGTGGCGCCCTTTTGTGTGGCAGCTGCGCGCCCTTCTGCGCAGCACGCCGCACGCGTAACCTGTCTCGCGACAACTCCTGTCATGGTCCCATAATGGAACAGGTGGCTTTCGCCCTGCACGCTTACTTGGTTGGTATGGCACGCGACGCCTTTCTGATTTCCTGTGCCGCGGCGAAGATGTCGGGCGGTTACACTGCTGATTAGTTTTCACACTTCCGGTGCTTTTGACCCGCACATCTTTCTTTGCCTGCAGCCGCCTTCGGTAAACTACCATTGTTGATTTTCGCTTTCTGCCATCAGTTCTCGCGGTGCCGTCGCGTGTTGTTAAGCTGCCGGCCTTCGCCTCAACACCAGCAGCCGACGTAGCATTTGGCAAATGCTTGTCGCGTTCTCTGTTTTTCCCGCGCAGCGAAGCCACTCGCTTTTTGCTCTCAGTACCAGGTGACGGTTTCCCTGACGAGCTGGTCGCTGCTCTTTCTTCTAAACAAGGTAGCTCATTTTCTTGCGGTCGGTAACTAGCCGCTGTGATTTCCTCAACACTGAGCTTCGCTTTGTTTCGATGCAGCCCTGAGCCGCATTCTGCGCTTACAATCGAACTGTCAGCGGGCGCTATCCGTGGGCCACTACCCGTCGGCAACTCAAAAAAGTCTGCCCGCATTTGCATCTCCGCAGAGCGTAACACTTCGCTGTCCATAATTCTGGATATCGGAGCAGCGTCATTGCCATTCCGGGTTACAGTGACATAGCACTTTTCAACTAACGCTGCGCTCTGTCTGGGCGCTTCAACGCTGCTGTCAAGTGACTCTGCGTTACGCTCTTCGACGGAAAGCTCTCTTTCCGTGCGGTGACATACAAGTTCGCCGCAGTCTTTCTGGCGCGGAATCTGTGCCTCATTTGCCATAGCGGCATCTGTATCAGTGCTAGAACCGGCCCTTTCTCTGCTCTTCCGAGCAACAATTGTGTCCCTAGCTGACCAAGCGGGGTTCGTGGGCTGGTCGCTGACACCCTGATGGGAGCGCGGCCCGCTGCCATCACTACGATCTTTAGAGTGCGCCTCTGTACGTATGCCGAAAAAGTGGAAGAGGGCTCTTTTTGCCATTTCGTAGTTGTCGGCATCCTCGTCGGACAGCCGCGCTAATACGGCGCTGACATCACAAGGGAGGATGGCCGTCAACATCCGTGGCCAGTCGCCCTGGTCTACCTGCTCATCTGCGCAAATGTTCTCAAAATTTGCGAGAAAATTTTCTTCCTTTTTTCTTCATGCTCTCGCTTCTTTTGTTCATCCTCTCGCGTCCTTTGTTCATCCTCTCGCTTCTTTTGTTCCCTTTCCTTCTCCAACTCCTCCTTAATTAGCTCCCAACATTCTACTATCTCCTCCTCGTCCGCACCGGAATCCTCAATTGCCCTAATCAATTCAGGTTTTCTACGGATCAACCCACAATCAATGCCCAATTCCCTGCATACGAGAACTAGGTCTGGTTTGCGCAGCTTCTTCCAGTCCATGACTATTTAAGCAACGGCAAGTCTCTACTCACGTGGTCAGAGGAGCTCCGGCTGCCTCTTATACCAACCGTCGATTACCTAGGCTAAAAATTTTCCAAAGTTGTAAAACCTGGCAATGCTCCAAGAGAAAGACCGCGCACTTACCATACCAGAGTCAGGACCAGGCGCAGACCATCCCACCGCTGCCAACCAGTTGATATGCTTGGGTATCGAGACCGAGGTCTTCACCGCATGACGATGAACTCTGCAGACGACGGAGGAAGCCTTCAGGGGGGTTGGTAAACTTGAAGGTTTATTTACATATTTACAACAGAAGCAGGGAGACCAAAAGTCAGAGATGAAGTGCCGTGAAACCAGCCAAATCGCTGCTTAAATACAGTGGATATTCCCTAGGCACCTAGCTAGGGAAACAGGTGGCTGATCAAACGTCCAATGGGCAGACACACTCTTCATAGTCTCTTCCCTAACCCCGTGACCGCTCCGCCCTCACAAACACGTGCACAGGCGATAAGGAATCCTGGCTCCTTGAGGTCCTGGAATGCTGTTTCCGACGGGTTGACCAGGTGCATAAGGTCGTTGGCTTTGCAGGCGGTGAGCCCCTCCGTGGGAAAGATGCGTCCTGACGGCCCCGGGATTCCAGAGGGTAAGATGAATCAGCCGTGTCCGCCCCCGCTTTGTCTGGCCGCACAGGTGCAAGCGAGCGAGGCGGGTCCGGCGCCTTTGTTCGGGTCTTTCTGCCGGTCCACGTGAGGGCGCCGTTCGGGAGAAATGCCGCATTCCATACTCCGGACGAAGGGATGAGAGGCCTTTCGTCACAGCTCACCGTCGCCCGGAGCCGTTCCTAATCCTCTTCTCAGGATGACAGCACCTTTGGTCAAACATAGTTCGATGGCGCCTGCCGGGCTCGTCTGTTCCCGCTGTCGGGGCCTCCGATCACAACAGTCCTCAGTGTTTCTCTCTATGCGTTCACGATGAAACGCGGAAAAAAATAGCGATAAAAACTTAGAAAAACAACTGGCGGTGAAAATAAAATGAACAGCGTATACGAATTGCAACACACAACAGACCAAGAAAGCCGCACCGCTTTATTATAGTCCGCGTATATTTGGATTATGCTACAAAAGTGGGAATGAAAATACCGTGATAGTAATCGATTACCCTTGTTTTAATTATTAATGCGAAAGCATTGTATGGTTATGTGGCGTCATCAAAGTGTCTGCAAATTTTGTCGCCATAATTATGTCGTTCTGTGGACATAAATATGCAAAATTTTGATTGTGTTAGGTAGTGCCTGAATAGATCTTGAAAAGGGAAAAGGTTGGTTGATGAATTGTAATCAGCAATTGAACTGAATAATGAAAATAAGTGCGGCGTTTCAAGCAGGTTTTGTGTGACTGATTCGATGAAAAACGATATAAATAGGCTCGAAGGCTTACTTAGTACAAAAATGAAATAAAAGGAAAAAAATTAAAATTAACAAAAGGTAACAGAAAATAAAAAACAAATATATACTAAAGATAAAAATAAAGAATAGCTACAAATCAACACATCACAAACTTTCAAATAATAAAACAGTAATTTGAATGAAAAATGGAGGGAGAAAGGACAGGGAAAGGCTGTCGCATTTCCGCTCTTTAGTAGGCTTAAGTGCAATCCTGTTACTTTTTCAGTTAATTTTAGGTGGCTGTAACCTAGGGCCGTTACAAAGAAGGTGTTCTATAGCTTCGTCGCACCCCCACATCTCACACGCAGGAGAGTCTGCCATTGCGATTAAGTGGGAGCAGGCACTTGTGAACGCCACTCCCAGCCACAGGCGACACAGCGTAGCATCGCGGCGGGAGAGGCCGGACGGAGGACTGAGTCGGAGTAAGGGGTCTAGGCGGTGCAGACGGCATGTGGAGTTGCCAGGAGAAGACCATGACGCTAAAAGCTCTCTTCGGCCAAGCATTTGCAGATGTCTTGCTGCGTCGGCGCTTGTGAACGGTATCTGGACAATGTTGGCTGCAACACTCGGCCGTTTAGATCCTCGGCCCCTTACTGAACCCAAGATTCTGGGTCCTTGGAATAAGCCGTCATCGCAGAGGACAGCTTTGAAAGCACTTTTCAAGTTCTTTAAGGACTCAGGACTGAGTGCAAGGTTGTGAACTATCAGTGTGTGCCCTGTGTACCCTGAAAATAACGGCTAACGGACACGTGGAAAAGTGATCACCTCCCTTTGTTCTCTCCTCTTTCTATCTCTCCCTCCGTTCCCCTTCCCACGTGTAAGGTAGCATACCAGGCGCTGCCTAGTTAACCTCCCTGCCTTTCCGTTTGTCTTTCTCTCTCTCTCATTAGATGGCTGTAATTTACCACTGAAATCAATTGCAATTGCAATCGGCTACTTGTTTTCTGTAACGTGTACAAGACTGGCGTTGAGTGAACGGTGCCGTGCCCACTACAGGCCTCGAACCTGTTCCCGCTCACGTTTTGGCTGCCGAATATGCAATATTATGCGCAGGAGCTTAACGTCATACTTTTTAAGCGCAACCATTGGAGCCATTGTAGCAACTACTTTTTTCCTCTGCTGGCTAGTAGCCGCACACATAGACGGCTTGCCACTGCAGAGCACCTGCGACTAATAGACGAAACAGACAAACTTCCTTCACGCGCACTCATGCAACTCATCCCCAACACAAATCGAAAAGCGTTGTGTACATATCTCCGCCCTCTGCCGCCGCGGTGGCTCAGTGATTGTTGTGCTCGGCTGATGGCCGAAATGAAGCGGGTTCGATGCCAGCCGCGGCGGCGACATTTCGATAGGGGCCAAATGCTAGAAGCCCATGTACAGTGCGATGTCAGTGCACGATAAATAACCACATGTGTTCGAAATTTAACAGAGTATATACTAAGGGGCAAGTTGGTCAGACAAAATGTTCAACGAAAACGTAGCGTTTAGACAGGACGAAGAAAGACGCCCGCCCTTTCCTCGCCTTTCTTTTTCCTGTCAGAACGCTGCGTTTTTGTTGAGAATAAGGTTGAAATTATCCTGAACCCTCGGCACGGCGCCCCTCAGCTTGAGTCACTTTGAGACGTCAAACCCCATAAAACTAAACCAAACAAATCAACCATTCTCAGCTACCGATCGCTTCGATGTCATTAAGCATTTCTTGAAGCAACTGTCTTGGCCTGTGCACTAAAAGCCAAGTACTCTTGTTCATGAGCAGCCTTGCCTCATATCGTTTTTCTTTTTACTCGTTGAAAAATTTAGAAGATTTCGATTCCAAGGCTCCAGGTTCACAAGCAGCAAACATATTGTTACATGACGGCAAGCCGGTGAAGACAGGACTACATATGACAAATGGCGATGGAATGATTTTAATGGCGGTGAGCCTAGCGCAAGCGCTCCGTGCAGCGCCACTGTCCACGTTGTCGGCTTCTAGTCCGTGACAATAACGTCAAAGTTGGTTACTTACAGCACAGCGCACAGAACAATGAGTAACCGAAGAAAGCGGACTAAAAATTATTTCGTTCGTCCCTCCTTTCGTCTTGGCTGCCGAGGTCAGAACATTGTCCTGGAAAGTCGGCGCTTGGCTGGCCCGTCCGCAAGTCGGCCTTTCTGCTCACCACACATCAACCGCCACGGTGGCTCAATGGTTGGGGCGCTCGTCTACTGAGCCGAAGTACCCTGGTTCAAACCGGACCGCAGCGGCTGCGTTTCGATGGAGGCGAAGCGCAAAAGGCGTTTGTGTGCTGTGCGATGTGAGAGCACGTTAAACATCCCCGGGGGTCGAAATTATTCCGGAGCCCTCCACTACGGCACCTCTTTCTCTCTTTCTTCTTTCACTCTCACCTTTATTCCTTTCCTTACTGCGCGGTTCGGGTGTCCACCGAGATACGTGAGACAGTTACTGCGCCATTACCTTGCCTCAAAAACCACTAATTGACCATACGTAGTCTCCGGGAAAGTAACATTCGTAGTTACTCCCGAAAGGGCGAAAAATCCCTTAGAGTTTTGGCTTCCTGCATCACGTAATGATGAAGCAGATAAAGTTATTTTTCGTGCTATACTAAAGTAATAATAATAATAATAATAATTGGTTTTCGGTGGAAAGGAAATGGCGCAGTATCTGTCTCATATATCGTTGGACACCTGAACCGTGCCGTAAGGGAAGGGATAAAGGAGGGAATGAAAGAAGAGAGGAACAAATAGGTCCGTAGTGGAGGGCTCCGGAATAATTTCGACCACCTGGGGATCTTTAACGTGCACTGACATCGCACAGCACACGGGCGCCTTAGCGTTTTTCCTCCATAAAAACGCAGCCGCCGCGGTCGGGTTCGAACCCGGGAACTCCGGATCAGTAGTCGAGCGCCCTAACCACTGAGCCACCGCGGCGGGGCTTACTAAAGTAACCGTGGCTTTGCTTCCAAGACGCACCACGCGAATTCCGTGAAGTAGGGAGAGAAACTGAATGGATGGAAAGAGAAGGAAGCCAGCTGCTGGCGTCGCACTTACATGGTCAGGTCTGTATGGAACAGTGGACCAATGTTTGAGCGCGGAGAACCCAAAGACTCCGGATACAAAGGACCGCGACAGGATGGAGAGAAGCAACGCTGGAGGAGAACTATAAAGAGAGTTTGCCGAAAGCTTCCCGCGTCGTCGATCAAGTGCACGCGCATGTGCAGACCGGAGACGACGTAGCAGTGTTTGCCGAGCGTCGCCTCGAGGGCCACTTGAGAGCCCTAATACACGCCACTAATTCCGAAAGAAAATATTTGCCACCCCAGCCCCTTCGCTGCCGCAGACGCAAGTTTTCGGGGAATTTACTTCCACCAACGCGGCTGTAAGGTTTCCTCCGCGTTGTGCCGACACAGAGGCGCCTCGGCTTAGTACCCCCGAGAGTTTTCATTTCTCTTTTTCTCCTCATTCGCTCTCTCCTTCCCTCAGTTTGTCTGTTTTCCTTCCTGCTCGGTAGCGATACGAGCCACGGTGGCGAACAGTTGCACGGACGACAACAGTCCTCACGAAAACGAAATAAACCCAAAGAAATTGTCTTGACAAGCGCCTGTTTCAGCGTATGTGTGAGGAAAGCGCGCTCTTGCCTGTCTCGTGCCCTCTGTCGGTTGGCTTACGTCGTTTCTCTTTTCGTTCTGGCCGCCGCGAGAAGTTATCCTCCCCATGCAACATTTGGCACGCTCTTAGCGCAACCTGCCTGAAGAACGCGCCCCAGGAGCGCTTCTTCGTTTCGTGCCTTCAGCGACTTGTTCCTCAAACGCCGAAAATTAAATCATAATCCCCGCTTTCCGTTTCCTCTTGATTTTCCAGCTCGTACTTACTTTTCCTCTATTCCTGTCCCCTCACCTCTTTCATTTCATTCCTCCATTCTGCCTGCTGTCCTTTATTTCCGCTGCCCCAGCTCAGGTGCTTCAGCATCGATGGCAGATGCCGGGGCTAGCAAAAATCTTTTCCTTCCTTTTTACTATTATTTTAATAAACAACCACTTACCACCACCACATTCGAAGAGTTTCTTGGCGAAAATATTTCCAGCTAACACCGTAGTGTGGCCACAAAGAGTCTATAGAATGAGATAAGACATAAGAAAAATTGTCCGGCCCGCCACAGTAAGTCTCTTTCACGTCGCATGGTGCATTTTACAATGTGACAGCCGCTGCCATCAGCTGAAGCCTTCCGCTTTTCAGAAGTGGCGCTTGATTGCTGCCGGAGCTGCGCACTTGATTTCATAAGTTGTTGCAATGAAATGCCGAATCGGGTTTATAGGTTGGGGAAATGCTATGCGAACTCCCCTGTGAATACGAAACGAACTAAGCTGCATTCTTCGTGCCCATCTTACGACGTCAGGAAAGGCATGGATGAAACGCTCAGTTTGGGTGTTGTTTATTGTCAATGCATACCCAGATTAACGAGGCTTGAATGGCCCGCAGAAGCATCTCATGCAACCCCTTTTTGGGCAGTTCTGTTTGACTTTCAGAGTTGCAATTCCGTAAACTTCGAAAAGAAACAAAATGCGCTGCGCCATTGGTGTACGTGTGGAAGGAAAGGCGGCGTCACAAAATAACGGTTGCAACGCCCTACCGTCTGGTACACGTCATCATACCGCTTCGATGTCATCGCTATTCCAACTCGATGAGTTTACAGTATCGTTCAGAGCTTTGTTTCGTCATCGGCGCGGTAATGTTGACTTGGAGAAGGCAGTCGAATGCCTCCTGAACCAGTGTGTCCTCGCTGCACCTCTTGGAGTGTACGTAGCGAGATAAACTGCCCTTCTGAACAGCAAGGTCACTGAGCTGCGCCTTCGCGGGTCAACGGTGCAGGAAAGCAAATTTTCGCGATGGCAGCGACGTACAGCTGGCGAAGCGGCCAGTCATACAGCTTATCCGGTCTTCTGTGCGCCCGCGACGTCATGCACTTGTAAGCACGAAAGTTTTTTAGTTCATATCCTCTGGTGATTCAGGCGAACGTTGTCCGAATCTGTGCCCGTGCCTGAAGCCGACCATTCCGATATCCTCCAATCGAATGGCACCAGGTGGGCGCACGCTAAATAAACCCGCGCCGCGTACGGAAGCACGCCTTCAGGACTTTCCATGTTTCTAGATTGACGGATAAGATTAGTCGTGCTACTGGCAGCAGTGCGTAGCTCGAACAGCCATGTGGAATCCGCGACACCAGGACAATGTGCATGCCGACAGGTGGGCGAGAACACACACACCCACACACAGAGTCAAAGCTGTGTATGTAAGTAGGTACGTACGCCCCAGCTTGAGGTTAAACAACGAACATAGGCGCCCCTGAACAAAGAAATGCGCTTAACGCCGCTAAACGTCCGTGCCGTAGATCCAGCGTTGTGTGTGCTTGAACGAAAGCTACCGGCGCACTACTCTGGTGCCAACGTTATACTGCAGTTCAATTAGTCCAAAAACGCTCCCTTCTGCAAGCACACGTCTTCGGTGCAGAACCATCTTAGAATGGGCTGCGTAGGCAGAGCAATGGATTTCATCTCTATTTAAAAATGTGTATAGGTTTGAATAAGTCAGCAAACAGGATTACGGCGCATTTGGTTTGGATTTATAGCATTTAACGTCCCAAAGCGACTCAGGTTATGAGGGGAGCCGCAAGTGGAGGCTTGCCCACAATTTCGACCACCAGTGGTTCTTCAACGAGCACTGACATCGCGCAGTAGACAAAAGCAGCGGAAGCGATCCAGCCCACGGTGACCGCATTTCGATGGCGACGAAATGTTAGAGGCCCGTGTATCGTGCGATGTCAGTACACGTTGAAGAATCATTGGTGGTCAAAACTGTCCGGAGCCCTCCACTACGGCGTCCCTCGTAACCTGAGTCGGTTTGGGACGTTAATCCCGTAAAACTGAGCCAAATGGGCCGGGATCCTATTTGTTAGCCTATTCAATCGTATACACGTTTTCAAATTTCCAAGTATTTTTTTCAATCCTCGTCGAGATCGAGTAGGCTACAATCATTTCCTTGTAGGCTACTCTCGATAACAATACATGTAGGCTTCAATTTTTCTAGCGACAGCTACATTACGGTAGCATTTCGAGCCTTCAGCGTGGCGGCGCGCCACCCTGTGGCTGCGCCGCCACGCTGTCACATGGTGCGGAGCAGCTGCCAGCGGCGCGGCGACGTAGCTGATCACGTGGTTCGTCACGTGATTGGCCACGTGACCAAGTTCCACTCGGCCAGCTATACCTATCGTGTCACTCCAGGTTTAACCAGAGCTAAACCACCGCCCAATTTTTTTTTTGCGCTCTAGCCTCGTTTGTTGTTTCGTAGGCGTTCGAAGCTAGCTCCCACTCTGCCGAAGCTACCGTCATTAACTTCCTATTTACCTTTGGCCTCTCCAGAAAGATTTATATTGCCCTTGAGAATCTCATTTTCGCGTCAAAATAATGTGTCTTCTTCCCGGACCCGTTAGATAGCTCTGTCACAGACTTGCGTGTATGATTAATGCCTACCTGAGCACAGCGATTCACTCGAAGCCTGAAGAACAGCTCAAGCTGATCGACAGGGCTCGCAAGACTGCAAATGCCACTGGGGTCCTGGACTGAGGGAACCACCTACGCCACGAGAATCCTTCTCGACAATAATGTTCTGTAGCGATAGCTACATTAACGTAGCATTTCGAGCCTTCAGCTTGGCGGCGCTGTGGTGCCGCCACACTTTCACATGGTTGGTCCCGTGGTTCGGAGCAGCTGCCGGCGGCGCGGCGCCGTGGCTAATCACGTGGCTCGGCACGTGGTTGGTCACGTGACCAGCCACGTGGTGCGGAGCAGCTGCTGCTGCTGGCGGCGAGCCAGCCAAACCGAGCTGCAACAGTTGTGCGCATGCGCCGTGTCAAGTGGGACGAAGATGAAGAAGGAACGCCCAGCGAAACGGAGCGGCGAAAGACTGACTTTGCAATTCAACTGAGCAAGTTCCACTCGGCCAGCTGTAGCTATCGCGTCACTCCACCGCCGCCAATTTTTTTCATTCATTCGGGCACCGCACTAGAGGCAACCCAATAGGTAAATCGGCGAGGGTTGCGGCCGCCATGTGTGATCTCCGCTTAGCGGTGGCCCGCCGAACAGCGGCCAGTCAGCCCACGAGCTCAGGCTGCCAGCAGACAGGAGCCGGCGGCCAATCTTAGGAACCCGCTTTTGGCCTTAGCGGCATCCCTTCGCGCCCCGCGGGTCAGATCGAGGGTCGCTGTTCTGGGGCCGATCGAGCCTGCCTCTTCCTTCCTTTTTTTTGCTGCTCTCCTCTGCCTCCTCATCGGAAGGAGGGTCGGAGCCACCCCCCTGTGTGCCCCACTCTCTCGAACCATTCTCGGGAGGGGAAAAGCGGAAGAGCCAATAACGGCTTTGAAATATTACGCGCGCAGAAGAGTTGTTCCGGGCGCGATTTATTTATGGCCCGAGTGTTTCCTCTCAGGGGCGGAAGGAAGAGGAGGGGAGGCACAAACGGGACGAGCAGCGCTGATCGCACTGCGGCGGCTCTGCAACGCATCGGCCGGGAAGACTCGAGGATGGACGTGGGGCTTCCTACTACGACCCATTCGCTGCCGCTGTTGCTGCTGCCGCCCCTCCGACGCTTGTCGGTCGTCGGGCACAGCTCCCGTCTCTCCTCGCGGCAATTCGCCATACGCGCTACGACTCCCCCTTCCCTGCCGCCGCCACCAAATCTTTCCATGGCTGCCGCCTTCCTCTTCTCCCCCTCCGCGTATCCCCGAGTACCATATCCGCGACTCGCTTAGTTGCCCCTATATTCTAGAACATTGTTCATTCCCTGATACAGAACATCCCTCTCTCCGCGCAGCCACTTCCCTCTCCTCCCTATCTCGGCCAAAACCCTTTCTGCCCCTTCAACGCCGGTCCTTGTGGCGGCCAGCGCAGTCCTTTTCCCTCGCTTCGCTTTGTTTTCGTTGGCTCCCCCTGCGCTGCTTCGTCCCTGCCTTGTTTTGCCTCGTCTTGTTTGCCGAGCACCGGCGGCACGTTTTCCCTTGGCCGCAACAACCCCACTCCTCGGGTTCGCTCAATAGCACTCGGCGTGATCTGAAGCCCCCTTCCTTCGGCGCTCGCCTCCCTCGGGCGTGCTGGGCTCTCTCGCCGCCGCCGCCGCGGGGCTTTTGTTTCGGGCCGCCCGTCCTTTCGCTCGGCGCAAACGGGGCGCCCTTCTTATTTTCCCTGGCCGTGTTTTTGTCCCGGCTGACATGTCGAATGAGGGGCTTGTGTCGCTCCAGTAGCGAACGGGAAGCCCAGTTGACGCGGCGGGCAAAACAAAGAGAAGAGGCGGGGGCTGAGATAATACCGGTTGCGCGATGCTCCGTGCCCTCTCGTGTTAATCACGGAGACTTTCGGCCGCAGCGCATACCACCTAATCTGGACTGGGTTCAAGCAAGCTATCCGCACATCTTGGACAGGAAACCTGTCACAATGATGGTTGCTACTTCGAGTTACCAACTCGAGGGACGTCGCCAATAAGACGGGCAGCCTCCATGCAGTGAACCCGCTGATATGCTTCCATCATCGTACTGAATGGATCCGTCATTATCTTTAGCATGCCTAGCATTGGGCAAACCAAGCAAGTGCGCCCTTCGCATTTCTCTTTCCGACGCGTCACGTTTAAGGTGTGATAAAACTGGCCTGTTATCATGCTGATCGCCGGAGATTGAGTTGCTTCAAAGTTTACTAACTGTTATCACGAACTTGGGTTCAGGATAAGATTGGGCACCCACATGCGATTTGGCTGCAGAAAATTTTGTAAGCGCTCTTTACTAATGATGTTATTGCGGTTAAGGCTCGAGTTGTTTAGTGGCGCATTTAGCCGCTGTGTGTTAGATTGTATGAAGTCTGCTTCTGGCAGGTGGTACTACTCAGGTGTGCGTGCAATATGTCAGGTGGTTCATGGAAGATTTTAATTCTCAAAAATAGGATATTTCAGGTAAAAATATGTTTTTTCCAGCGTCGTATTACCAGCGTTGGCAGACACCAGAATACCGGTGAATCGTCTTAAGTAGTAAGCTCGTTAACTAATTTATAATAATTAACTTTTTAACTAGTAGAGTTAGGTGCCTAGTTGCCAATAGAGATTTGTAGCCGGCCGTTAGTAATAGCCATATCAGCTTTTAGAATTTCGAAAACGTGATTACCCTTGGCGCTGTGGCTCGACAAAATTTGACTTTTTGGATTAGTTACGGGCACTGGAAAGATTGTTTTTCATGCATGCTTTTCGAAAGCGCGTGTATTTTGGCATGATGTAGCCAAATTTTGTCCAGCCACAGCGCCGAGGATAATAGCGTTTTTTAAAGTCTGAAATTTGATATGACTATATTGAACGATCGGCTACAAATTCCAACCAGTTGCCTAGCTGTGACAGTTAAAAAGTTAATTATCAAAAATTGGTTAACCAGCTGACTAGAAGTCAGTTCACAGTTTTTCCGGCGTCCGCCAACACTGGTAATACTATTCCGCAAAAGCCATATTTTTATCCTTGTGTGTTTCGTGGTCTGTCTTCTTTACTAAAGGTGAACCACAGGTGGTTCACCTTTAATAAAGAAGCAGAGTAGAGCAGAGTTTAATTATGCAAAAACTGTGAAACACGCACTGTTAGCGCATATATTCGCATTTGAACTGTGTACTTAAATTGCCTGCCGTCTTTTTCCCCCTAATTGAAGAATGTTTTGAGTGGGGCAGGGTATATCCAGAGCACAAAAAGAACCAATCAAGCTGAAGGAAAGTATATACTCCTCTGCGTCGCCTCAGCGCACAGAAGAGTCGGGCTTCGAGTCTTTGAAGCATTAAATGTCTTTAGCTCTCATTCTCGGTGAACTCAAGCGAATATCCTCCCGAAACTGAGGCCGAACTTGAAGCCGGATTTTTATGAAACATTATGAAATTTTTTTTATGAAAATGCCGGCAGTAGAAAAGAAAACATTTTCAACGCCACATCTCCGAGCAGAAATCGTACCAGCGCCGGCGCAATTAGAGCAGCTTCGTTTTCCGATGCCTCAAATCACACGGCCGCCATAGCTTCTCGCGCTGTGCGTTCTATTTTGCATATAACACTTGCTGTAGTCGGATTCAACTTGAAGGCACACGGATGACAACTCCATACAATTACTGCTGTCAGACCATTCTCTGGGCCTTTCTTTCTCTGCTGTCCTTTGTCCGGCCGCGAAAGACGCATTTATCGCCGAGAAAACTAGAATTAAGAATCTACCCACCGGTCGATCCAAACTCGCGGCTACGTCACCACCTTTCCGAAGTGATTGGCGATGTAGCATAGCCTCTGTGAACCGCAAAAAATCGGTGTGGAAGCACCCATTTTACTTACGAAACCAGCCGGTGATGGCGACACCTGTATTTTTCTTGGCCTTTTTTAGTTTAGGAAAGCTCCGTTTTCAGACAGAGTGATTGTCTTCGTGAATAGAACGTGGTACGCTGTTGATACAGGCCAACTTCTGTTTGTAAGCCGTTTAAATATGCAGTGAAGCTCCTCCCACTTTCAAGGCCGCCACACAGAATTCCACCGCGACAGAAATGTAGTCCAATGTTAAATGTTTTCTTATTACCTAAATAAGGAGGTAACCGCAAGACGAAACTATGACGTAAATAACTTTAATGTCGATTGGTTTATTTGATATATTCAAGAACTAAGAACCTGGTTTTATCTACTGTTACGATTAATCAGCGGGAAATATACGATGCCGCAGACTTTACGGCCGACTGTAACCAAACTGCTGCTTTAATTTTTTTTATTCGTATCATACTTTAGCGGCTATATCGTCGGCTTTGTCATCTTTCACCCGTTTGTTCTGCGCTTCGAAATGTTGAATGGTTGTAATGCTGCCATCGTGGAGGTGCAATGGAGCTGGATGGGTAAGAGCCGCCTATGCCGCGAACTGCGGCTTTATGTAGCAGCACATATATGTGAGAAGGCGGCCAAGGCTGTCAGACGTGACCTAAAAAGTTCAATAAAGAGAATTCTTAAGCTCGCCTTACTACCGTGGGAAAAAGCGAAAGCATCGGAGAACACCGGAATGGCTGTCAAAACATAAAACAAATGAAGCTAGTGAACCTGGCAGCGCCTAGAGCACCAAAAGCGGCGAGGGATACCGAATCCCGAAGAGCAGCGATTGATAGGGGCGGCTCGCCAAGCCGCGAAAGCAGCCAGGAAGGCCAAGGTCCAGCTCGAAGAACAGAAGCGGTCGAAGGCGTCGGCACGTCCGGCAGCCAAAGAATCCGGCCGATGTGCGGCTACCACTTTCTGTAAGCCTATGCTGTATGCCTGTCTTGCAGCGCATTTCATGCTGAAAGCTACTCTCAACGCTGAAAGAAACGCCGATTTTCTTCTGTATGTGCGGCCATATTTGTTAGCCCGCAGGGAGTACTGCGGCTGCGCAGCGGCGGCCGCTTCCTTGCGGAGGGCGAACGACGCTCTCTCGGGCACCCCTGCTGAAGGGAGGAGCACAATGGGGAACCTGCGCTGCCAAGGTGGCACTGCAAGTGTTCCATTCGGTGACTCAAAACTGCTCTTGTCAGCCGCTTGGACCGCTGCAAACGCGAGAACGCGTTCTGCGCGATTAGATACCCACGTTTGGCCAACAGCATTCGTTGCCTATCTTCTCTCGGCGTAGCCCAGATAGCTGACGCACGGCATGTGCGCCTTCGACAGAGCGCGGAGGCTCACACTAATAAGCGCCTGAAGGTGGCGCGGAAAAGTACTAATAGTACTACCCAAAACTGCTTGCTCTTCCCGCTAGGCAGTGTGTTATGGCGCTGCAATCGACACCGCAAACTTCAGCGCAAGTTCCCTATAGAAGGTTTCGATTGGTTGTCTAAGGAACCTAGGTATCCGCGTCAGAGCTTGCCATCGTAAGGAATACAGAAACGAAGTCTGCAGTTGCGATATTCCATCAGCAAATCTGCAAGCATGCGAAAACTGCGCAGGTAACAAAGCAGTCTTACTTGGCAGCACTTAGTGCGGCGGCGCACTCACGCTGAAGCGTAAGAAAAAGAAACACAGACAGCAGTACATGTTCAATTTGGCCAATAAACGTTTTCAACAACGTAATATCGTTAAAAACTGCCACGGTTACACCAGGGGCACATCCACCCCGGCAAGTTGAGGAAGTTGAGCGTGACGGATTTCAGACGGTTCCGGAGCAGTAGGTAAGCAGGGAAAAACCGCAACGAATCAGCCAAAGCCAGTTGTGCAACGTCCGCGACTTGCAACTGTGTCTCAACTCTTCCCATATTTACCGCTGACGAATATATCATAAACCCGAAAACTAAGACATAGTATACGGCGAGCGAGAGCTCATTGCATGCACACGTCTTTCTAGGAGACTACTGCAGGACTAAGAAGCCGTGAGTCAACCAGCATCAGATGAGCAATGCGGCTGGTTCACGAGAAAAACGTACGTGCACAGCTCTTCGGACAGGTACTCACGGACAGGTGAGTTTCGCTTCAAAATTTCCGAAGTACTTGCGAGAAGAAGAGAGAGCGGCGGTTAACTCTTGTTCTGCACACCGAGTGCTGCTTGTACGTTTTTTTTTTGTTTCCTCCTCCTCCCTCTCACGATTTCCTCTCGCCCTCGAAGACAGCTCCAAGCACAGACGCACTGTGAACGCGCGACCTAGCATGCACGGCCGTCTCTAATCTCCGTGTCTGCCTGAGGCAGCAGGTCGCCGATGTTATTATTGCAAGCGCACCGCGCGATCAACGCTCATGCTTAAGAGCTACCGTGACGCCAATCTCTTTGCCATCGCGTGTCAGCAGCTGTAGCAGCAGTGTCGGCCAGAGAAGTCCAGGGGCCTCCGCTCGCAGCTTAATCCACCCGCTGCTCCGTCCTGACTCGGGTATTCGAATGTCAGCTGTCGTGCATCTTTCATGGCGGCGGCTGCCGGCGCCCCCTGCCGCGTCCGGACGCGTCCGACCGATCAATAGGCCGGCGTCGGCGTCGGTTCAATATTTGACGCACGTCTGGCTAGGCTTCTGCACGCGCGTCTATGCGAGTGTCGCGCGACTCCGAGGGCAGTTTAGCATCCGAATCACGCACCTGTCGTATGGCAACTGCAAGGCGTTGTCTTCGATCCCTCACTTGTTGGAGGCAATCTGCGTCATTTGTTCGGGGCTCTTTGGCAGAACATCGGCTCTGTATTCCCTAAACGCAGAAAAGAAAGTGCGTGTTGTGCTGGACGCCTGGGCTCAGGGCACCGTCGGAATGCAGAAAAAAAATTACCCGGCGCACTTAAGGACCTCAAGGACAGAAGCACTGCAATTCTATGCCAAGTCCATTCTAACTGCATTCTATTTCTATTCTAATCCTGTGCTATTCCGTTGTAGTTGGTGCAGTTGTAACTGCTATATACTGCAGACAAATTTACTCCTTTACCTTTCTTATATTCCTTCCTTTCATGACGTCACACAATTGCGATCAATCATGAGCTTTTGGCCGCCACTTTTTGGGCGACACCAGTTTTTCGTGTCGATGAGTCGTCTAATACTTTCGCACTAAAATAAAAGAGGCGCTTCTGCAAAAAGCTTGAGGTGTCGAAGAAAAACCAAACTTGGATCAAAAGGGTGCAGCATTTTTATAGCAAATTCCATTCACATTCATAGAAATAGAGGCGCTATTAAAGCGAAAACAAAGCATCGAAAATCTGAATTGTTGCGGAGCACGCTTATAGACCCGTGTGTCAACTTACGGCTAGTCTCTTAGTCTTCTATCTGGCTTCATTTTGCTCATGCCATTCTGCAGAAAGGTATTGGCCGAACGAGAGCACTCACGTTTTAACGCGCTAGTGTTAAGGGTTCCGTTCAGCGACAACCCCGGCATCGTCCGTGTGTCAAGAAAAGCAGGTGGCCCACTTGCCACTTAGGTCACGTGACTTTGTGACCTCACACAACTAGCCACCCGATTACTACCAAACTGTTCACTGTTGTAAACTTGTTTGTTTGTTTGCTTGTTTGTTTCGCGATAAAGGTTATAGCGATGTCTGCCCGTGCCTTTTTGCGTTCGCCATGTCTTGCTGCGCATGCGCCGGCAGCTCACGAAATGTATTTAACCTCGTGCGGATGCCATGGGCAATTAATTGTTCCTGGTGGGAGGCTGCCAGTGAGAACCTCGTAATGAAGCTTCCCGTTCCCTGCCCGGCGTCTGGTTACAACAGTTTGTTTCGTATCCCGATAAAGGTTTTCGCGATGTCTGCTCGTGATTTGTCGCGTTCGCCATGTCTTGCTGCGCATGCGCCGGCAGCTCATGAAATGTATTTAACCTCGTGCGGATGCCATGGGCAATTGTTCCTGGTGGGAGGCTGCCAGTGAGAACCTCGTAACGAAGCTTCCCGTTCCCTGCCCGGCGTCTGGTTACAACAGTTTGTTTCGTATAACGATAAAGGTTATCGCGATGTCTGCTCGTGATTTGTCGCGTTAGCCACGTCTTGCTGCGCATGTGCCGGCAGCTCACGAAATGTATTTAACCTCGTGCGGAGGCCATGGGCAATTGTTCCTGGTGGGAGGCAGCCAGTGAGAACCTCGTAATGAAGCTTCCCATTCCCTGCCCGGCTTCTGGTTACAACAGTTTGTTTCGTATCACGATAAAGGTTTTCGCGATGTGTTCTCCTGATTTGTCGCGTTCGCCATGTCTTGTTGCGCATGTGCGAGCAGCTCACGAAATGTATCTAACCTCGTGCGGATGCCATGTGCAATTGTTCCTGGTGGGATGCTGCCAGTGAGAACCTCGTAACGAAGCTTCCCGTTCCCTTCCCGGTGTCTGGTTAAAAGTTTGTTTCGTATCACGACAAAGGATTTCGCGATGTCTGCTCGTGATTTGTCGGGTTCGACGTGTCTTGCTGCGCATGCGCCGGCAGCTCACGAAATGTATTTAACCTCGTGCGGATGCCATGGGCAATTGTTCCTGGCTGGAGGCTGCCAGTGAGAACCTCGTAATGAAGCTTCCCGTTCCCTGCCCGGCATCTGGTTACAAGTTTGTTTCGTATCACGATAAAGGTTTTCGCGATGTCTGCCCGTGCCTTTCGCGTTCGCCATGTCTTGCTGCGCATGCGCAGGCAGCTCACGAAATGTATTTAACCTCGTGCGGATGCCATGGGCAATTGTTCCTGGTGGGAGGCTGCCAGTGAGAACCTCGTAATGAAGCTTCCCGTTCCCTGCCCGGCGTCTGGTTACAAGTTTGTTTCGCATCACGATAAAGGTTTTCGCGATGTCTGCTCGTGATTTGTCGCGTTCGCCATGTCTTGCTGCGCATGCGCCGGTAGCTCACGAAATGTATTTAACCTCGTGCGGATGCCATGGGCAATTCTTCCTGGTGGGTGGCTGCCAGTGAGAACCTTGTAATGAAGCTTCCCGTTCCCTGCCCGGCGTCTGGTTACAACAGTTTGTTTCGTATCACGATAAAGATTTTCACGATGTCTATCTCGTGATTAGTGGCGTTCGCCATGTCTTGCGGCGCATGTGCCGGCAGCTCACGAAATGTATTTAACCTCGTGCGGATGTCATGGGCAATTTTTCCTGGTAGGATACTGCCAGTGAGAACCTCGTAATGAAGCTTCCCGTTTACTGCCCGGCGTCTGGTTACAACAGTTTGTTTTGTATCACGATAAAGGTTATCGCGATATCTGCTCGTGATTTGTCGCGTTAGCCACGTCTTGCTGCGCATGTGCCGGCAGCTCACGAAATGTATTTAACCTCGTGCGGAGGCCATGGGCAATTGTTCCTTGTGGGAGGCTGCCAGTGAGAACCTCGTAATGAAGCTTCCCATTCCCTGCCCGGCTTCTGGTTACAACAGTTTGTTTCGTATCACGATAAAGGTTTTCGCGATGTGTTCTCGTGATTTGTCGCGTTCGCCATGTCTTGTTGCGCATGTGCGAGCAGCTCACGAAATGTATCTAACCTCGTGCGGAGGCCATGTGCAATTGTTCCTGGTGGAATGCTGCCAGTGAGAACCTCGTAACGAAGCTTCCCGTTCTCTGCCCGGTGTCTGGTTAAAAGTTTGTTTCGTATCACGATAAAGGTTTTCACGATGTCTGCTCGAGATTTGTCGCGTTCGCCATGTCTTGCTGCACATGTGCCCGCAGCTCACGAAATGTAGTTAACCTCGTAAGGATGCCATGGGCAATTGTTCCTGGAGGGAGGCTGCCAGTGAGAACCTCGTAATGAAGCTTCCCGTTCCCTGCCCGGCGTCTGGTTACAACAGTTTGTTTCGTATCACGACAAAGGATTTCGCGATGTCTGCTCGTGATTTGTCGGGTTCGACGTGTCTTGCTGCGCATGCGCCGGCAGCTCACGAAATGTATTTAACCTCGTAAGGATGCCATGTGCAATTGTTCCTGGCGGGAGGCTGCCAGTGAGAACCTCGTAATGAAGCTTCCCGTTCCCGGCCCGGCATCTGGTTACAAGTTTGTTTCGTATTACGATAAAGGTTTTCGCGGTGTCTGCCCGTGCCTTTCGCGTTCGCCATGTCTTGCTGCGCATGCGCAGGCAGCTCACGAAATGTATTTGACCTCGTGCGGATGCCATGGGCAATTGTTCCTGGTGGGAGGCTGCCAGTGAGAACCTCGTAATGAAGCTTCCCGTTCCCTGCCCGGCGTCTGGTTACAAGTTTGTTTCGCATCACGATAAAGGTTTTCGCGATGTCTGCTCGTGATTTGTCGCGTTCGCCATGTCTTGCTGCGCATGCGCCGGTAGCTCACGAAATGTATTTAACCTCGTGCGGATGCCATGGGCAATTGTTCCTGGAGGGAGGCTGCCAGTGAGAACCTCGTAATGAAGCTTCCCGTTCCCTGCCCGGCGTCTGGTTACAACAGTTTGTTTCGAATCACGACCAAGGTTATCGCGATGTCTGCTCGTGATTTGTCGCGTTCGCCATATCTTGCTGCGCATGCGCCGGCAGCTCACGAAATGTATTTAACCTCGTGCGGATGCCAAGGGCAATTGTTCCTGGTGGGAGGCTGCCAGTGAGAACGTCGTAATGAAGCTTCCCGTTCCCTGCCCGGCGTCTGGTTACAACAGTTTGTTTCGTATCACGACAAAGGTTATCGCGATGTCTGCTCGCGATTTGTCGCGATCGCCATATCTTGCTGCGCATGTGCCGGCAGCTCACGAAATGTATTTAACCTCGTGCGGATGCCATGGGCAATTGTTCCTGGCGGGAGGCTGCCAGTGAGAACCTCGTAATGAAGCTTCCCGTTCCCTGCCCGGCATCTGGTTACAAGTTTGTTTCGTATCACGATAAAGGTTTTCGCGATGTCTGCCCGTGCCTTTTCGCGTTCGCCATGTCTTGCTGCGCATGCGCCGGCAGCTCACGAAATGTATTTAACCTCGTGCGGATGTCATGGGCAATTGTTCCTGGTGGGAGGCTGCCAGTGAGAACCTCGTAATGAAGCTTCCCGTTCCCTGCCCGGCGTCTGGTTACAAGTTTGTTTCGCATCACGATAAAGGTTTTCGCGATGTCTGCTCGTGATTTGTCGCGTTCGCCATGTCTTGCTGCGCATGCGCCGGTAGCTCACGAAATGTATTTAACCTCGTGCGGATGCCATGGGCAATTCTTCCTGGTGGGTAGCTGCCAGTGAGAACCTTGTAATGAAGCTTCCCGTTCCCTGCCCGGCGTCTGGTTACAACAGTTTGTTTCGTATCACGATAAAGGTTTTCGCGATGTCTGCTCGTGATATGTCGCGTTCGCCATGTCTTGCGGCGCATGTGCCGGCAGCTCACGAGATGTATTTAACCTCGTGCGGATGTCATGGGCAATTTTTCCTGGTAGGATACTGCCAGTGAGAACCTCGTAATGAAGCTTCCCGTTTACTGCCCGGCGTCTGGTTACAACAGTTTGTTTTGTATCACGATAAAGGTTATCGCGATGTCTGCTCGTGATTTGTCGCGTTAGCCACGTCTTGCTGCGCATGTGCCGGCAGCTCACGAAATGTATTTAACCTCGTGCGGAGGCCATGGGCAATTGTTCCTTGTGGGAGGCTGCCAGTGAGAACCTCGTAATGAAGCTTCCCATTCCCTGCCCGGCTTCTGGTTACAACAGTTTGTTTCGTATCACGATAAAGGTTTTCGCGATGTGTTCTCGTGATTTGCCGCGTTCGCCATGTCTTGTTGCGCATGTGCGAGCAGCTCACGAAATGTATCTAACCTCGTGCGGAGGCCATGTGCAATTGTTCCTGGTGGGATGCTGCCAGTGAGAACCTCGTAACGAAGCTTCCCGTTCCCTGCCCGGTGTCTGGTTAAAAGTTTGTTTCGTATCACGATAAAGGTTTTCACGATGTCTGCTCGAGATTTGTCGCGTTCGCCATGTCTTGCTGCACATGTGCCCGCAGCTCACGAAATGTATTTAACCTCGTGCGGATGCCATGGGCAATTGTTCCTGGCGGGAGGCTGCCAGTGAGAACCTCGTAATGAAGCTTCCCGTTCCCTGCCCGGCATCTGGTTACAAGTTTGTTTCGTATCACGATAAAGGTTTTCGCGATGTCTGCCCGTGCCTTTCGCGTTCGCCGTGTCTTGCTGCGCATGCGCAGGCAGCTCACGAAATATATTTAACCTCGTGCGGATGCCATGGGCAATTGTTCCTGGTGGGAGGCTGCCAGTGAGAACCTCGTAATGAAGCTTCCCGTTCCCTGCCCGGCGTCTGGTTACAAGTTTGTTTCGCATCACGATAAAGGTTTTCGCGATGTCTGCTCGTGATTTGTCGCGTTCGCCATGTCTTGCTGCGCATGCGCCGGTAGCTCACGAAATGTATTTAACCTCGTGTGGATGCCATGGGCAATTGTTCCTGGAGGGAGGCTGCCAGTGAGAACCTCGTAATGAAGCTTCCCGTTTACTGCCCGGCGTCTGGTTACAACAGTTTGTTTTGAATCACGATAAAGGTTATCGCGATGTCTGCTCGTGATTTGTCGCGTTAGCCACGTCTTGCTGCGCATGTGCCGGCAGCTCACGAAATGTATTTAACCTCGTGCGGAGGCCATGGGCAATTGTTCCTTGTGGGAGGCTGCCAGTGAGATCCTCGTAATGAAGCTTCCCGTTCCCTGCCCGGCGTCTGGTTACAACAGTTTGTTTCGTATCATGATAAAGGTTTCCGCGATGTCTGCTCGTGACTTGTCGCGTTCGCCATGTCTCTCTGCGCACGTGCCGGCAGCTCACGAAATGTATTTAACCTCGTGCGGATGCCATGGGCAATTGTTCCTGGTGGGAGGCTGCCAGTGAGAACCTCGTAATGAAGCTTCCCGTTCCCTGCCCGGCGTCTGGTTACAACTGTTTGTTTCGTATCACGATAAAGGTTTTCGTGATGTCTGCTCGTGATTTGTCGCGTTCGCCATGTTTTGCTGCGCATGTGCCGGCAGCTCACGAAATGTATTTAACCTCGTGCGGATGCCATGGGCAATTGTTCCTGGTGGGAGGCTCCCAGTGAGAACCTCGTAATGAAGCTTCCCGTTGCCTGCCCGGCGTCTGGTTACAAGTTTGTTTCGTGTCACGATAAAGGTTTTCGCGATGTCTGCCCGTGCCTTTTCGCGTTCGCCATGTCTTGCTGCGCATGCGCCGGCAGCTCACGAAACGTATTTAACCTCGTGCGGATACCATGGGCAATTGTTCCTGGTGGGAGGCTGCCAGTGGAACCTCGTAATGGAGCTTCCCGTTCCCTGCCCGGCGTCTGGTTACAACAGTTTGTTTCGTATCACGATAAAGGTTTTCGCGATGTCTGCTCGTGATTTGTCGCGTTCGCCATGTCTTGCGGCGCATGTGCCGGCAGCTCACGAAATGTATTTAACCTCGTGCGGATGTCATGGGCAGTTGTTCCAGGTGGGAGGCTGCCAGTGAGAACCTCGTAATGAAGCTTCCCGTTCCCTCCCCGGCGTCTGGTTAGAACAGTTTGTTTCGTGTCACGATAAAGGTTTTCGCGATGTCTGCTCATGATTTGTCGCGTTCGCCATGTCTTGCTGCGCATGGGCCGGCAGCTCACGAAATGTATTTAACCTCGTGCGGATGCCATGGGCAATTTTTCCTGGTAGGATACTGCCAGTGAGAACCTCGTAATGAAGCTTCCCGTTTACTGCCCGGCGTCTGGTTACAACAGTTTGTTTTGAATCACGATAAAGGTTATCGCGATGTCTGCTTGTGATTTGTCGCGTTAGCCACGTCTTGCTGCGCATGTGCCGGCAGCTCACGAAATGTATTTAACCTCGTGCGGAGGCCATGGGCAATTGTTCCTTGTGGGAGGCTGCCAGTGAGAACCTCGTAATGAAGCTTCCCATTCCCTGCCCGGCTTCTGGTTACAACAGTTTGTTTCGTATCACGATAAAGGTTTTCGCGATGTGTTCTCGTGATTTGTCGCGTTCGCCATGTCTTGTTGCGCATGTGCGAGCAGCTCACGAAATGTATCTAACCTCGTGCGGAGGCCATGTGCAATTGTTCCTGGTGGGATGCTGCCAGTGAGAACCTCGTAACGAAGCTTCCCGTTCCCTGCCCGGTGTCTGGTTAAAAGTTTGTTTCGTATCACGATAAAGATTTTCACGATGTCTGCTCGAGATTTGTCGCGTTCGCCATGTCTTGCTGCACATGTGCCCGCAGCTCACGAAATGTAGTTAACCTCGTAAGGATGCCATGGGCAATTGTTCCTGGAGGGAGGCTGCCAGTGAGAACCTCGTAATGAAGCTTCCCGTTCCCTGCCCGGCGTCTGGTTACAACAGTTTGTTTCGTATCACGACAAAGGATTTCGCGATGTCTGCTCGTGATTTGTCGGGTTCGACGTGTCTTGCTGCGCATGCGCCGGCAGCTCACGAAATGTATTTAACCTCGTGCGGATGCCATGGGCAATTGTTCCTGGCGGGAGGCTGCCAGTGAGAACCTCGTAATGAAGCTTCCCGTTCCCGGCCCGGCATCTGGTTACAAGTTTGTTTCGTATCACGATAAAGGTTTTCGCGGTGTCTGCCCGTGCCTTTCGCGTTCGCCATGTCTTGCTGCGCATGCGCAGGCAGCTCACGAAATGGATTTAACCTCGTGCGGATGCCATGGGCAATTCTTCCTGGTGGGAGGCTGCCAGTGAGAACCATGTAAAGAAGCTTCCCGTTCCCTGCACGGCGTCTGGTTACAACAGTTTGTTTCGTATCACGATAAAGGTTTTCGCGATGTCTGCTCGTGATTTGTAGCGTTCGCCATATCTTGCTGCGCATGCGCCGGCAGCTCACGAAATGTATTTAACCTCGTGCGGATGCCATGGGCAATTGTTCCTGGTGGGAGGCTGCCAGTGAGAACCCCGTAATGAAGCTTCCCGTTCCCTGCCCGGCGTCTGGTTACAACAGTTTGTTTCGAATCACGATAAAGGTTTTCGCGATGTCTGCTCATGATTTGTCGCGTTCGCCATGTCTTGCTGCGCATGTGCCGGCAGCTCACGAAATGTATTTAACCTCGTGCGGATGCCATGGGCAATTTTTCCTGGTGGGATACTGCCAGTGAGAACCTCGTAATGAAGCTTCCCGTTCCCTGCCCGGCGTCTGGTTACAACAATTTGTTTCGTATCACGATAAAGGTTATCGCGATGTCTGCTCGTGATTTGTAGCGTTCGCCATGTCTTGCTGCGCATGTGCCGGCAGCTTTCGAAACGTATTTAACCTCGTGCGGATCCATGGGCAATTGTTCCTGGTGGGAGGCTGCCATGAGAACCTCGTAATGAAGCTTCCCGTTCCCTGCCCGGCGTGTGGTTACAACAGTTTGTTTCGTATCACGATAAAGGATTTCGCGATGTCTGCTCGTGATTTGTAGGGTTCGACGTGTCTTGCTGCGCATGCGCCGGCAGCTCACGAAGTTTATTTAACCTCGTGCGGGTACCATGGGCAATTGTTCCTGGAGGGAGACTGCCAGTGAGAACCTCGTAATGGAGCGTCCCGTTCACTGCCCGGCGTCTGGTTACAACAGTTTGTTTCGTATCACGATAAATGTTTTCGCGATGTCTGCTCGTGATTTGTGGCGTTCGCCATGTCTTGCTGCGCATGTGCCGGCAGCTCACGAAATGTATTTAACCTCGTGCAGATGCCATGGGCAATTGTTCCTGGTGGGAGGCTGCCAGTGAGAACCTCGTAATGAAGCTTCCCGTTCCCTGCCCGGCGTCTGGTTACAAGTTTGTTTCGGATCACGGTAAAGGTTTTCGCGGTGTCTGCCCGTGCCTTTCGCGTTCGCCATGTCTTGCTGCGCATGCGCAGGCAGCTCACGAAATGGATTTAACCTCGTGCGGATGCCATGGGCAATTGTTCCTGGTGGGAGGCTTCCAGAGAGAACCTCGTAATGAATCTTCCCGTTCCCTGCCCGGCGTCTGGTGCCAACAGTTTGTTTCGTATCACGATAAAGGATTTCGCGATGTCTGCGCGTGATTTGTCGCGTTCCCCATGTCTATGCTGCGCATGCGCCGGCAGCTCACGAAATGTATTTAACCTCGTGCGGATGCCATGGGAAATTGTTCCTGGTGGGAGGCTGCCAGTGAGAACCTTGTAATGAAGCTTCCCGTTCCCTACCCGGCGTCTGGTTTAGAACAGTTTGTGTCGTATCACGACAAAGGTTATCGCGCTGTCTGCTCGTGATTTGTCGCGTTCGCCATATCTTGCTGCGCATGTGCCGGCAGCTCACGAAATGTATTTAACCTCGTGCAGATGCCATGGGCGATTGTTCCTGGTGGGAGGCTGCCATGAGAACCTCGTAATGAGACTTCCCGTTCCCTGCCCGGCGTCTGGTTACAAGTTTGTTTCGTATCACGATAAAGGTTTTCGCGATATCTGCCCGTGCCTTTTCGCGTTCGCCATGCCTTGCTGCGCATGCGCCGGCAGCTGACGAAATGTATTTAACCTCGTGCGGATGCCATGGGCAATTGTTCCTGGTGGGAGGCTGCCAGTGAGAACCTCGTAATGAAGCTTCCCGTTCCCTGCCCGGCGTCTGGTTACAAGTTTGTTTCGTATCACGATAAACGTTTTCGCGATGTCTGCCCGCGCCTTTTCGCGTTCGCCATGTCTTGCTCCGCATGCGGCGGCAGCTCACGAAATGTATTTAACCTCGTGCGGATGCCATGGGCAATTGTTCCTGGTGGGAGGCTGCCAGTGAGAACCTCGTAATGAAGCTTCCCGTTCCCTGCCCGGCGTGTGGTTACAAGTTTGTTTCGTATCACGATAAAGGTTTTCGCGATGTCTGCTCGTGATTTGTCGCGTTCGCCATGTCTTGCTGCGCATGCGCCGGCAGGTCACGAAATGTATTTAACCTCGTGCGGATGCCATGGGAAATTGTTCCTGGTGGGAGGCTACTAGTGAGAACCTCGTAATGAAGCTTCCCGTTCCCTGCCCGGCGTCTGGTTACAACAGTTTGTTTCGTATCACGATAAAGGTTATCGCGATGTCTGCTCGTGATTTGTCGCGTTCGCCATGTCTTGCTGCGCATGCGCCGGCAGCTCACGAAATGTATTTAACCTCGTGCGGATGCCATGGGAAATTGTTCCTGGTGGGAGGCTACTAGTGAGAACCTCGTAATGAAGCTTCCCGTTCCCTGCCCGGCGTCTGGTTACAACAGTTTGTTTCGTATCACGATAAAGGTTTGCGCGATATCTACTCGTGATTTGTCGCGCTCGCCATGTCTTGCTGCGCATGCGCCGGCAGCTCACGAAATGTATCTAACCTCGTGCGGATGCCATGGGCAATTGTTCCTGGTGGGAGGCTGCCAGTGAGAACCTCGTAAGGAAGCTTCCCGTTCCCTGCCCGGCGTCTGGTTACAAGTTTGTTTCGTATCGCGACAAAGGTTATCGCGATGTCTGCCCGTGCCTTTTCGCGTTCGCCATGTCTTTCTGCGCATGCGCCGGCAGCTCACGAAATGTATTTAACCTCGTGCGGATGCCATGGGCAACTGTTCCTGGTGGGAGGCTGCCAGTGAGAACCTCCTAATGACGCTTCCCGTTCCCTGACCGGCGTCTGGTTACAAGAGCTTGTTTCGTATCACGATAAAGGTTATCGCGATGTCTGCTCGTGATTTGTCGCGTTCGCCATGTCTTGTTGCGCATGCGCCGGCAGCTCACGAAATGTATTTAACCTCGTGCGGATGCCATGGGAAATTGTTCCTGGTGGGAGGCTGCCAGTGAGAACCTCGTAATGAAGCTTCCTGTTCCCTGCCCGGCGTCTGGTTACAACATTTTGTTTCGTATCACGATAAAGGTTTTCGCGATGTCTGCTCGTGATTTGTCGCGTTCGCCATGTCTTGCTGCGCATGCGCCGGCAGCTCACGAAATGTATTTAACCTCGTGCGGATGCCATGGGCAATTGTTCCTGGTGGGAGGCTGCCAGTGAGAACCTCGTAATGAAGCTTCCCGTTCCCTGTCCGGCGTCTAGTTACAAGAGTTTGTTTCGTATCACGATAAAGGTTATAGCGATGTCTTCTCGTGATTTCTCGCGTTCGCCATGTCTTGCTGCGCATACGCAGGCAGCTCACGAAATGTATTTAACCTCGTGCGGATGCCATGGGAAATTGTTCCTGGTGGGAGGCTACCAGTGAGAACCTCGTAATGAAGTTTCCTGTTCCCTGCCCGGCGTCTGGTTACAACAGTTTGTTTCATATCACGACAAAGGTTTTCGCGATGTCTGCTCGTGATTTGTCGCGTTCGCCATGTCTTGCAGCCCATGTGCCGGCAGCTCATGAAATGTATTTAACCTCGTGCAGATGCCATGGGCAATTGTTCCTGGTGGGAGGCTGCCAGTGAGATCCTCGTAATGAAGCTTCCCGTTCCCTGCCCGGCGTCTGGTTACAACAGTTTGTTTCGTATCATGATAAAGGTTTCCGCGATGTCTGCTCGTGACTTGTCGCGTTCGCCATGTCTCTCTGCGCACGTGCCGGCAGGTCACGAAATGTATTTAACCTCGTGCGGATGCCATGGGCAATTGTTCCTGGTGGGAGGCTGCCAGTGAGAACCTCGTAATGAAGCTTCCCGTTCCCTGCCCGGCGTCTGGTTACAACTGTTTGTTTCGTATCACGATAAAGGTTTTCGTGATGTCTGCTCGTGATTTGTCGCGTTCGCCATGTTTTGCTGCGCATGTGCCGGCAGCTCACGAAATGTATTTAACCTCGTGCGGATGCCATGGGCAATTGTTCCTGGTGGGAGGCTCCCAGTGAGACCCTCGTAATGAAGCTTCCCGTTGCCTGCCCGGCGTCTGGTTACAAGTTTGTTTCGTGTCACGATAAAGGTTTTCGCGATGTCTGCCCGTGCCTTTTCGCGTTCGCCATGTCTTGCTGCGCATGCGCCGGCAGCTCACGAAACGTATTTAACCTCGTGCGGATACCATGGGCAATTGTTCCTGGTGGGAGGCTGCCAGTGGAACCTCGTAATGGAGCTTCCCGTTCCCTGCCCGGCGTCTGGTTACAACAGTTTGTTTCGTATCACGATAAAGGTTTTCGCGATGTCTGCTCGTGATTTGTCGCGTTCGCCATGTCTTGCGGCGCATGTGCTGGCAGCTCACGAAATGTATTTAACCTCGTGCGGATGTCATGGGCAGTTGTTCCAGGTGGGAGGCTGCCAGTGAGAACCTCGTAATGAAGCTTCCCGTTCCCTCCCCGGCGTCTGGTTAGAACAGTTTGTTTCGTGTCACGATAAAGGTTTTCGCGATGTCTGCTCATGATTTGTCGCGTTCGCCATGTCTTGCTGCGCATGGGCCGGCAGCTCACGAAATGTATTTAACCTCGTGCGGATGCCATGGGCAATTTCTCCTGGTAGGATACTGCCAGTGAGAACCTCGTAATGAAGCTTCCCGTTTACTGCCCGGCGTCTGGTTACAACAGTTTGTTTCGTATCACGATAAAGGTTATCGCGATGTCTGCTCGTGATTTGTCGCATTAGCCACGTCTTGCTGCGCATGTGCCGGCAGCTCACGAAATGTATTTAACCTCGTGCGGAGGCCTGGGGCAATTGTTCCTTTTGGGAGGCTGCCAGTGAGAACCTCGTAATGAAGCTTCCCATTCCCTGCCCGGCTTCTGGTTACAACAGTTTGTTTCGTATCACGATAAAGGTTTTCGCGATGTGTTCTCGTGATTTGTCGCGTTCGCCATGTCTTGTTGCGCATGTGCGAGCAGCTCACGAAATGTATCTAACCTCGTGCGGAGGCCATGTGCAATTGTTCCTGGTGGGATGCTGCCAGTGAGAACCTCGTAACGAAGCTTCCCGTTCCCTGCCCGGTGTCTGGTTAAAAGTTTGTTTCGTATCACGATAAAGGTTTTCACGATGTCTGCTCGAGATTTGTCGCGTTCGCCATGTCTTGCTGCACATGTGCCCGCAGCTCACGAAATGTAGTTAACCTCGTAAGGATGCCATGGGCAATTGTTTCTTGAGGGAGGCTGCCAGTGAGAACCTCGTAATGAAGCTTCCCGTTCCCTGCCCGGCGTCTGGTTACAACAGTTTGTTTCGAATCACGACCAAGGTTATCGCGATGTCTGCTCGTGATTTGTCGAGTTCGCCATATCTGCTGCGCATATGCCGGCAGCTCACGAAATGTAGTTAATCCCGTGTGGATGCCATGGGCAATTGTTCCTGGTGGGAGGCTGCCATGACAACCTCGTAATGAAGCTTCCCGTTCCCTGCATGGCGTGTGGTTACAACAGTTTGTTTCGTATCACGACAAAAGATTTCGCGATGTCTGCTCGTGATTTGTCGGGTTCGAAGTGTCTTGCTGCGCATGCGCCGGCAGCTCACGAAATGTATTTAACCTCGTGCGGATGCCATGGGCAATTGTTCCTGGCGGGAGGCTGCCAGTGAGAACCTCGTAATGAAGCTTCCCGTTCCCTGCCCGGCATCTGGTTACAAGTTTGTTTCGTATCACGATAATGGTTTTCGCGATGTCTGCCCGTGCCTTTCGCGTTCGCCATGTCTTGCTGCGCATGCGCCGGCAGCTCACGAAATGTATTTAACCTCGTGCGGATGCCAAGGGCAATTGTTCCTGGTGGGAGGCTGCCAGTGAGAACGTCGTAATGAAGCTTCCCGTTCCCTGCCCGGCGTCTGGTTACAACAGTTTGTTTCGTATCACGACAAAGGTTATCGCGATGTCTGCTCGCGGTTTGTCGCGTTCGCCATATCTTGCTGCGCATGTGCCGGCAGCTCACGAAATGTATTTAACCTCGTGCGGACGCCATGGGCAATTGTTCCTGGCGGGAGCCTGCCAGTGAGAACCTCGTAATGAAGCTTCCCGTTCCCTGCCCGGCATCTGGTTACAAGTTTGTTTCGTATCACGATAAAGGTTTTCGCGATGTCTGCCCGTGCCTTTTCGCGTTCGCCATGTCTCGCTGCGCATGCGCCGGCAGCTCACGAAATGTATTTAACCTCGTGCGGATGCCATGGGCAATTGTTCCTGGTGGGAGGCTGCCAGTGAGAACCCCGTAATGAAGCTTCCCGTTCCCTGCCCGGCGTCTGGTTACAAGTTTGTTTCGCATCACGATAAAGGTTTTCGCGATGTCTGCTCGTGATTAGTCGCGTTCGCCATGTCTTGCTGCGCATGCGCCGGTAGCTCACGAAATGTATTAAACCTCGTGCGGATGCCATGGGCAATTGTTCCTGGTGGGAGGCTGCCAGTGAGAACCTCGTAATGAGACTTCCCGTTCCCTGCCCGGCATCTGGTTACAAGTTTGTTTCGTATCACGATAAAGGTTTTCGCGATATCTGCCTTGCCTTTTCACATTCGTCATGCCTTTCTGCGCATGCGTCGGCAGCTCACGAAATGGATTTATCCTCGTGCGGATGCGATGGGCAATTCTTCCTGGTGGGAGGCTGCCAGTGAGAACCATGTAAAGAAGCTTCCCGTTCCCTGCACGGCGTCTGGTTACAACAGTTTGTTTCGTATCACGATAAAGGTTCTCGCGATGTCTGCTCGTGATTTGTCGCGTTCATCATGTCTTGCGGCGCATGTGCCGGCAGCTCACGAAATGTATTTAACCTCGTGCGGATGCCATGGGCAATTGTTCCTGGTGGGAGGCTGCCAGTGAGAACCTCGTAATGAAGCTTCCCGTTCCCTGCCCGGCGTCTGGTTACAACAGTTTGTTTCGAATCACGATAAATATTTTCGCGATGTCTGCTCATGATTTGTCGCGTTCGCCATGTCTTGCTGCGCATGTGCCGGCAGCTCACGAAATGTATTTAACCTCGTGCGGATGCCATGGGCAATTTTTCCTGGTGGGATACTGCCAGTGAGAACCTCGTAATGAAGCTTCCCGTTCCCTGCCCGGCGTCTGGTTACAACAGTTTGTTTCGTATCACGATAAAGGTTATCGCGATGCCTGCTCGTGATCTGTCGCGTTAGCCATGTCTTGCTGCGCATGCGCCGGCAGCTCACGAAATGTATTTAACCTCGTGCGGATGCCATGGGAAATTGTTCCTGGTGGGAGGCTACTAGTGAGAACCTCGTAATGAAGCTTCCCGTTCCCTGCCCGGCGTCTGGTTACAAGTTTGTTTCATATCGCGACAAAGGTTATCGCGATGTCTGCCCGTGCCTTTTCGCGTTCGCCATGTCTTTCTGCGCATGCGCCGGCAGCTCACAAAATGTATTTAACCTCGTGCGGATGC
The DNA here is from genome assembly GCF_052857255.1 of Amblyomma americanum. Classification (NCBI taxonomy): domain Eukaryota; kingdom Metazoa; phylum Arthropoda; class Arachnida; order Ixodida; family Ixodidae; genus Amblyomma; species Amblyomma americanum. The sequence continues at coordinate 129,403,384 of NC_135502.1, read as the reverse complement.
CATGGGCAACTGTTCCTGGTGGGAGGCTGCCAGTGAGAACCTCCTAATGACGCTTCCCGTTCCCGTACCGGCGTCTGGTTACAAGAGTTTGTTTCGTACCACGATAAAGGTTATCGCGATGTCTGCTCGTGATTTGTCGCGATCGCCATGTCTTGCTGCGCATGCGCCGGCAGCTCACGAAATGTATTTAACCTCGTGCGGATGCCATGGGAAATTGTTCCTGGTGGGAGGCTGCCAGTGAGAACCTTGTAATGAAGCTTCCTGTGCCCTGCCCGGCGTCTGGTTACAACATTTTGTTTCGTATCACGATAAAGGTTTTCGCGATGTCTGCTCGTGATTTGTCGCGTTCGCCATGTCTTGCTGCGCATGCGCCGGCAGCTCACGAAATGTATTTAACCTCGTGCGGATGCCATGGGCAATTGTTCCTGGTGGGAGGCTGCCAGTGATAACCTCGTAATGAAGCTTCCCGTTCCCTGCCCGGCGTCTGGTTACAAGTTTGTTTCGTATCACGATAAACGTTTTCGCGATGTCTGCACGCGCCTTTTCCCGTTCGCCATGTCTTGCTCCGCATGCGCCGGCGTCTCACGAAATGTATTTAACCTCGTGCGGATGCCATGGGCAATTGCTCCTGGTGGGAGGCTGCCAGTGAGAACCTCGTAATGAAGCTTCCCGTTCCCTGCCCGGCGTCTGGTTACAACAGTTTCTTTCGTATCACGATAGAGGTTTTCGCGATGTCTTCTCGTCATTTGTCGCGTTCGCCATGTCTTGCTGCGCATGCGCCAGCAGCTCACGAAATGTATTTAACCTCGTGCGAATTCCATGGGCATTTGTTCCTGGTGGGAGGCTGCCAGTGAGAACGTCGTAATGAAGCTTCCTATTCCCTGCCCGGCGTCTGGTTACAAGTTTGTTTCGTATCACGATAAAGGTTTTCGCGATGTCTGCCCGCGCCTTTTCGCGTTCGCCATGTCTTGCTGCGCATGCGCCGGCAGCTCACAAAATGTATTTAACTTCGTGCGGATGCCATGGGCAACTGTTCCTGGTGGGAGGCTGCCAGTGAGACCCTCATAATGAAGCTTCCCGTTCCCTGTCCGGCGTCTGGTTACAAGAGTTTGTTTCGTATCACGATAAAGGTTATAGCGATGTCTGCTCGTGATTTCTCGCGTTCGCCATGTCTTGCTGCGCATACGCAGGCAGCTCACGAAATGTATTTAACCTCGTGCGGATGCCATGGGAAATTGTTCCTGGTGGGAGGCTACCAGTGAGAACCTCGTAATAAAGTTTCCTGTTCCCTGCCCGGCGTCTGGTTACAACAGTTTGTTTCGTATCACGACAAAGGTTTTCGCGATGTCTGCTCGTGATTTGACGCGTTCGCCATGTCTTGCAGCCCATGTGCCGGCAGCTCACGAAATGTATTTAACCTCGTGCAGATGCCATGGGCAATTAATTGTTCCTGGTGGGAGGCTGCCAGTGAGATCCTCGTAATGAAGCTTCCCGTTCCCTGCCCGGCGTCTGGTTACAACAGTTTGTTTCGTATCATGATAAAGGTTTCCGCGATGTCTGCTCGTGACTTGTCGCGTTCGCCATGTCTCTCTGCGCACGTGCCGGCAGCTCACGAAATGTATTTAACCTCGTGCGGATGCCATGGGCAATTGTTCCTGGTGGGAGGCTGCCAGTGAGAACCTCGTAATGAAGCTTCCCGTTCCCTGCCCGGCGTCTGGTTACAACTGTTTGTTTCGTATCACGATAAAGGTTTTCGTGATGTCTGCTCGTGATTTGTCGCGTTCGCCATGTTTTGCTGCGCATGTGCCGGCAGCTCACGAAATGTATTTAACCTCGTGCGGATGCCATGGGCAATTGTTCCTGGTGGGAGGCTCCCAGTGAAAACCTCGTAATGAAGCTTCCCGTTGCCTGCCCGGCGTCTGGTTACAAGTTTGTTTCGTATCACGATAAAGGTTTTCGCGATGTCTGCCCGCGCCTTTTCGCGTTCGCCATGTCTTGCTGCGCATGCGCCGGCAGCTCACAAAATGTATTTAACTTCGTGCGGATGCCATGGGCAACTGTTCCTGGTGGGAGGCTGCCAGTGAGACCCTCATAATGAAGCTTCCCGTTCCCTGTCCGGCGTCTGGTTACAAGAGTTTGTTTCGTATCACGATAAAGGTTATAGCGATGTCTGCTCGTGATTTCTCGCGTTCGCCATGTCTTGCTGCGCATACGCAGGCAGCTCACGAAATGTATTTAACCTCGTGCGGATGCCATGGGAAATTGTTCCTGGTGGGAGGCTACCAGTGAGAACCTCGTAATAAAGTTTCCTGTTCCCTGCCCGGCGTCTGGTTACAACAGTTTGTTTCGTATCACGACAAAGGTTTTCGCGATGTCTGCTCGTGATTTGACGCGTTCGCCATGTCTTGCAGCCCATGTGCCGGCAGCTCACGAAATGAATTTAACCTCGTGCAGATGCCATGGGCAATTAATTGTTCCTGGTGGGAGGCTGCCAGTGAGATCCTCGTAATGAAGCTTCCCGTTCCCTGCCCGGCGTCTGGTTACAACAGTTTGTTTCGTATCATGATAAAGGTTTCCGCGATGTCTGCTCGTGACTTGTCGCGTTCGCCATGTCTCTCTGCGCACGTGCCGGCAGCTCACGAAATGTATTTAACCTCGTGCGGATGCCATGGGCAATTGTTCCTGGTGGGAGGCTGCCAGTGAGAACCTCGTAATGAAGCTTCCCGTTCCCTGCCCGGCGTCTGGTTACAACTGTTTGTTTCGTATCACGATAAAGGTTTTCGTGATGTCTGCTCGTGATTTGTCGCGTTCGCCATGTTTTGCTGCGCATGTGCCGGCAGCTCACGAAATGTATTTAACCTCGTGCGGATGCCATGGGCAATTGTTCCTGGTGGGAGGCTCCCAGTGAAAACCTCGTAATGAAGCTTCCCGTTGCCTGCCCGGCGTCTGGTTACAAGTTTGTTTCGTGTCACGATAAAGGTTTTCGCGATGTCTGCCCGTGCCTTTTCGCGTTCGCCATGTCTTGCTGCGCATGCGCCGGCAGCTCACGAAACGTATTTAACCTCGTGCGGATACCATGGGCAATTGTTCCTGGTGGGAGGCTGCCAGTGGAACCTCGTAATGGAGCTTCCCGTTCCCTGCCCGGCGTCTGGTTACAACAGTTTGTTTCGTATCACGATAAAGTTTTTCGCGATGTCTGCTCGTGATTTGTCGCGTTCGCCATGTCTTGCGGCGCATGTGCCGGCAGCTCACGAAATGTATTTAACCTCGTGCGGATGTCATGGGCAGTTGTTCCTGGTGGGAGGCTGCCAGTGAGAACCTCGTAATGAAGCTTCCCGTTCCCTGCCCGGCGTCTGGTTAGAACAGTTTGTTTCGTGTCACGATAAAGGTTTTCGCGATGTCTGCTCATGATTTGTCGCGTTCGCCATGTCTTGCTGCGCATGGGCCGGCAGCTCACGAAATGTATTTAACCTCGTGCGGATGCCATGGGCAATTTTTCCTGGTAGGATACTGCCAGTGAGAACCTCGTAATGAAGCTTCCCGTTTACTGCCCGGCGTCTGGTTACAACAGTTTGTTTCGTATCACGATAAAGGTTATCGCGATGTCTGCTCGTGATTTGTCGCGTTAGCCACGTCTTGCTGCGCATGTGCCGGCAGCTCACGAAATGTATTTAACCTCGTGCGGAGGCCTTGGGCAATTGTTCCTTTTGGGAGGCTGCCAGTGAGAACCTCGTAATGAAGCTTCCCATTCCCTAACCGGCTTCTGGTTACAACAGTTTGTTTCGTATCACGATAAAGGTTTTCGAGATGTGTTCTCGTGATTTGTCGCGTTCTCCATGTCTTGTTGCGCATGTGCGAGCAGCTCACGAAATGTATCTAACCTCGTGCGGAGGCCATGTGCAATTGTTCCTGGTGGGATGCTGCCAGTGAGAACCTCGTAACGAAGCTTCCCGTTCCCTGCCCGGTGTCTGGTTAAAAGTTTGTTTCCTATCACGATAAAGGTTTTCACGATGTCTGCTCGAGATTTGTCGCGTTCGCCATGTCTTGCTGCACATGCGCCGGTAGCTCACGAAATGTATTTAACCTCGTGCGGATGCCATGGGCAATTGTTCCTGGTGGGAGGCTGCCAGTGAGAACCTCGTAATGAGACTACCCGTTCCCTGCCCGGCGTCTGGTTACAACTGTTTGTTTCGTATCACGATAAAGGTTTTCGTGATGTCTGCTCGTGATTTGTCGCGTTCATCATGTCTTGCGGCGCATGTGCCGGCAGCTCACGAAATGTATTTAACCTCGTGCGGATGCCATGGGCAATTGTTCCTGGTGGGAGGCTGCCAGTGAGAACCTCGTAATGAAGCTTCCCGTTCCCTGCCCGGCGTCTGGTTACAACAGTTTGTTTCGAATCACGATAAATATTTTCGCGATGTCTGCTCATGATTTGTCGCGTTCGCCATGTCTTGCTGCGCATGTGCCGGCAGCTCACGAAATGTATTTAACCTCGTGCGGATGCCATGGGCAATTTTTCCTGGTGGGAGGCTACCAGTGAGAACCTCGTAATAAAGTTTCCTGTTCCCTGCCCGGCGTCTGGTTACAACAGTTTGTTTCGTATCACGACAAAGGTTTTCGCGATGTCTGCTCGTGATTTGTCGCGTTCGCCATGTCTTGCAGCCCATGTGCCGGCAGCTCACGAAATGTATTTAACCTCGTGCAGATGCCATGGGCAATTAATTGTTCCTGGTGGGAGGCTGCCAGTGAGATCCTCGTAATGAAGCTTCCCGTTCCCTGCCCGGCGTCTGGTTACAACAGTTTGTTTCGTATCATGATAAAGGTTTCCGCGATGTCTGCTCGTGACTTGTCGCGTTCGCCATGTCTCTCTGCGCACGTGCCGGATGCTCACGAAATGTATTTAACCTCGTGCGGATGCCATGGGCAATTGTTCCTGGTGGGAGGCTGCCAGTGAGAACCTCGTACTGAAGCTTCCCGTTCCCTGCCCGGCGTCTGGTTACAACTGTTTGTTTCGTATCACGATAAAGGTTTTCGTGATGTCTGCTCGTGATTTGTCGCGTTCGCCATGTCTTGCAGCCCATGTGCCGGCAGCTCACGAAATGTAGTTAACCTCGTAAGGATGCCATGGGCAATTGTTTCTTGAGGGAGGCTGCCAGTGAGAACCTCGTAATGAAGATTCCCGTTCCCTGCCCGGCGTCTGGTTACAACAGTTTGTTTCGAATCACGACCAAGGTTATCGCGATGTCTGCTCGTGATTTGTCGCGTTCGCCATATCTGCTGCGCATATGCCGGCAGCTCACAAAATGTAGTTAACCCCGTGCGGATGCCATGGGCAATTGTTCCTGGTGGGAGACTGCCATGACAACCTCGTAATGAAGCTTCCCGTTCCCTGCATGGCGTGTGGTTACAACAGTTTGTTTCGTATCACGACAAAGGATTTCGCGATGTCTGCTCGTGATTTGTCGGGTTCGACGTGTCTTGCTGCGCATGCGCCGGCAGCTCACGAAATGTATTTAACCTCGTGCGGATGCCATGGGCAATTGTTCCTGGCGGGAGGCTGCCAGTGAGAACCTCGTAATGAAGCTTCCCGTTCCCTGCCCGGCATCTGGTTACAAGTTTGTTTCGTATCACGATAAAGGTTTTCGCGATGTCTGCCCGTGCCTTTCGCGTTCGCCATGTCTTGCTGCGCATGCGCCGGCAGCTCACGAAATGTATTTAACCTCGTGCGGATGCCAAGGGCAATTGTTCCTGGTGGGAGGCTGCCAGTGAGAACGTCGTAATGAAGCTTCCCGTTCCCTGCCCGGCGTCTGGTTACAACAGTTTGTTTCGTATCACGACAAAGGTTATCGCGATGTCTGCTCGCGATTTGTCGCGTTCGCCATATCTTGCTGCGCATGTGCCGGCAGCTCACGAAATGTATTTAACCTCGTGCGGATGCCATGGGCAATTGTTCCTGGCGAGAGGCTGCCAGTGAGAACCTCGTAATGAAGCTTCCCGTTCCCTGCCCGGCATCTGGTTACAAGTTTGTTTCGTATCACGATAAAGGTTTTCGCGATGTCTGCCCGTGCCTTTTCGCGTTCGCCATGTCATGCTGCGCATGCGCCGGCAGCTCACTAAATGTATTTAACCTCGTGCGGATGCCATGGGCAATTGTTCCTGGTGGGAGGCTGCCAGTGAGAACCCCGTAATGAAGCTTCCCGTTCCCTGCCCGGCGTCTGGTTACAAGTTTGTTTCGCATCACGATAAAGGTTTTCGCGATATCTGCCTTGCCTTTTTGCATTCGCCATGCCTTTCTGCGCATGCGTCGGCAGCTCACGAAATGGATTTAACCTCGTGCGGATGCCATGGGCAATTCTTCCTGCTGGGAGGCTGCCAGTGAGAACCATGTAAAGAAGCTTCCCGTTCCCTGCACGGCGTCTGGTTACAACAGTTTGTTTCGTATCACGATAAAGGTTCTCGCGATGTCTGCTCGTGATTTGTCGCGTTCATCATGTCTTGCGGCGCATGTGCCGGCAGCTCACGAAATGTATTTAACCTCGTGCGGATGCCATGGGCAATTGTTCCTGGTGGGAGGCTGCCAGTGAGAACCTCGTAATGAAGCTTCCCGTTCCCTGCCCGGCGTCTGGTTACAACAGTTTGTTTCGAATCACGATAAATATTTTCGCGATGTCTGCTCATGATTTGTCGCGTTCGCCATGTCTTGCTGCGCATGAGCAGGCAGCTCACGAAATGTATTTAACCTTGTGCGGATGCCATGGGCAATTTTTCCTGGTGGGATACTGCCAGTGAGAACCTCGTAATGAAGCTTCCCGTTCCCTGCCCGGCGTCTGGTTACAACAGTTTGTTTCGTATCACGATAAAGGTTATCGCGATGCCTGCTCGTGATTTGTCGCGTTAGCCATGTCTTACTGCGCATGCGCCGGCAGCCCACGAAATGTATTCAACCTCGTGCGGATGCCATGGGCAATTGTTCCTGGTGGGAGGCTGCCAGTGAGATCCTCGTAATGAAGCTTCCCGTTCCCAGCCCGGCGTCTGGTTACAACAGTTTGTTTCGTATCACGATAAAGGTTTTCGCGATGTCTGCTCGTGATTCGTAGCGTTCGCCATGTCTTGCTGCGCATGTGCCGGCAGCTTACGAAACGTATTTAACCTCGTGCGGATCCATGGGCAATTGTTCCTGGTGGGAGGCTGCCATGACAACCTCGTAATGAAACTTCCCGTTCCCTGCCCGGCGTCTGGTTACAAGTTTGTTTCGGATCACGATAAAGGTTTTCGCGATGTCTGCCCGTGCCTTGTCGCGTTCGCCATGTCTTGCTGCGCATGCGCCGGCAGCTGACGAAATGTATTTAACATCGTGCGGATGCCATGGGCAATTGTTCCTGGTGGGAGGCTGCCACTGAGAACCTCGTAATGAAGCTTCCCGTTCCCTGCCCGGCGTGTGGTTACAACAGTTTGTTTCGTATCACGATAAAGGATTTCGCGATGTCTGCTCGTGATTTGTCGGGTTCGACGTGTCTTGCTGCGCATGCGCCGGCAGCTCACGAAATTTATTTAACCTCGTGCGGATGGCATTGGCAATTCTTCCTGGTGGGAGGCTGCCAGTGAGAACCTTGTAATGAAGCTTCCCGTTCCCTGCACGGCGTCTGGTTACAACAGTTTGTTTCGTATCACGATAAAGGTTTTCGCGATGTCTGCTCGTGATTTGTAGCGTTCGCCATGTCTTGCGGCGCATGTGCCGGCAGCTCACGAAATGTATTTAACCTCGTGCGGATGTCATGGGCAGTTGTTCCAGGTGGGAGGCTGCCAGTGAGAACCTCGTAATGAAGCTTCCCGTTCCCTGCCCGGCGTCTGGTTACAACAGTTTGTTTCGAATTACGATAAAGGTTTTCGCGATGTCTGATCATGATTTGTCGCGTTCGCCATGTCTTGCTGCGCATGTGCCGGCAGCTCACGAAATATATTTAACCTCGTGCGGATGCCATGGGCAATTTTTCCTAGTCGGATACTGCCAGTGAGAACCTCGTAATGAAGCTTCCCGTTCCCTGCCCGGCGTCTGGTTACAACAGTTTGTTTCGTATCACGATAAAGGTTATCGCGATGTCTGCTCGTCATTTGTCTCGTTAGCCATCTCTTACTGCGCATGCGCCGGCAGCTCACGAAATGTATTTAACCTCGTGCGGATGCCATGGGCAATAATTGTTCCTGGTGGGAGGTTGCCAGTGAGAACCTCGTATTGAAGCTTCCCGTTCCCTGCGCGGCGTCTGGCTACAACAGTTTGTTTCGTATCACGACAAAGGTTATCGCGATGTCTGCTCGTGATTTGTCGCGTTCGCCATATCTTGCTGCGCATGTGCCGGCAGCTCACGAAATGTATTTAACCTCGTGCGGGTACCATGGGCAATTGTTCCTGGAGGGAGACTGCCAGTGAGAACCTCGTAATGGAGCGTCCCGTTCCCTGCCCGGCGTCTGGTTACAACAGTTTGTTTCATATCACGATAAATGTTTTCGCGATGTCTGCTCGTGATTTGTGGCGTTCGCCATGTCTTGCTGCGCATGTGCCTGCAGCTCACGAAATGTATTTAACCTCGTGCGGATGCCATGGGCAATTGTTCGTGGTGGGAGGCTGCCAGTGAGAACCTCGTAATGAAGCTTCCCGTTCCCTGCCCGGCGTCTGGTTACAAGTTTGTTTCGGATCACGATAAAGATTTTCGCGATGTCTGCTCGTGATTTGTCGCGTTCGCCATGTCCTGCTGCGCATGCGCCGGCAGCTCACGAAATGTATTTAACCTCGTGCGGATGCCATGGGCAATTGTTCCTGGTGGGAGGCTGCCAGTGAGAACCTCGTAATGAAGCTTCCCGTTCCCTACCCGGCGTCTGGTTTAGAACAGTTTGTTTCGTATCACGACAAAGGTTATCGCGATGTCTGCTCGTGATTTGTCGCGTTCGCCATATCTTGCTGCGCATGTGCCGGCAGCTCACGAAATGTATTTAACCTCGTGCAGATGCCATGGCCGATTGTTCCTGGTGGGAGGCTGCCATGAGAACCTCGTAATGAGACTTCCCGTTCCCTGCCCGGCGTCTGGTTACAAGTTTGTTTCGTATCACGATAACGGTTTTCGCGATATCTGCCCGCGCCTTTTCGCGTTCGCCATGTCTTGCTGCGCATGCGCCGGCAGCTCACGAAATGTATTTAACCTCGTGCGGATGCCATGGGCAACTGTTCCTGGTGGGAGGCTGCCTGTGAGAACCTCGTAATGAAGCTTCCCGTTGCCTGCCCGGAGTCTGGTTACAAGTTTATTTCGTATCACGATAAACGTTTTCGCGATGTCTGCCCGCGCCTTTTCGCGTTCGCCATGTCTTGCTCCGCATGCGCCGGCAGCTCACGAAACGTATTTAAGCTCGTGCGGATGCCATGGGCAATTGTTCCTGGTGGGAGGCTGCCAGTGAGAACCTCGCAATGAAGCTTCCCGTTCCCTGCCCGGCGTCTGGTTACAACAGTTTGTTTCGTATCACGATAGAGGTTTTCGCGATGTCTGCTCGTGATTTGTCGCGTTCGCCATGTCCTGCTGCGCATGCGCCAGCAGCTCACGATATGTATTTAACCTCGTGCGGATGCCAAGGGAAAATGTTCTTGGTGGGAGGCTGCCAGTGAGAACCTCGTAATGAAGCTTCCCGTTTCCTGCCCGGCGTCTGGTTACAACAGTTTGTTTCGTATCACGATAAAGGTTATCGCGATGTCTGCTCGTGATTTGTCGCGTTCGCCATATCTTGCTGCGCATGTGCCGGCAGCTCACGAAATGTATTTAACCTCGTGCGGATGCCATGGGAAATTGTTCCTGGTGGGAGGCTACCAGTGAGAACCTCGTAATGAAGCTACCCGTTCCCTGCCCAGCGTCTGGTTACAACAGTTATTTCGTATCACGATAAAGGTTTTCGCGATGTCTGCCCGTGCCTTTTCGCGTTCGTCATGTTTTGCTGCGCATGCGCCGGCAGCTCACTAAATGTATTTAACCTCGTGCGGATGCCATGGGCAATTGTTCCTGTTGGGAGGCTGTCAGTGAGAACCTCGCAATGAAGCTTCCCGTTCCTTGCCCGGCGTTTGGTTACAAGTGTGTTTCGGATCACGATAAAGGTTTTCGCGATGTCTGCCCGTGCCTTTTCGTGTTCGCCATGTCTTGCTGCGCACGTGCCGGCAGCTCACGAAATGTATTTAACCTCGTGCGGATGCCATGGGCAATTGTTCCTTGTGGGAGGCTGCCAGTGAGAACCTCGTAATGAAGCTTCCCGTTCCCTGCCCGGCGTCTGGTTACAACCGTTTGTTTCGTATCACGATAGATGTTTTCGCGATGTCTGCTCGTGATTTGTCGCGTTCGCCATGTCTTGCTGCGCATGCGCCGGCAGGTCACGAAATGTATTTAACCTCGTGCGAATGCCATGGGCAATTGTTCCTGGTGGGAGGCTCCCAGTGAGAACCTCGTAATGAAGCTTCCCGTTGCCTGCCCGGCGTCTTGTTACAAGTTTGTTTCGGATCACGATAAAGGTTTTCGCGATGTCTGCCCGCGCCTTTTCGCGTTCGCCATGTCTTGCTGCGCATGCGCCGGCAGGTCACGAAATGTATTTATCCTCGTGCGGATGCCATGGGAAACTGTTCCTGGTGGGAGGCTGCCAGTGAGAACCTCGTAATGAAGTTTTCCGTTCCCTGTCCGGCGTCTGGTTACAAGAGTTTGTTTCGTATCACGATAAAGGTTATCGCGATGTCTGCTCGTGATTTGTCGCGTTCGCCATGTCTTGCTGCGCATGCGCCGGCAGCTCACGAAATGTATTTAACCTCGTGCGGATGCCATGGGAAATTGTTCCTGGTGGGAGGCTACTAGTGAGAACCTCGTAATGAAGCTTCCCGTTCCCTGCCCGGCGTCTGGTTACAACAGTTTGTTTCGTATCACGACAAAAGTTTTCGCGATATCTACTCGTGATTTGTCGCGTTCGCCATGTCTTGCTGCGCATGCGCCGGCCGCTCACGAAATGTATCTAACCTCGTGCGGATGCCATGGGCAATTGTTCCTGGTGGGAGGCTGCCAGTGAGAACCTCGTAAGGAAGCTTCCCGTTCCCTGCCCGGCGTCTGGTTACAACAGTTTGTTTCGTATCGCGACAAAGGTTATCGCGATGTCTGCCCGTGCCTTTTCGCGTTCGCCATGTCTTTCTGCGCATGCGCCGGCAGCTCACGAAATGTATTTAACCTCGTGCGGATGCCATGGGCAACTGTTCCTGGTGGGAGGCTGCCAGTGAGAACCTCCTAATGACGCTTCCCGTTCCCTGACCGGCGTCTGGTTACAAGAGTTTGTTTCGTATCACGATAAAGGTTATCGCGATGTCTGCTCGTTATTTGTCGCGTTCGCCATGTCTTGCTGCGCATGCGCCGGCAGCTCACGAAATGTATTTAACCTCGTGCGGATGCCATGGGAAATTGTTCCTGGTGGGAGGCTGCCAGTGAGAACCTCGTAATGAAGCTTCCTGTTCCCTGCCCGGCGTCTGGTTACAAGTTTGTTTCGTATCACGATAAAGGTTTTCGCGATGTCTGCTCGTGATTTGTCGCGTTCGCCATGTCTTGCTGCGCATGCGCCGGCAGGTCACGAAATGTATTTAACCTCGTGCGAATGCCATGGGCAATTGTTCCTGGTGGGAGGCTCCCAGTGAGAACCTCGTAATGAAGCTTCCCGTTGCCTGCCCGGCGTCTGGTTACAAGTTTGTTTCGGATCACGATAAAGGTTTTCGCGATGTCTGCCCACGCCTTTTCGCGTTCGCCATGTCTTGCAGCGCATGCGCCGGCAGGTCACGAAATGTATTTATCCTCGTGCGGATGCCATGGGAAACTGTTCCTGGTGGGAGGCTGCCAGTGAGAACCTCGTAATGAAGCTTCCCGTTCCCTGTCCGGCGTCTGGTTACAAGAGTTTGTTTCGTATCACGATAAAGGTTTTCGCGATGTCTGCCCGTGCCTTTTCGCGTTCGTCATGTCTTGCTGCGCATGTGCCGGCAGCTCACGAAATGTATTTAACCTCGTGCGGATGCCATGAAAATTGTTCCTGGTGGGAGGCTACCAGTGAGAACCTCGTAATGAAGCTACCCGTTCCCTGCCCAGCGTCTGGTTACAACAGTTATTTCGTATCACGATAAAGGTTTTCGCGATGTCTGCCCGTGCCTTTTCGCGTTCGTCATGTCTTGCTGCGCATGCGCCGGCAGCTCACTAAATGTATTTAACCTCGTGCGGATGCCATGGGCAATTGTTCCTGGTGGGAGGCTGCCAGTGAGAACCTCGTAAGGAAGCTTCCCGTTCCCTGCCCGGCGTCTGGTTACAACAGTTTGTTTCGTATCGCGACAAAGGTTATCGCGATGTCTGCCCGTGCCTTTTCGCGTTCGCCATGTCTTTCTGCGCATGCGCCGGCAGCTCACGAAACGTATTTAACCTCGTGCGGATGCCATGGGCAACTGTTCCTGGTGGGAGGCTGCCAGTGAGAACCTCCTAATGACGCTTCCCGTTCCCTGACCGGCGTCTGGTTACAAGAGTTTGTTTCGTATCACGATAAAGGTTATCGCGATGTCTGCTCGTGATTTGTCGCGTTCGCCATGTCTTGCTGCGCATGCGCCGGCAGCTCACGAAATGTATTTAACCTCGTGCGGATGCCATGGGAAATTGTTCCTGGTGGGAGGCTGCCAGTGAGAACCTCGTAATGAAGCTTCCTGTTCCCTGCCCGGCGTCTGGTTACAACAGTTTGTTTCGTATCACGATAAAGGTTTTCGCGATGTCTGCTCGTGATTTGTCGCGTTCGCCATGTCTTGCTGCGCATGCGCCGGCAGCTCACGAAATGTATTTAACCTCGTGCGGATGCCATGGGCAATTGTTCCTGGTGGGAGGCTGCCAGTGAGAACCTCGTAATGAAGCTTCCCGTTCCCTGCCCGGCGTCTGGTTACAAGTTTGTTTCCTATCACGATAAACGTTTTCGCGATGTCTGCCCGCGCCTTTTCCCGTTCGCCATGTCTTGCTCCGCATGCGCCGGCAGCTCACGAAATGTATTTAACCTCGTGCGGATGCCATGGGCAATTGCTCCTGGTGGGAGGCTGCCAGTGAGAACCTCGTAATGAAGCTTCCCGTTCCCTGCCCGGCGTCTGGTTACAACAGTTTCTTTCGTATCACGATAGAGGTTTTCGCGATGTCTTCTCGTGATTTGTCGCGTTCGCCATGTCTTGCTGCGCATGCGCCAGCAGCTCACGAAATGTATTTAACCTCGTGCGAATTCCATGGGCAATTGTTCCTGGTGGGAGGCTGCCAGTGAGAACGTCGTAATGAAGCTTCCTATTCCCTGCCCGGCGTCTGGTTACAAGTTTGTTTCGTATCACGATAAAGGTTTTCGCGATGTCTGCCCGCGCCTTTTCGCATTCGCCATGTCTTGCTGCGCATGCGCCGGCAGCTCACAAAATGTATTTAACCTCGTGCGGATGCCATGGGCAACTGTTCCTGGTGGGAGGCTGCCAGTGAGAACCTCGTAATGAAGCTTCCCGTTCCCTGTCCGGCGTCTGGTTACAAGAGTTTGTTTCGTATCACGATAAAGGTTATAGCGATGTCTGCTCGTGATTTCTCGCGTTCGCCATGTCTTGCTGCGCATACGCAGGCAGCTCACGAAATGTATTTAACCTCGTGCGGATGCCATGGGAAATTGTTCCTGGTGGGAGGCTACCAGTGAGAACCTCGTAATGAAGTTTCCTGTTCCCTGCCCGGCGTCTGGTTACAACAGTTTGTTTCGTATCACGATAAAGGTTTTCGCGATGTCTGCTCGTGATTTGTCGCGTTCGCCATGTCTTGCTGCGCATGCGCCGGCAGCTCACGAAATGTATTTAACCTCGTGCGGATGCCATGGGAAATTGTTCCTGGTGGGAGGCTGCCAGTGAGAACCTCGTAATGAAGCTTCCTGTTCCCTGCCCTGCGTCTGGTTACAACAGTTTGTTTCGTATCACGATAAAGGTTTTCGCGATGTCTGCTCGTGATTTGTCGCGTTCGCCATGTCTTGCTGCGCATGCGCCGGCAGCTCACGAAATGTATTTAACCTCGTGCGGATGCCATGGCCAATTGTTCCTGGTGGGAGGCTGCCAGTGAGAACCTCGTAATGAAGCTTCCCGTTCCCTGCCCGGCGTCTGGTTACAAGTTTGTTTCCTATCACGATAAACGTTTTCGCGATGTCTGCCCGCGCCTTTTCCCGTTCGCCATGTCTTGCTCCGCATGCGCCGGCAGCTCACGAAATGTATTTAACCTCGTGCGGATGCCATGGGCAATTGCTCCTGGTGGGAGGCTGCCAGTGAGAACCTCGTAATGAAGCTTCCCGTTCCCTGCCCGGCGTCTGGTTACAACAGTTTCTTTCGTATCACGATAGAGGTTTTCGCGATGTTTTCTCGTGATTTGTCGCGTTCGCCATGTCTTGCTGCGCATGCGCCAGCAGTTCACGAAATGTTTTTAACCTCGTGCGAATTCCATGGGCAATTGTTCCTGGTGGGAGGCTGCCAGTGAGAACGTCGTAATGAAGCTTCCTATTCCCTGCCCGGCGTCTGGTTACAAGTTTGTTTCGTATCACGATCAAGGTTTTCGCGATGTCTGCCCGCGCCTTTTCGCATTCGCCATGTCTTGCTGCGCATGCGCCGGCAGCTCACAAAATGTATTTAACCTCGTGCGGATGCCATGGGCAACTGTTCCTGGTGGGAGGCTGCCAGTGAGAACCTCGTAATGAAGCTTCCCGTTCCCTGTCCGGCGTCTGGTTACAAGAGTTTGTTTCGTATCACGATAAAGGTTATAGCGATGTCTGCTCGTGATTTCTCGCGTTCGCCATGTCTTGCTGCGCATACGCAGGCAGCTCACGAAATGTATTTAACCTCGTGCAGATGCCATGGACAATTGTTCCTGGTGGGAGGCTGCCAGTGAGATCCTCGTAATGAAGCTTCCCGTTCCCTGCCCGGCGTCTGGTTACAACAGTTTGTTTCGTATCATGATAAAGGTTTCCGCGATGTCTGCTCGTGACTTGTCGCGTTCACCATGTCTCTCTGCGCACGTGCCGGCAGCTCACGAAATGTATTTAACCTCGTGCGGATGCCATGGGCAATTGTTCCTGGTGGGAGGCTGCCAGTGAGAACCTCGTAATGAAGCTTCCCGTTCCCTGCCCAGCGTCTGGTTACAACTGTTTGTTTCGTATCACGATAAAGGTTTTCGTGATGTCTGCTCGTTTTTTGTCGCGTTCGCCATGTTTTGCTGCGCATGTGCCGGCAGCTCACGAAATGTATTTAACCTCGTGCGGATGCCATGGGCAATTGTTCCTGGTGGGAGGCTCCCAGTGAAAACCTCGTAATGAAGCTTCCCGTTGCCTGCCCGGCGTCTGGTTACAAGTTTGTTTCGTGTCACGATAAAGGTTTTCGCGATGTCTGCCCGTGCCTTTTCGCGTTCGCCATGTCTTGCTGCGCATGCGCCGGCAGCTCACGAAACGTATTTAACCTCGTGCGGATACCATGGGCAATTGTTCCTGGTGGGAGGCTGCCAGTGGAACCTCGTAATGGAGCTTCCCGTTCCCTGCCCGGCGTCTGGTTACAACAGTTTGTTTCGTATCACGATAAAGGTTTTCGCGATGTCTGCTCGTGATTTGTCGCGTTCGCCATGTCTTGCAGCGCATGTGCCGGCAGCTCACGAAATGTATTTAACCTCGTGCAGATGCCATGGACAATTGTTCCTGGTGGGAGGCTGCCAGTGAGATCCTCGTAATGAAGCTTCCCGTTCCCTGCCCGGCGTCTGGTTACAACAGTTTGTTTCGTATCATGATAAAGGTTTCCGCGATGTCTGCTCGTGACTTGTCGCGTTCACCATGTCTCTCTGCGCACGTGCCGGCAGCTCACGAAATGTATTTAACCTCGTGCAGATGCCATGGGCAATTGTTCCTGGTGGGAGGCTGCCAGTGAGAACCTCGTAATGAAGCTTCCCGTTCCCTGCCCAGCGTCTGGTTACAACTGTTTGTTTCGTATCACGATAAAGGTTTTCGTGATGTCTGCTCGTTTTTTGTCGCGTTCGCCATGTTTTGCTGCGCATGTGCCGGCAGCTCACGAAATGTATTTAACCTCGTGCGGATGCCATGGGCAATTGTTCCTGGTGGGAGGCTCCCAGTGAGAACCTCGTAATGAAGCTTCCCGTTGCCTGCCCGGCGTCTGGTTACAAGTTTGTTTCGTATCACGATAAAGGTTTTCGCGATGTCTGCCCGTGCCTTTTCGCGTTCGCCATGTCTTGCTGCGCATGCGCCGGCAGCTCACGAAACGTATTTAACCTCGTGCGGATACCATGGGCAATTGTTCCTGGTGGGAGGCTGCCAGTGGAACCTCGTAATGGAGCTTCCCGTTCCCTGCCCGGCGTCTGGTTACAACAGTTTGTTTCGTATCACGATAAAGGTTTTCGCGATGTCTGCTCGTGATTTGTCGCGTTCGCCATGTCTTGCTGCGCATGCGCCGGCAGCTCACGAAATGTATTTAACCTCGTGCGGATGCCATGGGAAAATGTTCCTGGTGGGAGGCTGCCAGTGAGAACCTCGTAATGAAGCTTCCCGTTCCCTGCCCGGCTTCTGGTTACAACAGTTTGTTTCGTATCACGATAAAGGTTTTCACGATGTCTGCTCGTGATTTGTCGCGTTCGCCATGTCTTGCTGCGCATGCGCCGGCAGGTCACGAAATGTATTTAACCTCGTGCGGATGCCATGGGAAAATGTTCCTGGTGGGAGGCTGCCAGTGAGAACCTCGTAATGAAGCTTCCCGTTCCCTGCCCGGCTTCTGGTTACAACAGTTTGTTTCGTATCACGATAAAGGTTTTCACGATGTCTGCTCGTGATTTATCGCGTTCGCCATATCTTGCTGCGCATGTGCCGGCAGGTCACGATATGTATTTAACCTCGTGCGGATGCCATGGACAATTGTTCCTGGTGGGAGGCTGCCAGTGAGAACCTCGTAATGAAGCTTCCCGTTTCCTGCCCGGCGTCTGGTTACAAGTTTGTTTCGTATCACGATAAAGGTTTTCGCGATGTCTGCCCGTGCCTTTTCGCGTTCGTCATGTCTTGCTGCGCATGCGCCGGCAGCTCACGAAATGTATTTAACCTCGTGGGGATGCCATGGGCAATTGTTCCTGGTGGGAGGCTGTCAGTGAGAACCTCGCAATGAAGCTTCCCGTTCCTTGCCCGGCGTTTGGTTACAAGTGTGTTTCGGATCACGATAAAGGTTTTCGCGATGTCTGCCCGTGCCTTTTCGTGTTCGCCATGTCTTGCTGCGCACGTGCCGGCAGCTCACGAAATGTATTTAACCTCGTGCGGATGCCATGGGCAATTGTTCCTTGTGGGAGGCTGCCAGTGAGAACCTCGTAATGAAGCTTCCCGTTCCCTGCCCGGCGTCTGGTTACAACCGTTTGTTTCGTATCACGATAGATGTTTTCGCGATGTCTGCTCGTGATTTGTCGCGTTCGCCATGTCTTGCTGCGCATGCGCCGGCAGGTCACGAAATGTATTTAACCTCGTGCGAATGCCATGGGCAATTGTTCCTGGTGGGAGGCTCCCAGTGAGAACCTCGTAATGAAGCTTCCCGTTGCCTGCCCGGCGTCTTGTTACAAGTTTGTTTCGGATCACGATAAAGGTTTTCGCGATGTCTGCCCGCGCCTTTTCGCGTTCGCCATGTCTTGCTGCGCATGCGCCGGCAGGTCACGAAATGTATTTATCCTCGTGCGGATGCCATGGGAAACTGTTCCTGGTGGGAGGCTGCCAGTGAGAACCTCGTAATGAAGTTTTCCGTTCCCTGTCCGGCGTCTGGTTACAAGAGTTTGTTTCGTATCACGATAAAGGTTATCGCGATGTCTGCTCGTGATTTGTCGCGTTCCCCATGTCTTGCTGCGCATGCGCCGGCAGCTCACGAAATGTATTTATCCTCGTGCGGATGCCATGGGAAATTGTTCCTGGTGGGAGGCTACTAGTGAGAACCTCGTAATGAAGCTTCCCGTTCCCTGCCCGGCGTCTGGTTACAACAGTTTGTTTCGTATCACGACAAAAGTTTTCGCGATATCTACTCGTGATTTGTCGCGTTCGCCATGTCTTGCTGCGCATGCGCCGGCAGCTCACGAAATGTATCTAACCTCGTGCGGATGCCATGGGCAATTGTTCCTGGTGGGAGGCTGCCAGTGAGAACCTCGTAAGGAAGCTTCCCGTTCCCTGCCCGGCGTCTGGTTACAACAGTTTGTTTCGTATCGCGACAAAGGTTATCGCGATGTCTGCCCGTGCCTTTTCGCGTTCGCCATGTCTTTCTGCGCATGCGCCGGCAGCTCACGAAATGTATTTAACCTCGTGCGGATGCCATGGGCAACTGTTCCTGGTGGGAGGCTGCCAGTGAGAACCTCCTAATGACGCTTCCCGTTCCCTGACCGGCGTCTGGTTACAAGAGTTTGTTTCGTATCACGATAAAGGTTATCGCGATGTCTGCTCGTTATTTGTCGCGTTCGCCATGTCTTGCTGCGCATGCGCCGGCAGCTCACGAAATGTATTTAACCTCGTGCGGATGCCATGGGAAATTGTTCCTGGTGGGAGGCTGCCAGTGAGAACCTCGTAATGAAGCTTCCTGTTCCCTGCCCGGCGTCTGGTTACAAGTTTGTTTCGTATCACGATAAAGGTTTTCGCGATGTCTGCTCGTGATTTGTCGCGTTCGCCATGTCTTGCTGCGCATGCGCCGGCAGGTCACGAAATGTATTTAACCTCGTGCGAATGCCATGGGCAATTGTTCCTGGTGGGAGGCTCCCAGTGAGAACCTCGTAATGAAGCTTCCCGTTGCCTGCCCGGCGTCTGGTTACAAGTTTGTTTCGGATCACGATAAAGGTTTTCGCGATGTCTGCCCGCGCCTTTTCGCGTTCGCCATGTCTTGCAGCGCATGCGCCGGCAGGTCACGAAATGTATTTATCCTCGTGCGGATGCCATGGGAAACTGTTCCTGGTGGGAGGCTGCCAGTGAGAACCTCGTAATGAAGCTTCCCGTTCCCTGTCCGGCGTCTGGTTACAAGAGTTTGTTTCGTATCACGATAAAGGTTTTCGCGATGTCTGCCCGTGCCTTTTCGCGTTCGTCATGTCTTGCTGCGCATGTGCCGGCAGCTCACGAAATGTATTTAACCTCGTGCGGATGCCATGGGAAATTGTTCCTGGTGGGAGGCTACCAGTGAGAACCTCGTAATGAAGCTACCCGTTCCCTGCCCAGCGTCTGGTTACAACAGTTATTTCGTATCACGATAAAGGTTTTCGCGATGTCTGCCCGTGCCTTTTCGCGTTCGTCATGTCTTGCTGCGCATGCGCCGGCAGCTCACAAAATGTATTTACCTCGTGCGGATGCCATGGGCAATTGTTCCTGGTGGGAGGCTGCCAGTGAGAACCTCGTAAGGAAGCTTCCCGTTCCCTGCCCGGCGTCTGGTTACAACAGTTTGTTTCGTATCGCGACAAAGGTTATCGCGATGTCTGCCCGTGCCTTTTCGCGTTCGCCATGTCTTTCTGCGCATGCGCCGGCAGCTCACGAAATGTATTTAACCTCGTGCGGATGCCATGGGCAACTGTTCCTGGTGGGAGGCTGCCAGTGAGAACCTCCTAATGACGCTTCCCGTTCCCTGACCGGCGTCTGGTTACAAGAGTTTGTTTCGTATCACGATAAAGGTTATCGCGATGTCTGCTCGTGATTTGTCGCGTTCGCCATGTCTTGCTGCGCATGCGCCGGCAGCTCACGAAATGTATTTAACCTCGTGCGGATGCCATGGGAAATTGTTCCTGGTGGGAGGCTGCCAGTGAGAACCTCGTAATGAAGCTTCCTGTTCCCTGCCCGGCGTCTGGTTACAACAGTTTGTTTCGTATCACGATAAAGGTTTTCGCGATGTCTGCTCGTGATTTGTCGCGTTCGCCATGTCTTGCTGCGCATGCGCCGGCAGCTCACGAAATGTATTTAACCTCGTGCGGATGCCATGGGCAATTGTTCCTGGTGGGAGGCTGCCAGTGAGAACCTCGTAATGAAGCTTCCCGTTCCCTGCCCGGCGTCTGGTTACAAGTTTGTTTCCTATCACGATAAACGTTTTCGCGATGTCTGCCCGCGCCTTTTCCCGTTCGCCATGTCTTGCTCCGCATGCGCCGGCAGCTCACGAAATGTATTTAACCTCGTGCGAATTCCATGGGCAATTGTTCCTGGTGGGAGGCTGCCAGTGAGAACGTCGTAATGAAGCTTCCTATTCCCTGCCCGGCGTCTGGTTACAAGTTTGTTTCGTATCACGATAAAGGTTTTCGCGATGTCTGCCCGCGCCTTTTCGCATTCGCCATGTCTTGCTGCGCATGCGCCGGCAGCTCACAAAATGTATTTAACCTCGTGCGGATGCCATGGGCAACTGTTCCTGGTGGGAGGCTGCCAGTGAGAACCTCGTAATGAAGCTTCCCGTTCCCTGTCCGGCGTCTGGTTACAAGAGTTTGTTTCGTATCACGATAAAGGTTATAGCGATGTCTGCTCGTGATTTCTCGCGTTCGCCATGTCTTGCTGCGCATACGCAGGCAGCTCACGAAATGTATTTAACCTTGTGCGGATGCCATGGGAAATTGTTCCTGGTGGGAGGCTACCAGTGAGAACCTCGTAATGAAGTTTCCTGTTCCCTGCCCGGCGTCTGGTTACAACAGTTTGTTTCGTATCACGAAAAAGGTTTTCGCGATGTCTGCTCGTGATTTGTCGCGTTCGCCATGTCTTGCTGCGCATGCGCCGGCAGCTCACGAAATGTATTTAACCTCGTGCGGATGCCATGGGAAATTGTTCCTGGTGGGAGGCTGCCAGTGAGAACCTCGTAATGAAGCTTCCTGTTCCCTGCCCTGCGTCTGGTTACAACAGTTTGTTTCGTATCACGATAAAGGTTTTCGCGATGTCTGCTCGTGATTTGTCGCGTTCGCCATGTCTTGCTGCGCATGCGCCGGCAGCTCACGAAATGTATTTAACCTCGTGCGGATGCCATGGGCAATTGTTCCTGGTGGGAGGCTGCCAGTGAGAACCTCGTAATGAAGCTTCCCGTTCCCTGCCCGGCGTCTGGTTACAAGTTTGTTTCCTATCACGATAAACGTTTTCGCGATGTCTGCCCGCGCCTTTTCCCGTTCGCCATGTCTTGCTCCGCATGCGCCGGCAGCTCACGAAATGTATTTAACCTCGTGCGGATGCCATGGGCAATTGCTCCTGGTGGGAGGCTGCCAGTGAGATCCTCGTAATGAAGCTTCCCGTTCCCTGCCCGGCGTCTGGTTACAACAGTTTCTTTCGTATCACGATAGAGGTTTTCGCGATGTCTTCTCGTGATTTGTCGCGTTCGCCATGTCTTGCTGCGCATGCGCCAGCAGCTCACGAAATGTATTTAACCTCGTGCGAATTCCATGGGCAATTGTTCCTGGTGGGAGGCTGCCAGTGAGAACGTCGTAATGAAGCTTCCTATTCCCTGCCCGGCGTCTGGTTACAAGTTTGTTTCGTATCACGATCAAGGTTTTCGCGATGTCTGCCCGCGCCTTTTCGCATTCGCCATGTCTTGCTGCGAATGCGCCGGCAGCTCACAAAATGTATTTAACCTCGTGCGGATGCCATGGGCAACTGTTCCTGGTGGGAGGCTGCCAGTGAGAACCTCGTAATGAAGCTTCCCGTTCCCTGTCCGGCGTCTGGTTACAAGAGTTTGTTTCGTATCACGATAAAGGTTATAGCGATGTCTGCTCGTGATTTCTCGCGTTCGCCATGTCTTGCTGCGCATACGCAGGCAGCTCGCGAAATGTATTTAACCTCGTGCAGATGCCATGGACAATTGTTCCTGGTGGGAGGCTGCCAGTGAGATCCTCGTAATGAAGCTTCCCGTTCCCTGCCCGGCGTCTGGTTACAACAGTTTGTTTCGTATCATGATAAAGGTTTCCGCGATGTCTGCTCGTGACTTGTCGCGTTCACCATGTCTCTCTGCGCACGTGCCGGCAGCTCACGAAATGTATTTAACCTCGTGCGGATGCCATGGGCAATTGTTCCTGGTGGGAGGCTGCCAGTGAGAACCTCGTAATGAAGCTTCCCGTTCCCTGCCCAGCGTCTGGTTACAACTGTTTGTTTCGTATCACGATAAAGGTTTTCGTGATGTCTGCTCGTTTTTTGTCGCGTTCGCCATGTTTTGCTGCGCATGTGCCGGCAGCTCACGAAATGTATTTAACCTCGTGCGGATGCCATGGGCAATTGTTCCTGGTGGGAGGCTCCCAGTGAAAACCTCGTAATGAAGCTTCCCGTTGCCTGCCCGGCGTCTGGTTACAAGTTTGTTTCGTGTCACGATAAAGGTTTTCGCGATTTCTGCCCGTGCCTTTTCGCGTTCGCCATGTCTTGCTGCGCATGCGCCGGCAGCTCACGAAACGTATTTAACCTCGTGCGGATACCATGGGCAATTGTTCCTGGTGGGAGGCTGCCAGTGGAACCTCGTAATGGAGCTTCCCTTTCCCTGCCCGGCGTCTGGTTACAACAGTTTGTTTCGTATCACGATAAAGGTTTTCGCGATGTCTGCTCGTGATTTGTCGCGTTCGCCATGTCTTGCAGCGCATGTGCCGGCAGCTCACGAAATGTATTTAACCTCGTGCAGATGCCATGGACAATTGTTCCTGGTGGGAGGCTGCCAGTGAGATCCTCGTAATGAAGCTTCCCGTTCCCTGCCCGGCGTCTGGTTACAACAGTTTGTTTCGTATCATGATAAAGGTTTCCGCGATGTCTGCTCGTGACTTGTCGCGTTCACCATGTCTCTCTGCGCACGTGCCGGCAGCTCACGAAATGTATTTAACCTCGTGCGGATGCCATGGGCAATTGTTCCTGGTGGGAGGCTGCCAGTGAGAACCTCGTAATGAAGCTTCCCGTTCCCTGCCCAGCGTCTGGTTACAACTGTTTGTTTCGTATCACGATAAAGGTTTTCGTGATGTCTGCTCGTTTTTTGTCGCGTTCGCCATGTTTTGCTGCGCATGTGCCGGCAGCTCACGAAATGTATTTAACCTCGTGCGGATGCCATGGGCAATTGTTCCTGGTGGGAGGCTCCCAGTGAGAACCTCGTAATGAAGCTTCCCGTTGCCTGCCCGGCGTCTGGTTACAAGTTTGTTTCGTATCACGATAAAGGTTTTCGCGATGTCTGCCCGTGCCTTTTCGCGTTCGCCATGTCTTGCTGCGCATGCGCCGGCAGCTCACGAAACGTATTTAACCTCGTGCGGATACCATGGGCAATTGTTCCTGGTGGGAGGCTGCCAGTGGAACCTCGTAATGGAGCTTCCCGTTCCCTGCCCGGCGTCTGGTTACAACAGTTTGTTTCGTATCACGATAAAGGTTTTCGCGATGTCTGCTCGTGATTTGTCGCGTTCGCCATGTCTTGCTGCGCATGCGCCGGCAGCTCACGAAATGTATTTAACCTCGTGCGGATGCCATGGGAAAATGTTCCTGGTGGGAGGCTGCCAGTGAGAACCTCGTAATGAAGCTTCCCGTTCCCTGCCCGGCTTCTGGTTACAACAGTTTGTTTCGTATCACGATAAAGGTTTTCACGATGTCTGCTCGTGATTTGTCGCGTTCGCCATGTCTTGCTGCGCATGCGCCGGCAGGTCACGAAATGTATTTAACCTCGTGCGGATGCCATGGGAAAATGTTCCTGGTGGGAGGCTGCCAGTGAGAACCTCGTAATGAAGCTTCCCGTTCCCTGCCCGGCTTCTGGTTACAACAGTTTGTTTCGTATCACGATAAAGGTTTTCACGATGTCTGCTCGTGATTTATCGCGTTCGCCATATCTTGCTGCGCATGTGCCGGCAGGTCACGATATGTATTTAACCTCGTGCGGATGCCATGGACAATTGTTCCTGGTGGGAGGCTGCCAGTGAGAACCTCGTAATGAAGCTTCCCGTTTCCTGCCCGGCGTCTGGTTACAAGTTTGTTTCGTATCACGATAAAGGTTTTCGCGATGTCTGCCCGTGCCTTTTCGCGTTCGTCATGTCTTGCTGCGCATGCGCCGGCAGCTCACGAAATGTATTTAACCTCGTGGGGATGCCATGGGCAATTGTTCCTGGTGGGAGGCTGTCCGTGAGAACCTCGTAATGAAGCTTCCCGTTCCTTGCCCGCCGTCTGGTTACAAGTGTGTTTCGGATCACGATAAAGGTTTTCGCGATGTCTGCCCGTGCCTTTTCGTGTTCGCCATGTCTTGCTGCGCATGCGCCGGCAGCTCACGAAATGTATTTAACCTCGTGCGAATGCCATGGGCAATTGTTCCTGGTGGGAGGCTGCCAGTGAAAACCTCGTAATGAAGCTTCCCGTTCCCTGTCCGGCGTCTGGTTACAAGAGTTTGTTTCGTATCACGATAAAGGTTTTCGCGATGTCTACCCGCGCCTTTTCGCGTTGGCCATGTCTTGCTGCGCATGCGCCGGCAGCTCACGAAATGTATTTAACCTCGTGCGGATGCCATGGGCAACTGTTCCTGGTGGGAGGCTGCCATTGAGAACTTCGTAATGAAGCTTCCCGTTCCCTGTCCGGCGTCTGGTTACGAGTTTGTTTCGTATCACGATAAAGGTTATCGCGATGTCTGCTCGTGATTTGTCGCGTTCGCCATGTCTTGCTGCGCATGAGCCGGCAGCTCACGAAATGTATTTAACCTCGTGCGGATGCCATGAGAAATTGTTCCTGGTGGTAGGCTGCCAGTGAGAACCTCGTAATGAAGCTTCTTGTTCCCTGCCCGGCGTCTGGTTACAACAGTTTGTTTCGTATCACGATAAAGGTTTTCGCGATGTCTGCTCGTGATTTGTCGCGTTCGCCATGTCTTGCTGCGCATGCGCCGGCAGCTCAAGAAATGTATTTAACCTCGTGCGGATGCCATGGGCAATTGTTCCTGGTGGGAGGCTGCCAGTGAGAACCTCGTAATGAAGCTTCCCGTTCCCTGCCCGGCGTCTAGTTACAAGTTTGTTTCGTATCACGATAAAGGTTTTCGCGATGTTTGCTCGTGATTTTTCGCGTTCGCCATGTCTTGCTGCGCATGCGCCGGCAGCTCACGAAATGTATTTAACCTCGTGCGGATGCCATGGGCAAATGTTCCTGGTGGGAGGCTGCCAGTGAGAACCTCGTAATGAAGCTTCCCGTTCCCTGCCCGGCGTCTGGTTACAACACTTTGTTTCGTATCACGATAAAGGTTTTCGCGATGTCTGCTCGTGATTTCTCGCGTTCCCCATGTCTTGCTGCGCATGCGCCGGCAGCTCACGAAATGTATTTAACCTCGTGCGGATGCCATGGGCAATTGTTGCTGGTGGGAGGCTGCCAGTGAGAACCTCGTAATGAAGCTTCCCGTTCCCTGCCCGGCGTCTAGTTACAAGTTTGTTTCGTATCACGATAAAGGTTTTCGCGATGTCTGCTCGTGATTTTTCGCGTTCGCCATGTCTTGCTGCGCATGCGCTGGCAGCTCACGAAATGTATTTAACCTCGTGCGTATGCCATGGGCAATTGTTCCTGGTGGGAGGCTGCCAGTGAGAACCTCGTAATGAAGCTTCCCGTTCCCTGCCCGGCGTCTGGTTACAACAGTTTGTTTCGTATCACGATAAAGGTTTTCGCGATGTCAGCTCGTGATTTGTCGCGTTCACCATGTCTTGCTGCGCATGTGCCGGCAGCTCACGAAATGTATTTAACCTCGTGTGGATGCCATGGGCAATTGTTCCTGGTGGGAGGCTGCCAGTTAGAACCTCGTAATGAAGCTTCCCGTTCCCTGCCCGGCGTCTGGTTACAACAGTTTTTTTCGTATCACGATACACGTTTTCGCGATGTCTGCTCGTGATTTGTCGCGTTCGCCATGTCTTGCTGCGCAAGTGCCGGCAGCTCACAAAATGTACTTAACCTCGTGCGAATGGCATGTGCAATTGTTCCTGGTAGGGGGCTGCCACTGAGAACCTCGTAATGAAGTTTCCCGTTCCCTGCCCGGCGTCTGGTTACAACAGTTTGTTTGTTTGTTTGTTTGTTTCGTATCACGATAAAGGTTATCGCGATGTCTGCTCCTGACTTGTCGCGTTCGCCATGCCTTGCTGCACATGCGCCGGCAGCTCACGAAATGTATTTAACCTCGTGCGGATGCGTTGCACGGGTGTTGTTGGTCCGAGGCTGGCAGTGAGCACCTCGTAATAAAGCTCCCGGTTTCCTGGCCGGCGTCTGGTTACAGCAGTTTGTTTGTTTGTTTGTTTGTTTGTTTGTTTGTTTGTTTCGTATCACGATAAAGGTTATCGCGATGTCTGCTCCTGACTTGTCGCGTTCGGCATACCTTGCTGCGCATGCGCCGGCAGCTCACGAATTGTATTTAACCACGTGCGGATGCAATGCACGGTTGTTGTTGGTCCGAGGCTGGCAGTGAGCACCTCGTAATAGAGCTTCCCGTTCCCTGGCCTGCGTCTGGTTACAACAGTTTTGTTTGTTTGTTTGTTTGTTTGTTTGGTTCGTATCACGGTAAAGGTTATCGCGATGTCTGCTCCTGACTTGTCGCTTTCGGCATACCTTGCTGCGCATGCGCCGGCAGCTCACGAAATGTATTTAACATCGTGCGGATGCCATGCACGGTGTTTGTTGGTCCGAGGCTGGCAGTGAGCACCTCGTAATAAAGCTCCCGGTTCCCTGGCCGGCGTCTGGTTACAACAGTGTTTGCTTGTTTGTTTCGTATCACGATCAAGGTTATCGCGATATCTGCTCCTGACTTGTCGCGTTCGGCATACCTTGCTGCACATGCGCCGGCAGCTCACGAAATGTATTTAACCTCGTGCGGATGCAATGCACGGTTGTTGTTGGTCCGAGGCTGGCAGTGAGCACCTCGTAAATAAATCTCCCGGTTCCCTGGCCGGCGTCTGGTTCCAACAGTTTTGTTTGTTTGTTTGTTTGTTTGTTTTCGTTTGTTTGTTTCTTATCACGATAAAGGTTCTCGCGACGTCCGCTCGTGAGTTGTCGCGTTCTCCATGCCTTGCTGCGCATGCGCCGGCAGCTCACAAAATGTATTTAACCTCGTGCGGATGCCATGCACGGTTGTTCCTGGTGGGAGGCTGCCAGTGAGCACCTCGTAATAAAGCTTCCCGTTCCCTGGCCGGCGTCTGGTTACAGCAAGTGGCGACCTGGATGGGATGGACGAGGACAACCAAGAAACCAGAATGAGCGCAACCGTCGGGAAGCTACCAGAGTTCCAGCCGGAAAGCGGTGAAGTCTACCTGGAGCGCTTCGAATTATTCGCTGCTGCGTAATGGGGGAACCATCGGAACGGGCGCAAGACAAGAAGTAGGCACACACTTGTTCTTGTCCTGCGTCAGTTTCGCTGGTTCCACCGTTGCGCATTATGAACCATCTAGCCCAGCAATTTACTCGGTTATTCGTTGCTGCCAACGGCATCAAGGATAAGAAACTGCAAGTTTTGTTAACTATTGGCGAAAAGGCCTATGTCATGCTCCGGAGCTTGCTGTTGCCGGCGACACCTGTAAAGTCTTCATTCAAGGAAGTGGTAAAACCGCTAAAGCCCTACGCTCCCAAACGATCGCTTGTCACCGAACGCTATCGGTTCAACCAGCGCAAGCAATAATCCCATGAGACCATCGCGTACTTCATTGTCGAATTGCCGCCGCGGTGGCTGAGTGGTTATGGCGTTCGGCTGCTGACCCTAAGAGACGCGGGTTCGATCCCGGTCGCGGCGGTCGAATTTCGATGGAGGCGAAATTCTAGAGGCCCATGTACTGTGCGATGTCAGTGCACGTCAGAGAGCCCCAGGTGGTCGAATTTTCGGGGGCCCTTCACTTCGGCGTCTCTCATAGCCTGAGTAGCTTTAGGACGTTGAACCCCCATATACCATTGTTAAATTGAAAAGACTGGCTTCAGCCTGCGAATATGGCACGTTTCTGAGCGAAGCTGTGCGTGATCGGCTCGTCGCGGGATTGCGTTCCGAAGCCATACGATGCCGACTGCTGGCCCTTCCTGACGATGAAATAACATGGGACCGAGCGTGTAGTGTTGACATAGCCATGGAAGCTGCAAGCCAGGACACCAAAGACATGCTCAAATCGCCGAGCAACAAAACAGCTTCACCGGACAGCACCGACGTCTACTGGAAACGAGAGGCAGGGAAACAACGTAAAGCTGATACCAGAGGAAAACGCCTGTCAAGGAAAGAGGCAGAGCATATCCCGTTCGGAAGATGTCACAAGGAACGAAAGCTCCATGTCACCGATGCGGAGGTCAACACTCGCCCGTGAGTTGCCCATTTGTAAACAGCCGGTGCTACAAGTGTAAAAAGAAGGAACGCATTGCAAAAAAAAATGTGCAGAACTAAAGTAGTGCACTCTGTAGAGCCGGATGATAACAGTACTGAGCTACTGACTTTGGGTCATTCCACCCAAAAAGCTGATGCACCTCTTATTGTCATTGTGGTTACGATAGACGGCAGAGATATTCCCATGGAAATTGATACAGCAGCAGCTGTCTCCATTATGTCGGTAGTCGAGAGGGTAAAACAGTTTCCTAGTGCCGGTTTAAGACAAGCGAATGTTAAACCGGTGACATACAACGGCACGGCTGTGCCTATTCCTGGAGTTATGGACGTAAAAGTGCAGTATAAAGATCAGTGTTTCGAGCTGCCTCTGCTTATTGCAAAGGAAACGGAGGCAGCGAGAATGCCCACGTTGTTCGGCCGAGACTGGCTTTCCCAGATTGGGATAAATTGGCACAAGATCATGCCTGTGCAGGCAGCAGAAAGTGACACGTCCCTCAGATAAAATATAGCCATGTGTTCGACTCGGGTTTTGGCGCTATCAAAGGTTTCAAAGCTAACATTGTCTTAAAAGAAAATGTGCTCCCAGTGTTTGGTGAAGTAAGGCCAGTTCCTCACGCTTCGCGCCAGCAAGTCGAACATGAACTGGCAAATGTGGAGAAAGCTGGTGTCGTTTATCGGCTCAGGCACAGAACTTGAACAGCGCCCCTGGTCATAGTCCCTGAAAAGAACAGGAAGGAGATTCACCTTGGCGGCGATTACCGGGTCACCGTAAACACAGTAATTAAGGTGGACCATTATCCTTTGCTGCTGCCTGGGGATACTTTTGCGATTTTACAAGGCGGAACAGTGTTTTCTGTTCTTAACCAGTCTAAGGCGTATTTCCAGCTCGAGCTAGACGAGCAAGCTCAAGAACTGCTTAGTATAAACACGCACTTGGGCCTTTTTAGGTTCCGTCGCTTGCCGTATGGCGTAGCTTCTGCACTTGCAGTGTTCCAACCAGTCATGGACCAACAACTCCATGTTATGCCTGGTACGGCCTGCTACTTGGATGACTTAGTCATCACAGGCGAGAACTACAAGCAGTGCTACGGCAGAGTAGAGCAGGTTCACCGGCCGGTGCCTGAGCGAACGCGCTGTGCGAGTGAATAAAAAAAAAGTGTGCGTTGTTTCAGCAGCGCATAATGTACTTCAGACATGACATTAATAAAAATGGGTTTCATTCCACGCCGTTGGGCATGGTCAATTTTTACGCGAAATTTTTGCCAAACTGGGCAATGGTCCTTGAAGCACTGCACAACTTGCTCCGTAAAGAAAACAAATGGCACATTTCGCGTCAGTGTGATGAGGTTTCCATATTATGTAAAGCAATGTTGTCTGATAACAATGTCCTGCGGCTTTACGATTTGAGAAAGGAACGCACATTACATGTGATGTTTCTGAGTGCAGGCTGGCCGCAGTACTGTCGCACGTCGAAAATCGGAGAGAAAAACAGTAGCTTTTTCTCGCAGTCATTGTCTGCATCCGAGCGGAACTAGAGCCAAACAGCAAAAGAAGTCCTAAGCATTGTGTTTGCAGTAAAAAAATTTTCACAAGCACCTTTACGGTAGAGTGTTTAAGGTCTTGACTGACCATCAGGCGCTCACTACTCCTTTCGATCCGAAAAGACAGGGCAGTGCTGTAGCTACTGCAAGAGTTCATTGTTGGCTAACATTTTTGGCTAACTATCGCTACCATATAAAACATAAGCCGGGATCTGCTATCAGTCATGCGGACGCGTTGTCTCGCGTTCCACTTCCAGACACGGGTGATCAGTGTGATAAAATCTTTTATTTTTCGTCTCTGAATGAGTTGCCATTGGCGGCAAAGAATGCGGAATGAGAAACAAGGCGAGATAAACCACTCAGCACTGTTCGGTAGATGATATGGCATGGCTGGCCAAAAACTTTCTGATGAGCTGAAACCACTCTGGACGCCCGACTAGAGCTGAATATAGACGACGGATGCCTTGTATGAAAAAAAAGTGGTGATTCCCGAGTCGTTGAAGAATCTTGTGCTGGGTTTGTTGCGTGAACAGCATCTGGGCATTTCTAGAATGAAAGCAGTAGCGATATCCATGGTATGATGGCCTGGCATTGACGAGGCTCTCGAGAAATTGTGCGGAATTGTCAAATATGCTAGTCTGTTCTCTCCTCCGCGCAGCCCGTACCTTTGACCCCCTTGCAACTGTGTGAAAACCCATGGGAGCGAGTACATTTTGACTTAAAATGAAATATGTTCCTAATCATGATTGATGTTTATTCCAAATGGTTGGTTGGAGGTCAAAGTAATGACAGTGAAAACCGCCGCTGAAACGTCACATGGCCTGCCTGTAGAAGTAGTAACCGATAACGGTCCGCAGTTTCGAGTAGCTGAATTCCAAGTTTTTTTTTTAAATCAAATCGAGTTAAGCACACGCTGACGCCACCCTACCATCCTCAGTCGAATGGAGCAGCAGAGCGCGTGATGCAAACAGTCAAGAAAGCATTGCTTAAGCAGCTGCTGGAAGACGAACAAAGAGGTACTTCCAGGTCGCTGCAGCACAGAATTGAAAATTTTGTCTTATCTTATCGAACTATACCTCATACTTTCACTGGAAGAACACCCGCTGAACTATTTCTGCGGAGGAAACTGCGGACCCGCCTATCGTTACTGAGACCAATCACGGCCGAGGCAATGAATGCGAAGGCGGACAAAATAAAACCTCTACTGATAAACGCAGTGGTAGGCAGCTTGCGTTTGCTGTTGGTGATCGTGTGTGGGTTCGCTCTGTGCGTGATGACGTCGTAAAATGATGGCCTGGAAAAATTACCCGAGTGAAGACACCGTCAACGTATACTTGGTGTGTGTGAGAGACAGAGTGCGGTTTGTGCACGCGGACCACCTGCAACGATCCTGCATCGCATCAAGTGCAAGATCGAACGGTAACCCAGACGTGGAACTTCCGCGTGCATGCGACATAGTGCCTCATTCACCCGCTACAAGACAATAGGCTGAGCCATCCCAGTCGACCCAACCAGTACAGCGAGCAAGCGGCGAGCAACCGGTGCCACGACGAAAGAGCACCAGGGAGCGGCGTCCACCTGATCGTTTGAATTATGCTTATTTTTAGAACTGTAAAGGGGAGGGAGTGTCGTATCATATCGCGATAAAGGTTATCGCGATGTCTGCTCGTGGCCTGTCACGTTCGCCATGCCTCGCTGCGCATGCGCCGCCAGCTCACGAAATCTTTTTAACCTCGTGCGGATGCTGTGCACAGTTGTTTTTGGTTCGAGGCTGCCAGTGAGCACCTCGTAATAAAGCTTCCCATTGGTTGGTTGGTTGGTTGGTTGGTCGGTCGGTCGGTCGGTCGGTCGGTCGGTCGGTCGGTTGGTTGGTTGGTTGGTTGGTTGGTTGGTTGGTTGGTTGGTTGGTTGGTTGGTTTTGGGCTTGAGAAGCACTGTCATGGGGCAGAGGCAAAAGGCTACAACAGTGATCGCCCGACTAGGACCTTCTTCCAGCAAAAACCTGCAGCACAAGCGGGCAACAGTACTGACACAGCAGACTGAACGTGTACATTTGGCACAAAATACAAAGCAAAAAGAGCATTATATGCAATCACGATTCATCAAAAGTATGAAGCTGATATACACTGAACTAGGGACATATTCTTTAAAGGCAATTGAGGACTTGTGGATGACGCACATTGCATATAGACAAATTTAACATGAAACGGAGAATTAGAAACAGCAACGTAGTAAACAGCACGAGTTAATGAAATTATACAATTAAATTATTGTTTAATTCCGAGAAGTTCCTCGAGAATAGCAACCTATGCGACCTACAAGCCAATCGGTGGCTGTGTTTGAAGCAGCCACCTGCCGGGGCAGTTGGCTCTTCGCTTAACCGCTGCACCACTGCGCCAGAAGTGGTATGAGGACTCCCCGCGATCTAGGAACGCAAAGTAGCGAATCAGCGCTGGATTAAGGGGGGGGGGGGGGGGGCTAAGAGGGCTGCAGCCCAGGGCCTCGCCTCGGACAGTAGGAGAAGGGGGCCCTTTTATTCTAACCTGTTTAGTATATGGAACCATGGGCAACGGAACTTCGAGCGACATGTATGAAGCGAGAAAACCTGAACGAGCAGACGGGGCCCCCCGCCTAATGTAACAGCATGCGTTTAGCCTGATCATTTGGGGAGAGCTTGTCGAGCTGCAAAAACAGGAATCCGCCGCCACCCCGGCGGGGCCCTCTTTCTTACGAAGCGAGGTGTGTTTGCTTGGAAGAGTTGTCGTGGTTTCCTGTGAGTCCGTCTGTCCAGTGCTGTCTGGAGAGGAGGGGCAAGGAGGAAACACCTAAAACATGTAATGTGGGATAAGGACCTAAATCTCCCTTGCCCCTCGTCACCACCACTCCACCCTCCACCTCTCAAATAGTTCCGCCGCTTTCCTTCTCATAGAAAGGATGTGCTGCAGTGCCCAACAGTACCTCCCATTCGACTTTTCTTTACCGTGATGGCAATTTGGGCGGTGGAGGATGAGTCCGATAGCAGATGATGATGAGTCTGATGGCAGAGTCTAGGCAGGAAAGGAAAGACGACGTCGCACAAGCTTTTATCCGCGTGCCGTGGGGCATCCATGGACTGTTCACTGTTCGGGCTAGGGTTGTGGAAGAGTGAAGGGGGAAGGTGGAGAGCTGGACACAAAGGCCTGACTCCAGGGCCCATTCCTACCTAGTGGCTGCGCACCCTCGCGCGCGCTCGACGAAAAAAGTAGGTCAGACTGGCTGCTGAACTTTCCAGAAAAAAAGTAGAAAAAAATGACTCAGAGGCGACCGAGGGCGCTTATGGATGGAAAAACTTTATTTTCGTCAGAGAGCATGTGTGGACGATTCCGTGTCAGATGGCCATCAACCCATGGCTGACGGCGACCTGGGTGGCCCACTCCACGGCCCTGGTCTGGACGACCGGGTCTGAGCTGGCCAACACGGCCTCCCACTGCTCGAGGGAAGGATCACGCATAATGTCCGCCGGTGGCGATGCTACGCTACAGCTCCATAATATGTGGTCATAGGTTGCCAATTCGTGACACCATTTGCACTCCGGCGGAATGTCCGGGTAGATTTTGCTCAATACGTATGGGTTGAAGAAACATCTAGTCTGCAATCGTCGCCAGACGCATTCCTGCGCCTTCACCAATTGCTTGTCCGGGGGTGGGTAAATCCTCCGCTCAAGTCTGAAATGATTAGTAATGTCATGAAAAGATACCAGCCCATCTCTCGTGGACCTTCCCGGGACGTCCAGCTCACCTACTCGGCTGACGAAACCTCGAGCATTCATGTGAGCCGTCTCGTTCCCAGGGTTCCCAGAGTGTGCAGGTACCCAGACAATTTCCGTCTCCGTAATCCCTCGCTCCGTGGCCCGATTCAGCAACCGCGCCGCTGTGACAGATATTCTGCCCCTCGCCAAATTTCGGATGGCTGTTTTTGAATCGCTGAAGATCAGGTCAGCATTACTACTAGTCATAGCTAGTGCTATCGCCGCTTCCTCTGCAGTTTCTGGGGAGCGGGTTTTGACTGATCCAGAGGCGATCAAGCGTCCTCGCCCGTCCACCACCGCCATTGCAAATGCATCCTTGTCCTTATACTCGGCGACATCTACATAGACTGCCCCGTTGTACTTCCCGTACTTAGCATGTAAAGCTTTGGCTCTTGCCTTCCTGCGGTCCTCATGATGTATTGGATGCATGTTCTTGGGCAAAGGTTTTATGTACAAGCCCTTGTGCATTTCCCGCCGCATCTGAATTTTCGTGTCACCGGCTGGAACGTCAACTCCAATGCCGATCCTTTCCAATATGTCCCTTCCTGCTTTTGTTTTTGAAAGCCTACCGAGCTGCATCACCAAGTGCGCCTCCCGTAGTTCTTCTAGGGTGTTGTGCACCCCTAATCCCAGCAGCCTTTCGGTGGACGCATTTTGAGGCAACCCAAGAGCCGCTTTATACGCCTGCCTAATCATAGCCTCCACCTTTCCTTTTTCCGCCGCGTCCAACTTCAAATAAGGCGTCGCATACACTATTCTACTGAGCACAAATGCCTGCACTAGCTTACACAAGTATTTTTCCTTAACACCTCTCTTACGATTGGCGATTCTCCTGATTAGCCGCACGGTAGCATTGACCGTATTTTTAAGCCCTTGCAAGGACTCGCTATTCTTCCTGTTAGTCTGCAGATACATACCCAGGATCCTGATCGTTTGGACCTCAGCGACCGGTACTCCCCCCACTTTCACCTCTAAAGGTGGTGGCGGCGTATAGTGCCTCGCATGTATCCCTCTTGGTTTATCCCTCAGAACAAAAAGCTCGGACTTGGGCTGAGAGCACGAGAGTCCTGCTTCCCCTGCTAGCTCCTCCACAATATCCACCGCCTGTTGTAGAGTTTCTTCCAACTGTGCGTCACTGCCTCTTGTTACCCATAGAGTAATGTCATCCGCATAAAATGTATGTTTAAGTCCCGATATCCCTTGCAGCCTGGGTGGTATCTTGATCAAGGCGAGATTTAATAGGAAGGGCGATAATACCGACCCTTGCGGTGTCCCCCTGCCCCCCAATGGGAAGGGATCCGATTTCATTTCTCCGACTACAATCTCCGCAGTCCTACCCTCCAGAAACGATCTGATGTACCGGAAGGTTCTACCCCCCCGTCCTATGTCTGATAGGTTCCTCAATATTGCCTCATGGGTAACATTGTCAAAGGCCTTAGTGAGGTCGAGCCCCAAGATAGCCTTGGTGCCCGTGCCGTACCCAGGATCAACCACGTCTTTTTTGAGCTGTAACATGACGTCCTGCGTCGATAAATTAGCCCTGAAGCCAATCATTGTTTCAGGTGTAACGGGGGGTTTGTTACGAGGTACTGAGGCGACGGGAACGGCAACGGCAGCAGTCTGGGATCAGATCGGCAAAAGACACACAAGCGTAGCGCTGGCAAAAACTCTCGAGAACACTGTCACCTCGTCTTCGTCTTTTCAAATCATCAGACGCATCTTCTTCTTTAGCCTTACAATCACCCCGGGGACAAGAGGAGCCATCCTGGCGACTTAGGATGATGGCAAGACGGCGGGGTCGTAGTAGGGCTTGAGGCGCTGGACATGAACGGTCTCCCGTCCTCGGCGGCGGAGATCAGGAGACGGCGTGAGGGGTTCCACGATATAATTAACCGGAGAGGTGCGCTCCAGCACACGGTAGGGACCATGGTACTTCGCAAGAAATTTTGAGGAGAGACCGAGAGTTCCTGAAGGGATCCAGAGCCACACAAGTGCACCAGAAGTGTAGTTCGGTGGGGTTTGGTCTTGGTCGAGGCGGGAGCACTGGCGATGCTGGGTGTCAGTGGTGAGTGACCGGGCAATTTGGCGGCAGTCTTCGGCGTGTTGCGCGGCGTCGGAAACAGGCCGATATTCGGATTCATCAGGGCGGTAAGGGAGGATAGTGTCGATAGTAGCAGAGGGTTGGCGGCCGTAAAGTAGGAAGAAAGGAGAGAATCCGGTGGTAGACTGCGTAGCGGTATTGTACGCATAAGTAACGTACGGAAGGACGAGATCCCAATTCGTGTGGTCAGAAGCGACGTACTTGGAGAGCATGTCTCCGAGTGTGCGGTTAAATCGCTCAGTGAGGCCATTGGTCTGCGGATGATAGGCGGTGGTAGTTCGGTGAATCGTGTTGCACTCTTTGAGAAGCGCCTTCACCACCTCAGATAAGAACACGCGGCCTCGGTCACTGAGCAGTTCACGAGGTGCACCGTGGCGAAGGATGAATCGGTGCAAAATGAAGGAGGCGACGTCCGTCGCTGTGGCAGCCGGAAGGGCAGCAGTTTCGGCATATCGTTTAAGGTGATCCACCGCTACTATAGCCCAACGGTTGCCGTCTGCAGTGTATGGAAGCGGACCGTATAAATCATTGCCAACGCGGTCGAACGGGCGTGGAGGGCATGGTAACGGCTGCAGCTCAGCAGCAGAACGATGGGGAGGTGTCTTGCGACGTTGGCAGGGAATGCATGCGCGCACGTACTTCATGATAAAGGTGTACATTCCGCGCCAGTAGTAGCGCAGCCGTATGCGGGTGTAGGTCTTGAAAACGCCCGCGTGACCGCTGTGGGGGGCAGCATGGAAGTATGCGCATATCTCCGAGCGTAAGTGACGTGGAATAACGAGCAGCCACTTGCGACCTTCGGAGTTGTAGTTACGGCGATAAAGTAGGGTGTCACGGATCGCAAAATGGGCAGCTTGGCGGCGGAGCGCACGTGACGGTGAAGCAGCCGTCGGGTTGGCGAGAAAGTCGAGAAGGGAAGCGATCCAGGGATCCATGCGTTGCGCTGAAGGCATGTCGCTGAGGGGAAGCAAGGGCAGAGAAGCGTCGGAGGTGGAAAGGCTGGCGATCTCGGCTGGAAGGGGGCAGCGTGACAGTGCATCGGCGTCTTGATGCTTGCGGCCGGTGCGATACACGACGCGGATATCATATTCTTGCAAGCGAAGGGCCCACCTAGCGAGGCGGCCGGAGGGGTCTTTCAGGTTGCAAAGCCAACAGAGCGCATGGTGGTCGGTCACAACATCAAAAGGGCGCCCATAAATGTACGGTCGAAACTTCGCGAGGGCCCATACAATCGCCAAACACTCTTTTTCAGTTACGGAGTAGTTGCGTTCTGCTGGTGTGAGTGTGCGGCTAGCATAAGCAACGACGTATTCGTCAAAGCCAGGTTTTCGTTGGGCGAGGACAGCGCCGAGGCCAACACCGCTGGCGTCCGTGTGAACTTCGGTAGGAGCGGCCGAGTCGAAATGGCGCAGAATGGGCGGCGCCGTGAGGAGACGGCGCAAGGTGGTGTATGCGTCGTCGCACGCTGGAGACCACAGTGATAAATCCGCACTTCCAGACAGCAGTTGAGTCAAAGGCGCAGCAATGGACGCAAAGTTGCGAATAAACCGGCGGAAATATGAGCACAAACCCAGGAAGCTGCGCAGGTCTTTGATGGAGGTAGGTTTGGGAAAGTCAACCACAGCACGAAGTTTCGCTGGGTCGGGACTGACGCCCTGCTTAGAGACAACATGACCTAAGATGGTTAATTGACGAGCGGCAAAACGGCATTTTTTTAAGTTCAGCTGCAGGCCGGCGTCAGAGAGGCAGGTCAAGACGTGCTTCAAACGGGAGAGGTGGGTGTCAAAGTCCGGGGAAAAGACCACAATGTCGTCGAGGTAGCAAAGGCATGTCTTCCACTTAAGTCCGCGCAAAATGGTGTCCATCATCCTCTCAAAAGTCGCGGGGGCGTTACAAAGCCCGAAGGGCATCACCGTAAATTCATACAAGCCATCCGGTGTCACAAAGGCGGTTTTGGGGCGATCGGCTTCTTTCATAGGAACTTGCCAGTACCCGGAACGCAAATCAAGAGATGAAAAGAGTTCGGTCCCTTGCAAAGAGTCCAGAGCGTCGTCTATGCGCGGGAGGGGATAGACATCTTTGCGCGTAATCTTATTAAGGCGGCGGTAATCTACACAGAAGCGTATGGAGCCATCCTTCTTTTTGACGAGCACCACAGGCGACGCCCATGGGCTGCTTGAGGGCTGAATGACGCCGCTCTGGAGCATCTTGTCGACTTGGTCTTCAATAACTTGGCGCTCGGCGACAGACACACGATAGGGACGTTGTCGCAGCGGTGCGTGGTCACCTGTGTCGATGGCATGGGTGACAGTGGAAGTTTGGCCCAAGGTTACCCCGCACCTCCACCAAATGTAACGGGGGGTTTGTTACGAGGTACTGAGGCGACGGGAACGGCAACGGCAGCAGTCTGGGATCAGATCGGCAAAAGACACACAAGCGTAGCGCTGGCAAAAACTCTCGAGAACACTGTCACCTCGTCTTCGTCTTTTCAAATCATCAGACGCATCTTCTTCTTTAGCCTTACACAGGTATCAACTCATTGTCCTCTACATAACCCTGAAGCCTGTTCAAGACCACATGCTCCATCAATTTGGCCAAGCACGACGTTAGCGAGATGGGACGCAGATTCTCAATGCAGAGCTTCTTCCCTGGTTTAGGAATAAATGTAATCCTAGCATGTTTCCACTCTGGCGGAATCTCCCCGGCCGCCCAATATTTATTCATCAAATTCGTGAGTGCCCCCACTGACTTGAAATCCAGGTTCCTCAGCATTTTATTAGTAACCCCGTCCGGACCCGCTGCTGACGTGGTACGAAGCTGGCCCATTGCAAACTCCACTTCCGCCACCGTAAAGTCTGCATCCAATTCAAGGTTTTCCTCTCCCGAGTAACGCGGCAAGCAACCGCCCGCCTCTCTGTTTATGTAACGACTTCGGAGTTCGTGTATAAATTCCCCAATCGTGCCTTGATACCGATGCACTAACCTAGCCATTTGCCCCTTTTGCGCAGATTTGGTTGCGGCCGGGTCTAAAAGGTGCCTCAACAACTGCCATGCTTTTTTGCATCCGAATTGCCCATTCATCCGGTCACAAATCTGCCCCCACTGGTGACACTGCAACTCCAATGTGTAGGCTTCGATTTCTCGTTCTAGCTTGGCCATCTTCCTACGGAGGACACCATTATGCCTTTGTTTCCTCCACCTCCGAAGGAGACTCGCATGTGCTTCCCACATGTGTAACAATCTAGAGTCAGCCGTAAAGCCCTCCTCCTCCGTCGGAACCTCTTCTGTGGTACTCTTCACGGCCTGCTTGAGCGTGTCAATCCAGGCTCCTAAGTGCTCGAT
The DNA here is from genome assembly GCF_052857255.1 of Amblyomma americanum. Taxonomy (NCBI): domain Eukaryota; kingdom Metazoa; phylum Arthropoda; class Arachnida; order Ixodida; family Ixodidae; genus Amblyomma; species Amblyomma americanum. The sequence continues at coordinate 129,364,274 of NC_135502.1, read as the reverse complement.
TTCCCCGTTCACTATGTCACTCCTGTATTGCCGAAATCGGTCCCAGTCCGTCACTCGAGTTCCTTTCACCGTGTCTTTGTGCTTAGCAGCACTAAATATCGTGTAAATGATATAGTGATCACTTCCCAGTGGCTGTCCCGTGTTTACCCACTGTGCATCCCTGATACCATTCTCAAATGTGAGGTCTGGAGAGGTGTCTATGCTTACGCTGTTGCCTATCCTGGTATGATCTAGCGGGTTGTTTAAGATCGTCCATCGCAGGTCCTGGGCAACCTGCCAAAGCTTATTTCCCTTCGGGCTGGCTCGGATGTAGCCCCACTCCGGATGAGGCGCATTGAAATCTCCCACCACGATGAGTTGAGACCTAGCCGCTAGCCGTTGCGTCTTTATCAGAAGGTCTGGCAGGCCCACCCCCTTATCTTTTGGAGAAGAGTATACATTAAGAACAAATAGACTCTTATCGTCCTTTCTTTTGGGCAAAATCTCCAGCAGGACGTAGTCCTCCCTGCTGCTATCTATGGTATGCTGAATCACTGTGGTGTTGCGATGGACTAACACGGCCGTGAAGACGCTCAATACGCCCCCTCAATCAATCTCTGGTGGTGTAAATGTCTTAAATCCCGGTAATTTCACCGAGCCGCTAGCCTCCTGCAAAGCTATAATGTCCGGCTTACTATCCAGATTTTGTATGTGCAACTGCAGGTTCCCCCGCTTGCGACGGAAGCCCCTGCAGTTCCACTGCCAAACCTCAATTTGCTGGCGAGGGGCCATGATGAAGCCCTAGGTTCACTAACATCGGCTCTTGGCCGACTACGGGAGGCAATCTAACCTCTAGCATAGCATTTAGCTGTTTAAACATGTCCATTACCTGGGTCTGGAAACCCCGCATGTCATTGGTGAAGGCGTCAAGCCGCTCCTCAATGTTGCCTAGTCTAGCTTCTATCCTGTCGACCCGGCGATCCAGCCTATCCTTTCTTCCAGTTTTCCTACTCTCTCCGCAAGGGTAAGCATGTCTCTCTTAAGACAAGTGACTGTAAATACTGGCTGCGGCGTGTCCGCCGCCGAAGTTTCTGCTACTCTCTTTGCATGAGCTCCCTCATCTGCCGGAGGTGGCCTTTTGACCGTCCCCCGATTCTCCACTTTCTCCACTTCCATAGCTGTGTTATCGTCCACGCGAGAAGCGTTCGCCTGCGCCGCTTGCTGTGGGGCTTGGGCCAACGGCGTCTGTACCCTGTCTACTCTGCCGGTTTTAAGCGCGCGTTCCATCTCTGCTATCCTAGCTTCCATCTTTTTGATAGTTTCGGCTTGCTGCAGCACCTGCCTTTGTAGCTCCTTCTCTCGAGAAGTCTCATTTTGGGAGCCCGCGTTGGGCCAGCTCACCTTTTTCCTCGTGGCACTTGGGCTTCTTCCATGACCGGAACCTTGCCCTCCTCCTTTGCCAGGCTCGGGTCCGGGCAGTGGCGGGAAGGAAGCCGACCGGTCCCTGCTCTTGCTATCGCCTCTCGCACCGCTAGATGACCGCTTCCTGGGCCTCGAACGCCGCTCCTCCTTGCCCGTTTGGCTCTTGTCCTCGTTGCTCTGCTGCAGACCCGTCGGCTGCTGACGGGCTAGGCGAAACTTGCAGTTCCGACTTCCCGTGCTGTGCGCCCCATGACACACGATGCAGTCTGGCGTGCAGGTCAGCGACTCTCCCTCCGGTGGTTCAGGATGTTCTTTCCCGCAGCGGCGACACAAATTAGTCTTCGGACGATAGCAAACGTCCGCCCGATGTCCCACTCGTCTGCAGTTATAGCAGGTCTCGACTAACTCTCTATATGGGATCACAGCGTACAGACAGTTCCAATAGATGACTTGCCGGGGAACGCGCTTCCCCCCGAACGTGATCTGAATCGCCTTTGACTTGCCCAAAGGTCTGGCATCCAAAATTTCCATGTCTTCATTCCTCTTCAAGAATCCTGCGCGAATTTCTGCCAGTGGGCATCCGTTGTACGCATTGTAAATTACTCCGCGCACAGAATTCTCCGGCGCCGCCACGTATGCCGAAACCGCAAGGTCACGACCGCCCAGCTGGAGCGTCTTGACATTCGCATATTCCCCACTACGATTCATACACGGCGTGCTCACCGTCATCGTGTTGTTTCTCTCATTGACCCGCACCAGGTCTTCTTCCACCGCAGTCGCGTTCGTCAGCTTCGCTGCCGCTCTCAGGGCACATCCGAGCTCCCTCGGCGTCACTATGCTCAAGTCCCAATTCTTGGGCCGGCACACAACCTTGAAATCCTTGGCTGGCATCTGAAGAAACGGTCCCCGTTTCTTCCACACCGGCGCTTTCCCCCGCTTGACTTGGGCTGCTCCGTGCGTCTGGCGCCCGTCGCTGCCCGCCTGTTTCTCGGTAGGCCTACTCTCGGTGTGGTCCCCGTACACAGTCTTCTTGAAGCGATCTTGCGCCTTCAAAACCCAAGCCCATTCTCCCGCCTCGAATTCTTCGGGCGTTATAGATTCTCCCTCAACGGAGTACTCCATCATCTTTAGCCTCGCAAAGGCCCACTACCACAAGGCACGGCCCTGGAGCCCGGCGCCGTAGGCGTCGGCTCGGCCTACAGAGTAGGCCTAATTTTGCCGCACCGTGGTCGAGCACAAATCGTGAAGAAAACCCCTAAAAGGGGGAACACTTGCCAAAATATGGTGTCCACAGGTACAGGGCAACTTCCTGCAGACGATTCCACAAAAAGCAAGACCAAGGCACAGCGCGTTCCACCGAAAAACGGTCTCAAGGCGGGAGCTCATGCAGAACACGTCCGCTCAGCGTTCCTCTCTGCTGATGCGCCACCGAGGGCGCTTAACTTCGCCCGCTCTAGGAGTCGCCCTCTCCCCTTCGTTCTCGCGCTCGGCGTCGACGGGGCGAAAGGGAAATCGAGAACCTCCCAGAACAGGCGACTGCTCCTAGCCAATAGGAAGACGAGACCGGAACGGGAGAAGGAGTGAGTTTGTATGGAGAAGCAGGGAATTTGTACAAAGAACTCTATGCGTATGTGAACGCCGGCTTTGGCGCTAGTAACAAACAGACGCGGCTCGAGTCTATGAAAGGAAGTTGATCGCGGGCTGCGATTCAGCCCCGAGCCGCCGGTTAAGCTTGCATAAGCCCGCCCGTCGAGGAGCTCCCGGGGGACGCACCACTCTCGGTCAGCCACGGACCATCCAGGCAGCGTGTGCCAGTCATCGGTACGGCCACCGTTGGACACCTGCGGTCGCGTCGGACTGACGAAGTGCCCGGTGCGGTGAACAATTAGCATCCATTCACGCGAAAATGCTCGGTCGGAAGCATCAATGTGGTGCGTCTAAACGAAAGGCGAAGTTAGAAAGAGAAGAGCGTGAGAAGAAGCTACCAAAGATGACAAAGTACCTACTCATTGCCGCTTCCGCTGAGCAGTATGATCGCTCTACGCAGAGTCTGTGTCGAACTCCCAATAGTACTGACTGTGCTTCTGTGGAGGACTTGCCAACTCCATCACCACGGTTTCCTGACAAAAAGCAAGGTTTGACTCATCTTGGTTGTCTGGATCCTGTGAAAACGGTACCAACCTCGGTCGTCCATATTTCTGAGCAACCGACGCTAACCGGGCCCTGCAGTCCAGTTCCTGAGTCAGTAACGTCTATGCTACTCGGCCGGGCCCCTGCCACAGAGCTCCAGGTGTCCGGTCCGGCACGCCCGATTTCTACTACTGCTGATCAACAGGTGCCGAACCTCGCCGATAAACCTCATTCTACTGACGAGCGCCAGGAAACAACGCTCCAAGAACCGACTCACTTGTTTCCTGTTAGTTTCGCTTCAAATAATAATGTTCCCGCCCACAAAGTGTGCCTCGAGAGGACGAATGAGACGACTTCTCGTTGCGGCAACAGAGAAATACAGACACCCCCCCAGCAAGAGGTACGCTGCGAGATTCTCCGAAGTGACCCTGCTAAGTGGCCGGACGTTATTACTGGCAGCTTTATGAGTGTATGCCTTGAGAAAGGGCCTTTGTATTTTCAAAATTGGGCAGAAAATTTTTCGCCTTACGAAAGGCAATACAAAACTCAGAAACGCTATATGTCACCTCCTCTTTTTTTGCGAAAGGCTGTAAATGGGGAGGCGTACGAGTGACACTGTTTAATGTACTCGGAGTCCAAAGGTTCCGTTTACTGTTTTATGTGCAAACAATTTTCGATTTCAAGCAACCCCAGTGCTTTCACCACGCACGGCTTTCCTGATTGGAAAAGAGCAGAAGAAAAGGTTTGCGCACATGAAAATAGCGTCGAGCACCAGAACTGCGTGGCAGCATGGCTCGCCCGCTCTAACTCGAGCAGCACAATTGACAACGAGCTGGTTAAGCATCTTGTCACTGAGACCGCTTACTGGACAGAGGTGTTGAAGCACGTAGTCGCTGTAGTTAAGCTTCTAGCTGAGTGTATATAATTATAATTGGTTCTTGGGGAAAGGAAATGGCACAGTATCTGTCTCATATATCTTTGGACACCTGAACCGCGCCGTAAGGGAAGGGATGAAGGAGGGAGTGAAAGAAGAAAGGAAGAATAGGTGCCGTAGTGGAGGGCTCCGGAATAATTTCGACCACCTGGGCATCTTTAACGTGCACTGACATCGCACAGCACACAGGCGCCTTAGCGTTTTTCCTCCATAAAAACGCAGCCTAGCGTTTAGGGGCAGTGAGGAGATTTTTGGGTCACCGAGAAATGGCAATTATATGTGAGTGCTTGAGGAGTTTGATCCTTTTCTAGAGGAGCACATCAAACGCTACGGGAACAAAGGAAAAGGTCACCCATCGTATCTGTCAAAAACCATTTGTGATGAATTTATCGAGCATGTGGCAAAGGCTGTCAAGGAACGTCTCGTTGACGAAGTGAAACGCGCAAAATACTTCTCTTTAATTATTGATTCGGCTCCAGACCTTACTCACGTTGATCAGCTGTCAGTTGTTTTACGATACAATTTAAATGGGAAAGTGCATGAACGCTTTCTTGGATTTGTTCCAATCGAATCGCATATCGGCTTGTATCTTTTCGATACCGTGATGTCCCTCTTGACGACCAATGTCATCTCAATTGATGATTGTAGGGGCCAAGCTTATGATAATGCGACTAATATGTCAGAAAAATACAAAGGACTGCAAGCTCAAATCAAACACCTGAACAAATTGGCAGTCTACGTCCCGTGTGCTGGTCATTCACTGAACTTAGTTGGCGCGTGTAGCGTTGACAGTTACCTTGAGGCAGTCGAATTTTTCACTGTAATTCAGAGACTGTGTGTGTTCTTTGCTGCCTCACCTAAGCTATGGAGGTATCTTTTGGACAGCATGGGCAGAACTGGCCAGCAGCTTGTTTGAAAAGTCTCTCTGAGACCAGGTGGTCAAGACACGCTGAATAATGTAAGGCCATTCTGAAAAATTTCAATGCAGTCTTGTGTTGCCTTGAAGCTATATCAAAGAACGAGGAAGAAAACGGTGACTCTAAGAACGAAGCGCACTCTCTCTTCAAGAAAATGACGAAGCTAGAGACTGCATTCATGGCGATTTTCTGGAGTGAAGTCGTGGAGCGCTTTGACAAAACGAGTGTAGCACTTCAGAAACCAGGCCTTGACATTTCAACTGCTGTAGACCTGCTGAGCTCTCTAGAAGGCTTTGTTAATTCTTTGCGACCTCTCTTTGATACCTTCGAAGAGAGAGCACGCACGCTAAGTACCACTAAATGTTATCAGGATGAGGGCAAACGCACCGTTTTATGTAGGCACCCGGACGGAAAAAGCGATAATGCGCTACAACGTAGAAAAAAAGTTTATCGCAAAGAACTATAATGTTGTGCTTGACAGTCTAGGCTCTGCTTTGCGAGTGCGAAAGGCTGCCTACACCGAACTCTGCGAAAGGTTCGGATTCCTAAAATTGCTGACAGAAGTTGGGAGCGAGGCCTCTCTGGCACAGCAGGCTGAGAAATTGGTGAAAACCTACAACAATGATTTGGAGTCAGCATTTTCCGCTGAGATCGTTCAGTTTGCGAACTTTCTGCACAACTCTGTGTGCCAGGACAAGAGTACCCTGGGAATAATGAAGTTGCTGCACTAAAGAAAGCTTATTGATGCGTTTCCGAACCTTTCTATTGCTTTGCGAATATACTTAAGCATACCCGTGGCAAACTGAGACCGAACGATCGTTTTTCAAGTTGTCGCTGATAAAAAATCGCCTTTGTTCGAGCCTCCTTGACGACTAGATGAACTCGCTTGCTATCATGTTCATTGAAAGTGACCGCCTCCGCGATCTATCCTTCGAACAGATTATATCTGATTTCACCAAAGCGAAAGCGCGTAAGATGCCATTTTAAAAGAGGGCTGTTTGCGCTATACATGAATAGGTATTGCAGCGATGGCGTAGAGGTAGAACATCCGCCTCGCGTGCAAGAGGGCCGGGATTCAAATCCTGGTGCCGCGCAATTCTCCACCGGGTTAAAAAAAAATCCGCGTGTCGATGGAATTGCATAACCAAGCCTGGAGTGCGGCCTGATCTCGGTGACCAGAACCGACAACGCACTCTCTCACCAGAGCAAGATTTGGCCACCCTGGTGTAGTACTTGGCCACAACCTTCTATGATCAAACCAATTAACCCTCGGCCCTCAGTCCCCAGCGGCTGCAGAGCAACTGACCACGGCGGCGGTCAGACCTGTGACGCAGCGGAGGGTGCTAAGAATCTCTGGCTCCGGACAGGCCGCCATTGGAATCTGAACCTGGCAACGTTTAACGCTAGAAGTTTAGCTAGTGAGGCTAGCCTAGCAGTGCTGTTTGAGGAACTAGCGGGAATTAAATGGGATGTGATAGGGCTTAGCGAAGTTAGGAGGACAGGTGAGGCGTATACAGCACTAAAGGACGGACACATACTGTGCTATCGCGGTTTAGAGGATAGACGAGAACTAGGTGTGGGATTCCTCATTAATAAGGATATAGCTGACAACGTAGAGGAGTTCTACAGTATTAACGAGAGGGTAGCAGCTATAGTAATTAGGCTGAATAGGAGGTACAAGCTGAAAATGGTGCAGGCCTACGCACCCACATCCAGCCATGATGACCAGACCGTTGAAAGTTTCTATGAGGACGTAGAATCGGCAATGAATAAAGTAAAATCGCAGTACACTGTACTGATGGGCGACTTCAATGCGAAGGTGGGCAAAAAGCATGCTGACGACCACGCGGTAGGTGACTATGGGATAGGCTCTAGAAATAGCAGGGGAGAGTTATTAGTCGAATTCGCGGATAGAAATAATTTACGGATCATGAATACCTTCTTCCGCAAACGAGAAAACAGGAAATGGACCTGGAAGAGCCCCAATGGTGAGATTAAAAATGAAATCGACCTCATACTATGCGCTAAACCTGGCATCATTCAGGATGTGGCCGTCCTCGGAAAGGTGCGTTGTAGCGACCCTAGTGAAGAGGAAGACCATTAACGAGTTAGCCGTAAGAGGGAAAGCACAGGAGTTTAGGATAGCGCTGCAAAACCGATATTCGGCTTTAACTGAGGAAGATGATCTTGATGTTCATTCAATGCACGATAATCTGACATCAATAATTACGGAGTGCGCAGAAGTAGGCGGTAGGACAGTTCGAAAGGATACCGGGAAGCTATCTCAGGTGACGAAAGATCTGATTAAGAAGCGCCAAAACATGAGGGCATCTAACCCTACCGATAGAATAGAACTAACGGAGTTATCAAAGTTAATAAATAAGCGCAAGGTAGCCGACATAAAGAAGTTTAATATGGAGAGAATCGAGCATGCTATAAAGAACGGAGGTAGCCTAAAAACAGGGAAGAGGAAACTAGGCATAGGTAAAAACCAGATGTATGCATTAAGAGACAAGCAGGGCAATGTCATTAACAATATGGATAAGATAGTTAACGTAGCCGAAGAGTTCTACACAGACCTGTACAGTAGCCAATGTAATCAGAGGGCTAATGAGAAAGACAGCAGTGCACAGCCATGCGTCATCCCGCCAGTAACGAAAGATGAAGTAAAGAAAGCCTTAGAAACAATGAAAAGGGGAAAAGCAGCTGGGGAAGATCAGGTAACAGCAGATCTGTTGAAGGATGGAGGGGACATCGTGCTTGAAAAACTAGCACCCTGTATACGCAATGCCTTATGACCTCGACTGTACCAGAAGCTGTTCCAAGCTTCCAGAAGCTTGGAAGAATGCAAACATTATCTTAATTCATAAGAAGGGAGACGCCAAGGACTTGAAAAATTACAGGCCGATCAGCTTACTATCCGTTGCCTACAAAGTATTTACAAAGGTAATCGCTAAGGTAAGTCAGGGCAACGTTAGACTTTAATCAACCAAATGATCAGGCAGGTTTTCGTAAAGGATATTCCACAATAGATCATATTCACACTATCAATCAGATGATAGAGAAATGCGCAGAATATAACCAACCTCTATATATAGCTTTCATTGATTACGAGAAAGCATTCGACTCAGTGGAAACTTCAGCAGTCATACAGGCATTGCGTAATCAGGGGGTAGAAGAGCCTTATGTCCAAATACTGGAAAATATTAATAGCAACTGCACAGCTACTATAGTCCTCCATAAAGTCAGCAATAAAATTCCAATAAGGAAGGGAGTCAGGCAAGGAGACACAATCTCGCCAATGCTGTTCACCGCATGTTTACAGGAGGTATTTCGAGGCCTGAATTGGGAACAGTTGGGTATAAGAATAAATGGAGAATACCTAAATAATCTGCGGTTTGCTGATGACATTGCCTTGCTGAGTCACTCAGGAGGTGAACTGCAAATCATGATCAATGAGTTAGACAGGCAGAGCAGATCGATGGGTCTAAAAACTAACATGCAGAAAACCAAGGTAATGTTCAACAGCCTAGCAAGGGAACAACAGTTTACAATTGGCAGCGAGAGCCTAGAAATAGTGACGGAATACGTCTACTTAGGGCAGGTAGTGACAGCTGATCCGGATCATGAGAGGGAGATAACTAGAAGGATAAGAATGGGGTGGAGCGCATATGGCAAATTCTCGCAGATCATGAGTGGCAGTTTACCAATTTCCCTCAAGAGGAAAGTGTACAACAGCATAATCTTACCGGTACTCACTGTGGACACGACGAAGCATGGTGCATGAATGACGCTTTATTGAAGAAGGCGAGCGGTTATATAGGCAAGCGGTTAGATAACAGAAATGGGGGCTGCTTCTGTCCGGCTAGGCGCGTGTGCATGACTTGCACTACGTCACATCTCCCCTCTCTTTCTTTTTTTTTATCGTCGAATCAAGTAGAGTTTCAGAACTCAGGCGCCGGGTATCTTCGTGGTGGTTGGCGCTTCCGTTCACTCCTGCGGAGTTGTGTAGATTCGGATGTCCCTGTAGTGTCTGGGACTCCCACAGCTGGCAGCGGCGCGGGAGTCTTGTGGTCTGGAGACGAGGGAGGAGGAGCCGGATTGAGGTGTTCTCTTGTGCGCTGAAACTGTTGACCCTCTTCCGTTTTGACGATGTAGGCACGAGGAGTCTCAGCCCGCTGTACGACCGTGACAGGGGACCATGATCTTGAGGGCACATTGTACATAGTTGCGGTCGAGCCAGTGCGAAGCTCTGGAAGAGGCCGTGTACCTCTGTTGTAGAAGCAGCGTTGCTTGCTCCTGATGTCTTCTAGCCTTCGTCGCACGGTCTTGGGTGGCACTGTTTGTGGCTGTAGGTGGCTGGTTGGTACAGGAAGCAGCGTTCTTGTGTGTCGGCCCATGAGCCTCTGCACAGGGGACTTCAGAGAAGAGTCCCGAGGTGAATTTCGACACTCAAGCAATGCGGCACAAAACTCAGTGCTGCCGAAACGGAACCGCCTTAACAGCTTCTTAGCTTCCTGTACTGCTCTTTCTGCCATTCCATTCGAGCGGGGATAGTACGGACTAGACCGGACGTGTTGCAGGCCAATCTTATCGGCGTAATCCTTGAACTGTTGGCTACTGAAGGGTGGTCCGTTGTCTGTGCAAAGTCGCCTAGGGAAGCCATGTGTTGCGAAGATGTCATTGCATGCTGCAATAACCTTGTTGGCTGACGGCGCTTGCACAAGCCTGATTTCAAAAAAGAAAGAGTAGAAGTCAACAACGACTAAGTACTCGGCAGCGTTGTGATGACAAATATCAGCTCCTACTGACTCCCAGGGCAGAGTTGGTATCTCGTGACTTAACAGCGGTAGTCGCGCATTTCTTGATTTGTACTTTTGGCATGTTTGACAGCGTTGAGCGACTTCCTCAATATCGCTGTTTATACTTGGCCAGAAGACAACGGTTCGGGCGCGTGCCTTCATTTTTTCTGCTCCTGGGTGCGCAGCATGAAGAGAAGCCAGTACCTCACTGCGCAGTCTGGCAGGAATGATAAGGCGATTGCTCCGGAACACAAGGCCGGATTCAGTATGCAGCTCGTCGCGGAAGCTCCAGTAGCTGCGTAGCTCGGTAGTGACGTCAGCCTTGTCAATGGGCCACGCTGTGCTTGCATACTGGCGAAGTTTCACCATGCTTGGGTCACGGTCCGTCTCCCGCAGAACTTGCTCCAGGCGCCTGTCTGAAGCTTGAAGACAAGCGATAGTGTTAACGTGGAAATGCGCGCAATGTTCTACGAGCTGTGCTTTATTAGGAAAACGTGATAACGCGTCAGCGATGAACAGTTGTTTTCCCGGAGTATACTTGACATTTATATGGTATTTTTGTAGGTTTAGACGCATACGCTGCAGGCGGAGAGGGCACTGGCATAATGGCTTCTTGAAAATCATTTCGAGCGGCTTGTGATCAGATTCCACAATGACTTCTGGCTGCCCGAAAATGTAGTCCTTGAACTTTTCACAGCCGTGGACGATTGCTAGCATCTCTTTCTCTATCTGCGCGTACCTTTGCTGTGCTTCTGTCAGCGAGCGAGATGAGTAAGCTAAGGGGTGTCCATCCTGCATTATCACAGCGCCAATTCCGTTTTGGCTGGCGTCTACAGATAGGGTGATTGGTTTGCCCTTCTGGTAATATGCCAATATGGGAGCCGTTGCTAGTGCTTCGCGCAGTGCTTCAAAGCTTTTTTGATGTCTGTCTTCCCAAACCCATGCAGCATTCTTTTTTAAAAGTTCTCGGAGCTATGCTGTGAGCGTTGACATATTAGGAATGAAGCGGGAAACGAAGTTCACCATACCCAAGAATGTCTGTAGCTCTTTCCGGTTGCAAGGGGCCTGCACGTGGAAAATATCTTCCAGTCTCCCTGGATCCAGGCTCAACCCGTCGCGCGTCAACACGTGGCCTAGGTACTTGACGGATTCCTGCAAGAAGTTACACTTTGTTTTGTTCAATTTCAAGTTGTGCTCCTGACATCTTGTCAGCACATTGACAAGATTTGCGTCATGCTCTTCTTTAGTGCGACCCCAGACTAGAATGTCGTCCATTACGACTGCTGTGCCAGTGAGACCTTCTAGTACTTTGTGCATGGCGCGCTGAAATATTTCGGGAGCCGAAGAAATGCCGAAAGGCATACGTAGGAACCTGTAACGACCGTACGGAGTGCTCATTGTGCAAATTCTGGAGCTTTCCTCATCCAGTTTTATCTGCCAAAATCCCGTAGCGGCATCCAAAGTCGAAAAGTATTGTGCTCCACACAGAGACGGTGCAATGTCTTCTAGCGTTGGCATAGGATAATGTTCCCTCAGCAGCGCTTTGTTCAAATCAGATGGATCGAGACATATGCGTACCTTGTCGTTCTTTATGACGGTAACCATGTGGCTGGACCACTCGGTTGGCTCGGTCACCTTGGAAACTACTTCGGCTGCTTCCATGCGGTCCAGTTCCGCTTTTACTCTGTCCTCGAGTGCGAACGGAATCCGGCGTGCTGCTTTGACCACTCCTTGGGAACCTGGCTTGAGCTTCAAGTGGTAGACGACACCCTTGAGCTCGCCTAATCCGGAGAAGACGTCTTCATACGGCTTGACTACGTCGTACAGCTCTTGGTGCTCCAGTGAAGCAATTCGGCGAATCAAGCCTAGCTTCTCGGCAACTGAGCCGCTAAGAGTCACGGGTATGTCGTCTTCCATTACGAAGAATGTCGTTTCAAATGTTCCCTCGGGTCCGGTCACATGAAGGTGACTACGTTTCGTTGTTTTTTTCTGAAAGCCAAAAAATGTGTTCAGCACGACAGCGCAGTTTTCGGGTTGCTTTTGAGTTATCCTCTGCAGCTGGCTGCGTGATATGACCGAGCAATTGGCTCCTGTATCAAGCTTGCAGGCAACGGGCGTTTCTTCTATTTTCACGATTGCAGTCCAGCGGTCGTCTTTCTTGCTGCTTGGCGATAAAGTTTGCAACCAGAAATCATCTGCCTGTCCGTCTGAATTCGCTTCCAGTGACGCCACTTTTTGCTCTTTCACGCAGAGGTTAGCGCTCTTCGTTTTGCACGCAGCTGCCAAATGATTTCTTTTGCCACATTTTAAGCACGTGCGTCCCTTTGCAGGGCATGTTTCACTATTATGAACACGAGCACATTTGTTACAGCGACTTTTCATTTGGAGGACCGCATTGACCTCCACTTGACAGTTCTTGCTGGAGTGTATTTCTTCACTTTGCTCTTTGCCGTGTTCCCGAGCTCGACACATTTCAACAGTTTTGGCCAAGGAAGCATTTTCAGAAAGAAGCGTTTCTTGAAGCTTCTTGTCTCTCATTCCCAGAATGATTCTGCTTCTTAGCATGCGTTCTTCCAGCTCACCGAATTCACAGCTTTTTGCTAGTACACGCAGCTCCGTTAACCAATCGTTAAAATGTTCGTCTTCCTTCTGGTCACGCTTTCCAAATCGAAACTCGTGATAAGCTAGGTTTAGTGCTGGTTTGTAGAACGCTTCAAACTTTCGCTTCAGTACAGCAATGTCGCTTTTATCCTCTCCAGCATCAAATACGAAAGTGCTGTACGTTTTGCGTGCGTCTTCTCCAATACTGATGAGAAAAGTGGCTGCCTGTACCTCTTTCGGTTGTTGGTCCAGGTAGGTTGCAGTTGAGAAGAGCTCGAACTCTTGCTTCCATGCTTCCCAGCTATGCCAGACATCTCCCGTTGTATCCAGGGCCTTCGGTGGTGGCAGCAGCGAAGTGACCGGCAGAAACGGGGCAGAAACGTGGAGGCTAACGAAAAGAGTTCAGCTTAAGTTAAGGACAACGCAGCGAGCCATGGAAAGAAAAATGATAGGTGTAACGTTAAGAGATCGGAAGCGGGCAGTGTGGGTGAGGGAACAAACCCGGGTTAATGACATCCTAATCGAAATCAAGAGAAAGAAATGGGCTAGGGCGGGGCATGTAATGGAAGTCAAGATAACCGCTGGTCCTTAAGGGTAACGGAGTGGATTCCAAGAGAAAGTAAGCGTAGCAGGGGGCGGCAGAAAGTTAGGTGGGCGGATGAGATTAAGAAGTTTGCAGGCAAAGGGTGGATGCAGCTGGCAAAGGATAGGGTTAATTGGAGAGACATGCGAGAGGCCTTTTCCCTGCAGTGGGTGTAGTAAGGCTGATGATGATGATGATGATGAATAGTTCTAATAAGTTCGTTGTCTCGCCCGCCAGCCTCCACGTTGCCAATGAAACGCTGAGCAGTGTAATTCACGGTATGCAAATCTTCGTTGTTCGTCTCTTGTTTGTTCTTCTTGTAATATTTAGCGCGCTTATAAAGACCTGTGTTTTTGTTGTTTTTGATAGTGCCACGTTTATTTGGTGTCGTCCTTGCTTGTCTTACCTTTAACGAAAATATTTTCAAATAATGTTTTGTAATTACAGTTGGTAATTTTCATCTGTATTGTAGTGCATTTTTATGGTGTTTGTATTACCTTAAGTATATTATATATCTATTGCATATTCATAGAGTAGCGTGTATACCGATTACTGCAGTCTGATGCTTCAATTTTAATAAAGAATGTTTTGGATACAACCATGCGTCTCCTCGCGGGATTAAACTTAGTGATGAAAACAAAGCCTAGCTTCACAAGGATCGATATCTGAGCTGTGTTGTCTTTTCTACGTTCTTGTTCGTCTTGAGTGCACTAAGCTTTTCCTTCAAGCCTAGCTTTTGCTGAAAACAGAACGTAGATTGAGAACCTTATGTGATATTGGACGACTCATATCTTTGGAACATTATTCGGCTGATGCTTTATTATTTTACCGTTCTTCTGAACTCCGCTGCATATACTGACAAAGCCGGAAGCGCAACTATTTGATAGTTTTATGCAGGATGTCCAAAATTAGACTTTCCTGTTTTTGTTTGTAATTAAACCTTCCGAACACTAAGTGCGCCAAGAGTTGTCGTTGTCGTGTTCTAAATAAGTAAAATTAAGTAATCAACTTTTAGCCACTGCACATAATGTGCGTGTTTAAATAGAGGCGGCCACATTCCTAGCCTATATTGCACTTCGTGCAATTCTCCCATAGCACGTGCGTCTCTCAAGATATTTGACTCCCAGGTTTCAAATCATCCGCGTAATTACGTATGCAAGGCAGTGGCAATTGGTGCAAAACTCTTCCCGACGTATCTTAGCTGTTCTCACGGCGTTTCACCTGCCAGCGGCGTAGAACTACAGGTGAAGCTGATAACGGTTCCACTTCTAGTTTCGCCAAGTGAAATTTTTAAAAATACTTTTTACAGAATATCTTCGTCTCAACGTAGAAGAGTTTGCGTCGATTGCCATCACCTTGAACGCGTGACTACATGGACTGAAGTAAAAAGTTTGAGGCCAATAAATGAGAACACACGTGTGCTAGAACTCTACGAAATGGAGGAATATAGGAATATAATTCAGTAATCTAGAATATAATGCAATATAAATGCGGATCTAGTAGCGAGAAAGAATCCCGTTTGGTTAAACTGTTTTGTGTGTAATAGTAGGAGCAATTTACCGACCATCAAACTTAAGTAAATGTCTGTTTCTCTATGAGATAGAAGGTTATTTACAATACTTCTTGACAACAACAAAGTAATTCTCCTGATATAATAACTGTAGACTTTAACACTCATTTCACTAACGAAACGCATACTGAGTATCTGCACCTACTGGATTCCTTTAACATTAAAAGCACAATACTGGAGCCGGCCAGGCTAACATCAACATCTGCAACAATTTAGATCATATTTTATACGATATAGACAATGTCACACCGAGTGCATATAACGCAACCATTAGCCACAATTCTCCAGTATTCGCACTTCAACGCGAAGTAGATCAGCATGTTTAAAAAGTAAGTAAAAACTCTGCTTGAATTAATTACGATGTTACAGAGAAAACTAGGTCAACTAGGCCCAAAAGCAGTATTTGATAATGATGCACACTGCCAACGTGCAAGGGCTCGACCTATAGTTGCATAAAACACGACAGGCAACCTAATCATTGCATTACTGAAGCGATACTTAGAAGAATAAAAGAAAATATAGTTGGCGTCGCAAGTGGAAACTGCAGAAGGATAATGTTTATCTTTAACACTTTCATGTTGTTAGGATTACAGTTGTATCTATGACAAGGAAATGGAATTATATAGCACATCGCTTATTGCACAGGCCAGTGGAAACGCCAAAATAATTTGCAATGCACTCAGTAATGCCACTGGCAAGCCTAGTACAAGGTGCGTTTGTCCTAATGTAATTTTAGTGGCACAGCATGAAATTTTAATAAATACTTCACTAATTTAGTGTCATGCATAACTTATTCCTTCTGTTCGTTCAGAGAACTCTTCAATGCTGAAAATAAGAATTCTACACTAACCAGACTTGAACCTGGCGGAATCAGAAGAATCATTGAAGATCAAAACAGCAATAAGCTACACGGCCTTACGGTATAAATGTAAAGGCGGTAAAAGATAATTGGCAAATTTCCGCACCAATTTTGCTTCACATTTATAATCATGCGATAAAGGAATGCGTTAATCCCGACACATTGAAAGGCAGCTAAAATCATCCTAAGAGCGATATTAATGATACTAGCAGTTATCACGTAATAATTGTGTAAAACATACTATATAAAATTAATTAAAAAGGGGAAAACTAAATTTAGTGCAATAAATACTATTTTTTCCGTCAGCAATTGCACTTCACCTGCGTCCTTATTTGGAAGAAAATAATACATTACCTGAATTAAAGCGCAGTTTTCGATCACCAGAGTTTACATCTACTGCAGTTCTCGCATTCATAAAAACTACATACACATCTAGACGCAATAGACAACTCCCTGTAGCACTGTTCCTTGATTTAAGGAAAGCTTTCGACACTGTAATGTTATCTTCTTAAAACGTTGAAAATTATGGCCGCCGAAGATCCACAATTAACTTTTGCAGTTATCTGACAAACAAAAATCAATACGTTTACCTTGATGGTATTTCTTCGTCCTGTCTAGTGGTAAGAGAGAAGTACCTCAAGGCTGAGTCCGAGGCTCTCTTTTATTAGCCTTATACGTCATTGATTTTCTCATAATGTTATCCTCATCTAAGGCTGTTCTGTACGCTGACGTCACAGCCGTAGTATTTTCAGAGAAACCGACTATAGAAGAGCAAGCAGGTATTAGTTATCAAGCACGGCGATAAATGATTTGTTCAATGGCAGTAACCTTATGCTAAATACAGGAAAACAAAATAGGTTATCTTTCGTCCCAGAAACAACTTTGTTGGCCTTTCTAGCCTCAAAATTTCAGTTCAATGAAGGCTGATTCAAAATTTTGGCAGCAGCATAGATGATGGTCCCTTTCCCTTTAATGCTATTAATTATCGGAATGTTATAAAGCTGCAAAGCAGCAGGTGAATTGATTCTCTTCGTGCACTGTTGATCGTTCGTTGTTTTTAAAGAATACGGAAAGCCTAATTCTGAACACGCTGTATATGCAGTAGTATCGCGACTTCTATGAAAATTTCTTCTGTTGTTGCTGCGAGCCTGCCTGCCTGATTTGAGTGGACTGAGGAAAATTAAATTACGTAACACAAGACCAGCGGCCGCCTACACATTAACAGTCCCAGTTCTCGAGTATCTCTCTCCGAGTGGCCCTGCTCTCAGCGCGTTGCACTGGAAAGGTTTTTACACTCTCGTGACGCCTACAGATGGTAACTCTGTAAACTTTCGTACAGGTAAACGGCTATATGGGCTGAACCGTAAATATGACTATTTAAACGACGAATGGACATAAAATTCAAAGGGTTTCGATAATGGGTTCGCTTGGCTGTTTGGCTCATGTTGCCGTTTTTCTGTTATGTCAGTTTTAGCTTAGCTTAACAATTATTATCATCACCATCATCATCAGCCTGACTACGCCCACTGCATGGCAAAGGCCTGTCCCATGTCTCTCCATTTAACCCTCTCCTTTGCCAGCTGCGGCCACCGTATCCCCGCAAACTTCTTAACTGCCCACCTAACTTTCTGTTTTAAAGTTATTCATTGCAAGTTTTTTCTGCTGTGTTTATTTCGTTCCACTGAGCGCTGATGACTCAACTGCTTGCGAGCTGGCAGCTTGACAAGGCAATTGGTTCGCGGCACACGAACGATTAGGCAACTCAAATCAAGAGCCATTGGCGATGCTAGTTTGGGAGCGCTTATGAAAAAAAAAAGAAATAATCGCGTTCAGAAGAAAAAATATGCTCATAACTTTATGAATATTAAACAGGCGGCGCTCAGAAGGGCCCTGGTTGCCAAATTTCCAGGAAGGCGTTGCACTTGCTGAACCTTTTGTTGGGATCGTCAGTGCGCACTGGTGGTTTTTACTTTTCCCGTTTAACGTCGCTCGGATATGGCGTTATGCGCGGAGCTCTTGCTTAGCGTTACTGCTGAGTTGAATGCAGCACTACGTCACCTGTTTACGAATCCCCGAGGCAGCTGTGACCGCAGTTAAATGTATTGCGAGTGTTGCACTTCCTTAGCTGCTCGTTCACCGTTTTTTTTTTCGCGAGGCGAAAGATTACGGAGCGTGTATATGAACGTGTAGTCTTTACTGTCGAGCGCGTTCGCGTTTCCAATGGATCGTTTATGCATGCATACGCCAAGTAAAATGAATTACCCAGGAAATATGCCTATACGCTGTATGATCGGCTCGTCCTCCTCCGCCCTTTGTTGGGCTACAGTGTTTTAAAACAACGTACAAGCACTTATGCACGTTTTGATTTTTCTCTCTTTCTCTCTCTCTCTCTGTGTGTGTGCGTGTCTCCGCGCGTGCGTGTGTACTTTAATACGGAGAGCGAGTATGGTCTCCACCCGCGCAGCGTTCTGTAAAATGTGCACTGGCCGCCAATATAGGCTATCGACCATTGCTAATACGAAAGGCGATCACACACGTCCTTTGTCGGCGGTGCTCATCACACGTGCTGTACTGAGTTCTTAATGTCTGAAAGCTCCCTCTCTGGAAATGGGCCTCCGCTCCGACGAGGGCGTGATGCATAAAAGAACTGAGCGAGTCATGCCTGCTTTTCCAGCGCCTTCGTTCTCCGCACTGAGCGCGGGCCGTGCCTCACAGCTGCAGGCTTCGCTCTGCTGCCGAGAACTGTTCTCGGGGAGCGAAGCGCAAGTTGCGCGGAGCAGGAGCGGAGGAGGAGGGCGAATGGGGGACGAATGGGAGAGGTACATCGCCAGAAGTAATCCCCCTTTGTTCGCTCGTTGAGTCAGGGCGCGCGCTTGCATTTAGGCTTAGCGCGCCCCCTCTAATCGCGCTCATTCCGACGGTCGCACAAAAGTTTTGTAGCGTATCAGCAGCCAGTCTCATTAGGACTGGCTCATTAAAACCCTTCTCCATCCTCGGACACCCTCCCCCGCCTTTTTCTTGCAGCTCGATTGGTCGTCCCCGGGACCGCTGCTAATCCGCGCGAGAGAGACCGAACACCCCGCTGTTCTGGCCACCCCCGCTCGCACCGTTGCCTCTGTGCCCGTGGCTGCGGCATCGCGCCAGGGAACGGTCGGATTCGCCCACTTAAGAGCCGCTGCAGCCGTTAATGCGCGTCCATTGATCCGTTGAATAGCTCGCGGTCTGGCTCAACCGCGAGCGCCATATAATTCGCTGCGGAAACAACTGTCGTTACTACCGCACCACTGTCGGTCCCTTTTCTACCCTTCATATCACCTGGCACGAAGTTCTCGTTGCAAAGGACTGTTAGGCCAGCATAAAAAAACACTGACATAGCAGCACAGATATTGCCCATCAGTGAAAGTCTTACCGCTCCCACCTCGCCATGGCGATTGCTTCAGTAATTTTGCCCAATTTCAACCGTAGACCTCCTTACTTTTAACTGGAGGGAAAGCTGGCGGCGAGACACCTCATGCACCAAGGACACGCTATGCCTACCGGGAAGTCGTGGCTTCGGATTGACATCTGGTGGCTTTTTTACTGTGCAATGGATTGGATCTTTCGGTTGTTTAGTTTCATTTTCATTGGTGCTTTGTACGCTTTGTGGTGGTGTAGTTATACCCAGCTCGTCACCCAGGCAGTTCGTTTGAGATCGGAAACATCCGAAGACACCTGGCTCAAAGTGAGCTCAGCACAATGCCTGGTGCCTTGCTGGGCCTGGAGTCCGTTCTCCAAATCACTTGGAGCCATTTACGCAACAAGCTGGGTTTGACCAGCAGGAACCTGTGCACTGAAAAGTGAAAGAAGGGAACGAAGTTTCTTTTGTCAATTTGAAACTTAACAGCCTGCTACAGTGAACGCTCTGCACATTTCTCGCAGGTTTCTCGGAAACACTTGTCTTTTAGAAGTGCAAAGCAGTTCGACCAACGCCACTAATGTTTGCCGTACTCGTCGAGGATTTGTTTTACTTTATTTCGAAATCTGGGCGGGGCCACGCATTGCACGCAGAAGCGACTTCCAATTCATGAATTAATTCACGGGAATACCGACATGTTGCACTTGTCAGCATGGACATGGCCGTCACTTACTTGTGGTAGGACAGGGTTCGGCTTCCTAATTCATGTTTGCTTTGTAAAATCCTTAGGCGCAGCGCCACGACATGGTGAGAGCCGGCACTTTGCGCGCGCAAACAAATTTCTCATGTAGATGGGGGAGGGTGAGGACAAGTTTCTCAAGGCACGAACGTAGGGTGCGAACTCCGATACCCTTAATACCACTATTAGAAACAAAGCGATAAGGAACAATAAGGACAACGATACGGACCCCTTAAGTACACACAAATTGCGCTTTTGGAGAATGGTGCACACCCAGGAGGTGGAATGAACATGTCTTTTCTCTAAGTGTTCCTTATCGTCGACTGCGTCTTATCTCACGTTGTTTCTAATATTTCAACATGAATCAATAAGCCGAAACCAGAACTTTAATTCCGCAACAGCAGACGACAATAATAAACGTTTCTATTTTTCACAACACCAAAACGGAAGTTCCTAAGGTGTACAAAGCTCCTAAGGTATAAGCGTTACCATTTTTTTAAAGAAAATTTGCTCTTAAAAGTGTATCTTTTAAACGCAAAAATTGGTTTCGACGGTAATCTATATTTGGTGAGAAACCCCTCTCACCACGGGCTAATTCGGTACTCGTTTATACCTATCTGCTTTTCTGCTCATTTATCGCAGTTTACAGCAAGAAGACTTTATGATAGGACATTTTGATTGTAAAACAACGTTCCCTTGAAATATTTTTTGCGAAAATTTATTTTTCTACTATCGCAATAATGCTTTAGAGCTAACGCTAGTAAACTCAAGTAAGAAACCTCGTCTTCCCGGAATTCTCGCGGTGGATGAAGTGCTCTTTAAGAACCTCGTATAGATGGGCGCGCCAGCTTTCCTTCTTGGTTGTATTTAGAAACTGTGATTTCAGTTGCCTCCGAAGGATTTCAGTGTGAAAGCTCGCGTCGCAGGAAATTTAATGCAATACAATATATTGGCGCCAAGCGTTTTAATGTTTCTTCATGCTCAAAGTCGCCGGCCCGCGACTTCAACACTTTGTTCGTAACGCGCGATGCAACCATATTTACCTCGACACGGCGGTCGAATTTCGATGGAGGCGAAATTCTAGAGGCCCGTGTACTGCGCGATGTCAGTGCACGTGTAAGAACCCCAGGTGGTCGAAATTTCCGTAGCTCTTCACTACGGCGTCCCTCATAGCCTGAGTCGCTTTGGGACGTTAAACCCTCATAATCCAAGCCATATTTATCTCGAATAATCGCAGCCATAGACAGTTTCTTCTACATTGTTTGAGATTGTGGTTTCCAAGCCTTACGGCAGAAGTTCTTCACCACCTTTAAATTGAGCGCTGCCCGAGCGGCGCGATTCTCTTCTTCTAGGGACACCGAGCTCTATTGTTCTTATCGCAGCCGCCGAGTTGTTCAATTCTTTCAGCACGCCAGTCAGGCCGATACAAAATTCATTTTAGTGCCACGATAAGCTGCTCGTCTGTAATTCTGCGTCCTTATCACCAGCACGTGAAAAAAATTATGCAGTTATGCAGTAAGGCGTGAGCGCAGCAATGCTTTCTGTTTGTACCGTAAAGAAAAATCTTCAGGTACCATTATACGAGCTCATAACACGTGCATGCACAGATAAAGTCCTGAAGTGTTCGGACATAGTAGCCGAAACGATGGATTCGTCATGCATCTAAATGCAGCAACACAGTTGTTTGTGGTTTGTGGGGTTTAACGTGCCAAGGTGGCTCAGCCTATGAGAGACACCGTTCATTCTTAATTTTTCAAGCGCGAAAAGAGGACTAAACTCTACAGGACGAAACAGGAAAAAGCGCCAACTTTCAACTAGTTTATTACGCACACGAAAAGTACATACTCGTAGGTAGTTTTCATCGGTGCATGCGCAGACAGGTCGCCCAAAGATCAAGACAGACAAGATGAAGCACGTCCGAGGAATCTCTTCTACGCCGTGCACAATACAACAGTAAAACACAGCTCCCGTGTCGTCTTCTCTTTCCTAAGTCCGTCGTCCGTTTTGCGCTGGCCCACAATATGAATTACTTCCAACTTGCCCAACACAACGTACAGCTGAAGCGTCGCTTATGAACTGATTGCCTTTCTTTTCGATAAAAAAAAAACGCTTCTAACAGCTCCCTGGCTTCTGTGTCATTGCCTTTCCCGAGAATGCGTACGTGAGTGTAGCATCGCTCACAAGCACGGGACTAGCACCTTTCAATGTGCTTCGATGGGTAAATGTGTACCGGCTTCATTTGTTCTACATTTCGCTCATTGTGCCTTGTTCGCTCATTGACGCGCCGGCGTTTGTCTTATGTAGGAGTGGTGGTGAAGTTGGCAGCCACGCTGCTGGCCCGCCTGCTTTTTAATAATGCTTTTAATAAAAATTAGGAAAGCTAATAATATCAACGAGAAAGAGTACTTTCGTAGTCCTTTGAATATTCGTCATCTCACTGCATCTAGCAACGGGAACGTTTTGTAAAATGTTTTATGCAAGCACTTGCGTTTGAAATTTTTTCGCTAGCTCAGACTTGCTTGTTCATTGCATTGGGGTTGCTTTAGTCTGTTTGCCTGCAACAAGCTGCAGAAATTATTTTAATGTTTTTCCAGGGATGTGTTATCGGTTTTTTTTTCGCGCATAACTCGCACAAAACACGCGGCGGTGCTAGCTGTGAAAAAGTAATTCATCGCTATACTCTTTTTTTTTCTTTAGACGAGCACGCGGGAAGACGGAACGGGACAGACGTTGTCCCATCCAGAACAGGACTGCTTCTTCGTCTGAAATTACGTGTTCCAGAAAAAAAAACTCGCAGGCCGTTATTTTTCCGTCAGTTTGTCATGACTGCGATTTGCTGTTAACATTTGCCGATTTTTTTTTCATGCTGCAAGCACACCCTTGGAAAATCACAGATTAGTTTCCGACATTTGGTTTAAATACTTACGATCAAGTGCAATTTGCACGCAAATAAAAAAGCAAACTCAAGCGCTCTACACAGCGAGCCCGTGAACGCAGCCCCTGTACGCACGAGCAGTGGCTTTCCCGCACAGCTTGGAATATGAAAGTGAATATGAAAGTTATAAGTTATAATGGGGGGGGGGGGGGGGGGGCACGCACCCAGAATGCCTAAGATACGGGCGGCAACTTCCTGATGCTGAAAAATATTTTTCCATACAATATTTCAAATATGACTTACTACAGTGAGTGAAGTTCGTTCCGTGTGTGATACCCGACTGACCGCATGTGGGGAGAGGGCATTGCACGAAACAGAGAGGCTTGAATATAGCTGCCGCATCTTCGCTTTGTGCACAACAGCTTCCTCCTACACTTCAGAAAACTTGAGCGATGGACTGGCCTGCCTATAGCTCTACAGCCACTGAGAATGCCGCGTAGAGCGCACAGAATGACCTTCTTTGCCCTCCAAACAAAGTAAAGCTCGCCTGAAGCGTTCGCCCTTTCGCGTAACTAGTCCTTCGAGCCATCTCTACATCAATAAAAATTATTCCCTCCCTCGCTGAGCTGCTTCGAACCTCAGTCGTTCAGGGTGTGGCAAAGCCACGAGTTTTCGGAAAATCAACCTCACTGCGCCTTCCCGAATCCAGGAAAATATGACTGACACGCTCTCTTCCTCTATCTCCTTCCTCGCCACGTATGTCCTCTTTTTCCTGCTCTGCATAGTATTTCATGCACGGCCGGCCAATGAAAAGAATTTTTTGCATGGCACGGCTGTGATTCAGTTGTCCACCGCAGGCTATGAGGCAAACAGTGGAGCTCATTCTTTATTACAATTGCACTAGCAGACATATGGATAAAGCCACTATATGGGGTCTTTTTCCACTGTTAAACCTTTCTCTGGTTGCACAGGCATCTTTGGGCCGCTTTGAGTGAAAATCCAGCGAAAGCTGAATGCGCTTGCATAGAACGCGCAACGGGCTACACGCCCATTCGCACTGTCCTGTGTTGCAGAGCGCACAGCCCATCGTACTGTGTCCGCTTTTGTAGACAGGGCGCCAAAGTCCTCTGAGGGCGGTGTCCTCGTCCGGCCGGATGTCTTCGGCTGCTCCCAGTCGGCGCATTTGCAAGCGTGGGCGGACTAGGCTCAATAGGATGGAGCACGACCGATTTCCCTGTTCCGCCCTGAACAATTGCCTGGCTGGAGTCCGCGCGTGCCTTTGTTTCGGGCTGAACGACGTCTGCTCTGCAGCTTTCCCCACTTCAGTCTAGCTGCGGCAAAGGTTGCCGGCGCTCTTTGAGGGCCCTCCTTCGGTCAAAGCAGTTCACTGGGCTCACATATAAAAGCTTGCAATGTTGCACCTGGCCAATGACGATGTGCAGTTGAAAGCTTGTAGAGTTGCACCTGCCCAATGGCAATGTGCAATTAAAAGCTTGTAGTGTCGCACCAGGCCAATCTCGATGTGCAATTGAAAGTTTGTAGTGTTACACCTGGCCTATATCGATGTGCAATTGAAAGCTTGTAGTGTTGCACATGGACAATGCCCATGGGCAATTGAAAGCTTCTAGTGTTGCACCTGGCCAATGGCGATATGCAATTGAAAGCTTGTAGCGTTGCATCTGGCCAATGTCGATGTGCAATTGAGAGTCTGTCGTGTTTGACATGGTTAATGCCGATGTGCAACTGAAACCTTATAATGTTGCACCATGTCAGTGGCGATGTGCATGTCAAACCTTGTAGTGTTACACCTGGCCAATGGCGATGGGCAACTGAAAGCGTGTACTGTTGCACTTGGTGAATGTCGAAGTGCAACTGAAAGTTTGCAGTGTTGCACTTCATAACTGCAATGTGCAGCTGCGGCTGATAGCAGCTGATCGTCTGGCATAGCGATGCTGTGTAAAAACACACTGCGGTGGTTTCTGAAATTTTTTTAAGCCACATCACTCGTACTTTAACAATCATTTCCAAGCTTCGTGTTTCAAGTACCGCTGCGCTTTAGACTTTTCACTTGAGACAGCGAAACGGCGTGCTGTACTGGTTGTCTGGGCTGGCTAGAATGTCATGCAGTTGCATTCCGACCGGGCGCGACTGCACCGGTCACAATGGCTGAGTGGCTATAACGTTCGGGTCGTGAACATGAGGACACGCGTTCGAATCCCGGTAGCAACGTCTGCATTTCGATTGAG
Organism: Amblyomma americanum; assembly: GCF_052857255.1. Classification (NCBI taxonomy): domain Eukaryota; kingdom Metazoa; phylum Arthropoda; class Arachnida; order Ixodida; family Ixodidae; genus Amblyomma; species Amblyomma americanum. The sequence continues at coordinate 129,339,223 of NC_135502.1, read as the reverse complement.
GCGAACAGTCAGCATGTTGTCAGTCCGCGGTAAAGATCCCCATGTGTGGAATTGATCCGCAGCTTTCCACTGTTCCAGTTCTTCCTACCAGCTCCTCCTTCATCACATCCCTGAAGACCACCTCGACGGCTGGGCCTCTCCATCTCCCCACTCCCACCTCCACCTGGTCAGACCACGTGATAGGAACATGGCTGGTGACTTTCACAAACACACTGAATTTTTATTCATGAGACGCTGCATGACGCTGTCTCACACAACATTCCCTCAGCTTGCGTTAACAGCACGTTCCCGGTCACGGCATTGGACTGCAGGGCTGATTCGTGCGCCCGTTTTCTAATGTGTCGGTGCAGGTCGGTGAACCATGGACGAATATTCCGAAGCTAAACACTATATGGCATCTCTCCGCCTATTACTGGGTCTTCCATCTCAAAGCAGTGATTGCATGTGGTGTTGCGCCCCCTGGGCCTTCACTCCCAACCATAAAATGTGGCCCTTAGTACATTTTAGCTCTGTATGTGCACGTCTGTGTTGAATTCATTTCTTTTCTTTTTTGTTTTGCACCGAACTTCAGTGAATTGGTGAATAGAGTATGTCAGCAATACAATTCAAATAAGAAAGGGTGCGTTGCTGGGAGACACGATCTCGCCAAGGATGTATTCAGAGGTCTGGGTTGGGAACAGTTTGGGATAAGATTTGATGGACAATACCTAAGTAACCTGCGATTTGCTGCTAACATTTCCTTTTTAAGTCCCTCAGGTGATGAACTGCAAAGCATGATAAATGAGTCAAACAGGGAGAGCAGAACGGTGGGTCTAAAAATTAATATGCAGAAAACGAACGTAATGTTTGACACTCTCGGAAGGGAACAGCAGTATAAAATCGGTAGTGAGGTGCTGCAAGTGGCAAGAAAAGACGTCTACTTAGGGCAGGTAGTGACCGAAGATCCGGTCACGAGAATGAAATGATTAGAAGAATAATAATGTGGTGGAGCGCATTTGGCAGGTTCTCTCAGATCATGAACGGCAGTTTACCAATATCCCTGAAGAGAAAAGTATACAACAGCTCTATCTTATGGGTGCTTACCCGTAGGCCAGAAACATGTAGGCTAACGAAAAGGGTTGAACTTAAATTGAGGACAACGCGGCAAGCTATGGAAAGGAAAATTATAGGTGTAACGTTAAGAGACAGAAGATGGCAGAGTGGTTCAGGGAACAAACGCGTGTTAATAACATCCTAGTCGTAATCAAGAGGAAGAAATGGTCATGGGCAGGGCATCAGGGCACGTAATGCGAAGACAAGATAACCGATGGTGCTGAAAAGTAACAGAATAGATTCCAAGAGAGGGCAAGTGTAGCAGGGGGCGGCAGGAGGTTAGGTGGGCGGATGAGATAAAGAAGTTTGCGGGGACATGGTGGCCGCAGCTGGCATAGGACAGGGTTAATTGGAGAGACATGGGAGAGGCCTTTTTTCCTCAGTGGGCGTAGTCAGGCTGATGATGATGATGTATGTTATACAATAAAACATTTTGCTGGGCGACTTGGTTCATTTTTCTCGAGGGGATGCTTGTAGCGCGACAAAAAACACAAGGGACAGAGACGAACGGGACAAGCGCCACTCTCAACTGGTTTTTTTTCAAAAAAACGATCGCAACATTTATACATTTCCCCTTCTTCTTCAAGAACATAATCACCCGATCCCACATGCGAATGACACGCAAATATCACGCTTGAATCAAATCAGTTTATCTAAAAACCTGTACTCGTTAGAAAACATCGTCACCGAAGGGCTGCAGACGCATTCTGACCCTTTCTTTTTGATATGGAACGCCTCAATTAGTTCACGCTTCGGCGCATCTTTGCTTCTAGGAAGCTTGCCGGCCAGGCGACGGAATTCTGGTGGAGGTGCATTTTGTTGCACGTAACCAAGTTACCCAAGAATCCTGTGGAGAAGGCAGGACTGAGGACACTTGACGGAGTACACCTCACGGACCAGGTGAAAAGTTTAATCGAAAAGGAAGCCAAGTACAGTAAAGAACCAAGAATTAGCGCCCCTGAGCTCCTGTCGTTGAACAGGCGCTTAGCTTCCAGAGCAGAATCCGAGGACCAAGAACGATGCCTTCTCGACGGTGTGGACAGCCTCTCTAGAACTGTTTCAAAGAACGCGGTGCGGCATAAGGACTCGGTGCGCGATGTTGTGGCCTATTTCAAAGACAATTCCCTTCGAATCCTGCAGAGTGACAAGGAAGGAGGTTTCGTAGTGCTCACAGCGGGGATGTACAACGAAAAAGCCATGTGTGCCGTCAAGAAGAACTTCATTGCCACGAAACGTAAGCCTGCTAAGGTAAAGACCGCAGCTGTTTTCCTGTGCACCAAATTTGAGCTGAATAAGCTTGCAATAAGCATGGCAGATTGCAATGAGAATAGCCTAAAAATTTTTTTTCACTGCTAAGACTCATAAACCGGGAATACCTTTCAGGTGTATCGTGAGTGAACGACACACTTGGCAGCAAATGCTGAGCCAGTACCTCCTCAGAAACTTGAACCCTCTCTGTGTCAAAGATCCTTTTGAGACCAGGAAGTCGCATGTCATAGCTAGTTTTCTACAAGACAACCGTTCAATTGGCAGCATGTTCTCCATAGACGTTGAAGACCTTTATTATTCTGTTCCCCACGAAGAATTGTTTACCTCCGTTCAGAACTGCATTGAAGAGAATGGTGTGATAGCATTTCAAATTTCAGCTGGCATAAATGTTGGAAACTTCATGTCACTTCTTGAATTTTATCTGGGTGCAACGGTGGTTAATTTCGAAGGCAGAGCGTATGTGCAAAAGAGTGGCATATGTATTGGTTCATCTGTGGCGCCTGTGTTGTGCAAGATTTTTCTCTCTTCCATTGACCGCGATTTAGACCAAGTTTTAGACAAGAAAAAAGTAATTAAAGTTTTTAGGTACGTTGACGATTTTTTTAGTGTTTTTAGAAAAACTAGAAACTGTGACCTACCACGAGACTGTGGTGGAAATTTTATCTGCTTTTAGAAAGTTTGGAAGGGGGCTTAACTTCACTCATGAGGTTGCCATAGACAACAAGTTGCAGTTTTTAGATCTACAGATTTCTGTGAATGATGTGCATGCTTGCTGGGGCTATAAGCCTCGTGCCCTCAAGGAAATAATGCCGTTTGACTCAGCCCAGTCCAAGACAGTAAAAAGAGCCGTTGCAACCATGTGCATTCAAGAAGCCATCAACAAGTCTTGTATTCATGCTGTCCAGGAAAGTTTTGATGACCAAGTTTCTAGGCTGCTATCGGCAGGCTTTCCTTTGTCCCTGTTGGTTATGGTCGCAGAAACATTGCTGCAAAAGAACAAGAAAGTTAGAAGAGAAAAGGTGAATAACGTAAGGCCACAGGTGATTCCGTATTTGCATCGCGTGGCTCACAACATGAAAAAAGTGGCGAATAAATACAAAATTCCTGTGGTTTTTTCAGCGCCCTGCAAGCTCAAGAGCCTTTGTCCTAAGGTGAATGAGGAAAAAGCAAAAAATGATTGCGAAACGAGGCATAAACACCGATATGTTGATTGCAAGGTGGGAATTGTCTATCAGATTCCATTTTCATGTGGCAAAGTGTATATTGGCCAGTCCGGACGATGCCTGAACAAGCGCCTGCGCGAGCATGAAAAATGCCTCGAAAATGGGAGCGGAACAAATATGGTAGTTCACTGCAAGTCATGCAAATGCTCACCATTTTTAAACAGAACCGAGGTCATTGGCAGAAGCAAAGATGCGCTGACGCGTGAACTAATTGAGGCGTTCCATATCAAAAAGAAAGGGTCGGAATGCGTCAGCAGCCCTTTCGGTGACGATGTTTTCTAACGAGTACAGGTTTTTAGATAAACTGATTTGATTCAAGCGTGATATTTGCGTGTCATTCGCATGTGGGATCGGGTGATTATGTTCTTGAAGAAGAAGGGGAAATGTATAAATGTTGCGATCGTTTTTTTGAATAAAACCAGTTGAGAGTGGCGCTTGTCCAGTTCGTCTCTGTCCCTTGTGTTTTTTGTCGCGCTACAAGCATCCCCTCGAGCATGTATGTTATAAAAGAATTTTTAATAACGCCATCCGCGTACGTCTGTTGGTTTTCTTAAAACTAACATTTGTGTCCGCTTACCGCCCGCGTCTGCACTGTCGAGCAATGCACCAGACTAATCCTGTGCCTTGTAGTTTTTCTGCTCACTGCCTCCTCCTGTTTTAATCCCGGCGCATACGAAACCAACAGACCGACTGCGAGTGACAGTTGCGACTGTCATTTCGAGTGATTTAATTTCAATGTTTGGCATGAGAAAAATAAATGCCACCATGTGCTCTTCTTGGACTTTATTTATGTTAAGCGGTGTGCACAAATGTTGATAAGCATATAGATATGTCAAAATTGTACTTGCAATGGCAACCTTCTGTTAGGCACTTAATCTGAAAGAGGGAGGAGATAACTGTCAGTTGCACAAGCGAACAGGTCACTTAGCCAGCTTTAAGCGCATAAACCGACGAGGACTTGACGTCTCTGTACATCTATTTCTTTTCGAAAAAGAATTCCCGCCTCCGTCGTTTCAGGGATCGGCCAAACAGCAACTAGTGCGGCAGCGAAGACGCGTCTCCCGAAAATTCGCAAATTGGCTCGGATTATTCTTTGAGCGCCTCTAAGCTTTCCCCCGCCGGCGCATTCACCGCCGCGGCAGTCGCGCTCACGTCCGCTCGCAAATTTATCAAAATTCCGCACACGCTTGCATAAGCAATGCCTTCCGTGCAGCCGGTGCGTAGTATAGCTTAAAAAATTCATAAGGCGGGGAGTTTTTGTTTTGCCCCCCACCCCCCATATTTTTTTGCGCCGTTCCGTGCCTCGGATGAAGACTTTCCCCTTCGCCGTTCGCCTCGCATCCTGCAGCGAAATGCCCACTCCCGGAGCTGTCGTGTTTGCATCGATGCATTTTTATAGAGAAAAATGCGCCCGACGTGACGAGGTTACCCAAACCTCGTTCAAGTCTGCCCTGTTCGCTTTCCGGAGGGCGCTGCGTTGTTTCTTTATCAGAGGCCGGCCTTTTGTTGCCGGGCACGTTCGTAAAACGGCGCAGTAAGGCGAACACAGACGCACCGTTTGTTCGTCGAACTCGCTGCGCCTTCGGACGACCAATAAAGTTTCGCTCCTTCCTGCCGTCACTGCGAAGGTGGTCGATGACCTGGCGGGAGGTGCACTGCATTGCCCTGGAAAAGATGCTAATTCTCCTGACAAAACTGATGGCATCTCGCGAGAAGCTATCCACAGGGCAGGTATGGCATCCCTGATTCCCCCGTCTTTGCATATGCTCAGTGTTGTGCTCTTACATCCTGCGCCGAATCGCCGGCCGTTGGGTTATCTTCACCGATTCAAAAGCATCTCTGCAGATCCTGGCCAACCTGCTGAAGAAAACGAATCACCAGCCAGTTTCCCTGGACATTGGGTATATCCATCATTTAGCTATTGCCGCAGGCCACTGCATAACATTTCAGTGGGTACCTGCTCACTGTGGCATTATGGCTAATGAAAAAGCAGATGAAGCGGCCCGTAAGGGCCATCAACATCAGAGATACATTCGAAGTTTTCTCACGAAATCTGATGCGTCCCAAATGGCTAAAAGTTTTGCGTACGAAGAAACGTATCGGCTTTGGAGTTTGCCGACACAACAGTACCAATTTCTTCACTCAATCGACCCACATCTTAGATCAAGACTCTCACCCAGAATTCCTCGACAACTCGAAACACTTTATCACCGACTTCGTCTGAATGCTGCGTATACAAATGGCCTGCGATACCGTTTTGGACAAATGAACAGTCCGCATTGTGACAACTGTGCTTCGATAGAAACTGTGGAACATATCCTGCTTGAGTGCCCTGCGTATGCTAACGAGTGTGCGTATTATGAACATTGCATGCAGAAGCTCTGCCCAGTGCCCCTAACAATGGACAAAGTTTTAGGCCCCTTAGCCTGCTTCAGGCAACAGAGACTTGCAATGAACTCTCTTTTTACATATTTAAAAGACATTGGACATCTCGATAAGCTCTAAATTCACTTGCAGGTTACCTTCATGCCTTCTTCTTGCAGTGAACTTCGTCAGCCCATTCGTCGGACTATGCACTCCATCATTCCATAGGTTACATCAATACTCGCCACTGCATCCTTAGTACCCATTTCATGGCTGCATTTTATCTTCGTTTTTTTTCCACCTCTTCCACGCTGCTCTCCTTCAGTCTTTATCTCCCAAATTCCCCTCCCTACGCAGAGTAGCATGCCAGCGATATTGAAACACCGCCTAAATTCTCTGTTTCTTCATTAAAGAGTCTCTCTCTCTCTCTCTCTGCCGTGCTCCCGCCGTAGTGGCCATTGATTAGCGCGTTCCGCTCGACTGCAGAGCAGGAGGACCCGGTTCAGTCCGCCGTTTCCAAGGAAGCGAAACACAAAAGGCGCCCGTGTACTGTGCGACGTGAGTGCAAGCTAAAGATTCCCAGGCGGTCGAAATTATTCTGGAGTACTCCACTACGGCTCGTCTTTCTCTCTTACATATTTCACTCCATTCTTATCCCTTCCTTCGCGGCGCGCTTGAGGTGTCCGCCGAGAAGCGAGACTGTTAGTGCGGCTTTTCCCCACTTGTGATCAATTTTCATTGCAACGGCCGCTTAGTCTCATCTGTTCCACCAGGGCGCGGCACGATACGGTGCCACCCCGCCTTTTGTCACCACGGCCCCCAGCCATCATCAGCGGGAGCGTGCACGCAAAAGCGCGCGCTCATAAGCGCCGCGCACGAGCGGCATTTTCGGAGCAGCACGCTCGGCAAAACATGCACGCTCTCGCGCCACTTTTCTTCCCAGGCGGCGCTGCGCCCATCGCGGCGTTCTCACGCGCGCTGAGTGTCGGGTATCGAATCTGATCGCCTTGGTTCGGCTCGGCCGGTCTCCGCTCGAGTGCGCGGCGCGTCGACGCGGCTGCGCGTGCATCCAGGGCGGGCTGTTGCTCGGCCCGATTCTTCGCTTCGAGCCCGGGCTGGGATCTGCCGCCTCGTCCTCGCCGGCGTTGCCTTTCTCCGAAGAGAAATGAAGCCAACGTGGCGCCGTTATGTTTTCCTCGTCCCACGCGCGTCCCCCTCCGCTCGGGGCCTCGCCGTAATCCGAGCACGTGCGGCTCCGCGCACGCGTTTCGCTATGTCTGTCTGCCGTACTTCCAATACTCGCTTTCCTCTTTATTTTTTTTTTCCTGGGCTGAGCGTCGCCGTCTTATGAAACGCGATGCCTCTGCGTCGCACCTTTTTGCACGGCTATTTCGAGGTCCCCGCAGGAAGACAGTCTCGGGGCGCCCGGGCACCAACTGGGCCCCGTCACAACCGGAAACGGCACAGGCGCAAAATGTTTGGATGGAGTTAGCTGTCCCGCCCTCACCGGCTACGCTGTGTCGACGCGTTTTCAGCGCCCGCACAATCCATTGGGGCGTTTCGGGCTTCGTAATTGTTACAGGCAGGCGCTAACCAGCGGAATACGAACGCTCTACGAGCGCATTACAAGTTTGTGAACTCGCGTCACAATGGAGCGCCTGAGTCACTCCCGCTAGCCAGCTTAATAAGGAAGACCAGGCATTGGGAAGGCCACGTGACAGTAATGTAAGCGGAAAAATAAGGGCCGACGTGGTGGTCACCACATTCTGCTTCAATCTTCACGAACCCGACTCGGTCGCTTCACGTGGTAATGATACGGAAGCGTCCCGGCATGACTACTTTGGCTCCTGCTCTGATTGTTCTTCAAAAAAAATTGTATTAAAGCAAATGGAGACTTTCGCAGAGGGAACCAAGTTACTGCTATGTAAGAGGGCCAAGTAACGAAAGAGGTTACGTACTGCGCGACAAACATGTGCGAAAGAAACACTTTCATAAAATCAACCGCGAAATTGACTATAACAAACCCGGGCAGGCAGAATGTGTGAGTTTTGTTCTTGTTGCCTTCCGTTTTTAAAAAGTACGAAAACACTAGTTCACGAGGTCAAACCGGATGACCGGTTTGTCTGAACCATGACTTGTGGGTGGCCTTAGGCAAACCATAAATAAACAAATTAAATAAATATTCCCGCGGCTGGGATTGGAACGTGCGGCGGCGCAAACATATCAGCTTTGCTGGCCACTGCACGAGAGCACTCCGCTATCATTCAGCCGATCACGCCTCGTATTAAACTGCAACACACTCTCGCGTTGTGCACTGCACATTGTCGTCTTCATCAACTAATTCTACTATCAAACTAATATTCGCGCGTTGAGCTATGTGGCGTTGGTGACAGAGAGATGTGCGCTGCATGCGCTGACGTGGACAACCAACTGTCTCCCCGGGTCAGTGGACACCTCATTCGCGCTTCTAGGTACGTGGCGGTGGTGTCCACCTGCAAAGAACTGATGCTTTCGCAGAGTATTTCGTGCCTAGCAATGCTAAAGCGCGAGCCAATTTTCTTCACTTTAATCATTGGCACCAAGTGAAGCCACGCAGCCGCTATCACTGGGCGTCAGTTAGCTGGGCCATTCACGAAGAGAGGAGGACGGGAGAAAATCAATATAGGTATGGACAACATCGTTATCGTAGCCCAGAATTCACGAAAGCGGCTACAGACTACGTGAAATGCGCCATTTTCTGCTATAAGTCGTCTGTGTGAAACATGTGACAAAGCTGTGTGAGGTGAAGCAGGTCGAAATTGGATACAGTAAATCGACTGAGACCTATTCATCATGCTCGCACGGTCGTCTACTGTACTGTGCAGACTGCTCACACCAAATTGACCGCAGGGAAGATGTTGCAATCTCTACCGCAGCGCCGTGGGCGCCGCCCGAAGACAAATGGGATCGCACGCTTCAGCCTTGAAAGTGCTAGGAGAGATGTGACAGACCACTGGTCTGGCTACCGAAAAAAATGGACGAATGATCACCAGGTTGCCCGACTATTGACCGAATGAACGCATCCGTTATACACAAAAGCCGTAAGGAGAGCAGCCAGTCTAGCTGGTGATTCGTTCTGTAATCAACTTCGACTTATTGCGAACGTATAGGTATGAAGTTTCGGCAAGCTGGAAGAAAATTCATGGCGTAAGCATGATGTGAGCGCGCCGCTAGCGGTAGCCTTCGAATTTGTCTCAGTAATTTGGTTGTGGTTTGGAGGGGCTACCAAGGACACCGCCTTCCCCCGATTTCTTGATTTTTGGTTCGTGTAGGAGCTTTTCAGTCTGCTACCGTGACCCAAAGTCTCGACAATGTCCGTCAATGACGTATATTTTGCCGCATGCAACAACGCTTGTTGCTATCTAGGCAGCAAAAGGGAATCTTAAAATGCACTAAAGACATTTGTTTGAAGCACATTGGTGACTAAAAATTGACCTTGCCTCCCGGCTCTCCACCAGCTGGCACTCGTGCACAGGGAAACGAAAACGGGCTCCGTAAAGACGTGGCCAGTCGGCGTACACTCATTATAAACTCGTAACGCTGTAGTGCATCGCTACGGAAATTACAGCACCGCCGGCGCTTTGATATATATATATATATATATATATATATATATATATATATATATATATATATATATATATATATATATATATATATATATATATATATATATATATATATATATATATATATATATATATATATATAATGATATAATGTGTAGTGCTGATCAGCGGGATAATAATACTTAGATTAATCTATCGCTTAAAGAAAATCTTATAAAGCAGCAGAGAAAACCATGCCGCCGGTGGGATCCGAACCCACGATCTCCGAATATCGCGTCCGGTGCTCTACCAACCGAGCTACGGCGACGGCTGTCCAATCTGCTGTTCTCGTGGATATTTATGTTTATTGGGTGTAAGCGAACCTTGAGAGTGTTCACTAGCGCCACCCTCGTCCATTGCGGCGGACGTAGCACATCCTGTGTTACCGCGAGTGTGACGTGGAACGTCATCTAACGACGAGGGCGGGAACTGTGCGAAAGCCCTCTTATGCTACCTATGGCATCAAGACTGCCAGAACCGAGACCCTCGTTAAGCAATTAGCAGACAAGGTAAATGAGATGAGGGACTCGTTTTTGACAAACTTATGAAGGGAGCCAACAGTCACCGAAACCAAGGTGCATAGTTGTTTTTTCTGCTGCTTTATAAGTATTTTCTTTAAGCGATAGATTAATCTAAGTATTATTATCCCACTGATCAGCACTACACATTAAAATAATAAACGTTCCCCTATGCACGCACCTTGGTTTCGGTGACTGTTGGCCCCCTTCATAAGTTTGTCAAACGAGCCCCTCATTTCCTTAACTATATATATATATATATATATATATATATATATATATATATATATATATATATATATATATATATATATATATATATATATATATATATATATATATATATATATATATATATATATACCGCACTGGGGCAGCGGGTCTGTCACAGTATAGTGCTGCACAGCGTATTTTGCGGCCACAAGCCTGGAATCACGCAAGAAACGGTCGCAGTGGAAGCCGGAAACGATAGACGTTACATGGCGCTGCAGGCAAGGGGGTCTCAGAAGAGCGCCTTCGGATGTTCCACGTAACCCTGGACTGTACGAACTTTGGTTGCATCGCTACCTTTTAACGGGAGTGAGATTACATAGCAGGGCCCGTTTCGTGGGGCGATTTTACTACGAGGCTAACAATTTATTCCGATACAAAGCATAAGATTTTCTTCTTCATGCTGTGGCGCTTCCCGAGGCAGAGAACAAAGGAGGCGCTAGAGGAAGGTAGAACACATTTATTCACAATAAAGGCTTATTGATTAAAAAAAAGAATGTTTGTTTAAAGATTAGAGTGTTTTCCTGCGTGAAAGCGATTAGTAGGACGCCATTGTAAATTTCGATATCCGAAAAAACGGGAACATCAAAAAATTGGGCGGCGCTTAAACTATCCTTACGAGTACCATGCGACAGCATTGGAGATCCCTCATGCGCCAGTATTCCTTCTCTGTCGCCTAGGTTCTGCCTACCCACCTAGCGCGACAGGGTCATTCTATTCCTTACTTTAGCTGGCCCCCATCTCGGGTTGCTCACAACCCGTTGGGCAGGTTACCACCTTCCACGATGGGCAAATTAAGATGACGTCATGAGGTCACGTGGCTCTCTCGATCATTCAAGGTGGTCCATCAGGATGGTTGGATGGATGAAAAATACTTTATTGGCGACAAAATTAAAATGTTCTTGACCCTCACGGGTCACTGGGCGCCGTGGTCGATCCTCGGTCCAGGATGCCACACTTGATAGCTGCCACTGCCAGCGTGGCTCGGCGTACGATAAATCAGCGCTTCCTCGTCCTCGATGGCTAGCAAGCGCTCCCACTGCGTCACACTCGGGTTGTCTATTTTATGCTCTAAGTCTGCCTTAGGGCAGGTCCATGTGATATGGTCTAGTGTAGGTTTACCCTGGCACCACGGACATTCGTCTCTATATTGTGTAGGGAAAATCTTGTGTAGTTTGTGTAGGAGCGAGTAGGTACCGGTTTGAATAGTCTGCGCCAGTCTATCGCCTCCTCTTTGGTTAGCCTTTTGTGTGGGGCTGGATAGCGTTTCCGGTGACCCCTGCAATGATCGAGTATGTCTGAGCACATGGGGGTAACAGGGTCAGAGGTGCCCGTGGTGCAAATTGTTGAGTCTGCTCGGTTGACGTACCCTCGAGCTAACTCGTATGCTGCCACTTTGGCCCTCATCTCCCGGAACCCATACTATATTATGTTTAGTGTTTATGTGTCTTCTCGTCGTGTGTTGAATATGATTGGCGATGCTGTCGATCCTGCCTCTCGTGTCTTTTCTGCGTACTTGTTTAGAGTCCGTCACTAGGTTCTGCCCTGTTGCGTTGCCTTGCGATATTGCCAGAGCGACGGCGGCCTCTTCAGCTGCCTCTAAGCTTGGGTTGTTTATCGTTGCGCTGGTTATTTCTTTCTCACCTTCGTCTGTTACAACGGCGATCGTTTTGCGTTGGTATCGATACTTTGCTGCGTCCGTGTAGACTACGCCGGGATTGTCGCTTAATTCGCTGCTGAGTGCTCGGGCTCTGGCTTGTCTTTCATGGTGTATATTGGGGTCCATCAGGGCAGATTGTGATGACGTTACAAGGTCACATGGCCTCTCTCGACCAATCAGCGAATCTCGTCTCGGACATCGGTGGTTTTGGTTTGACAACTCTGATGCTATCGCACTAAAAGGATTTAGATTTTTTTCTTAGAAGACAGTATACTGAACGGCCGAGCTCCGTGAAGTGAAAAATTGGAGCTTCCTGCGAAGTAAAAAAAATTGTCTTGCGGTTTGGCATCTCCAAGCACGAAATATTTTGCGAAAGCACTGTTTTTTTGCAGATGGACACCAGCGCCACATATACCTGGAAGCTGGATTGAGGTGTCCACTGACCCAGGGAAACAGTTCCGCGCGTCTCCAACTTTTTCACCCTCATTACCAGTTTACCTAATGTACGCCGGCGGCCTATGCCCCAGTGCCGCGTGTCTGCAGCAAAGTTGTCAACGCCGACGTGTATTGCTCTATCGGCGTGTTTCTGGCACAACGTTTTCCACGCCAACGCATGCAGCGCACATCTCTCTGTCACCACCGCCACATAGCTTAAATCGCGAACATTAGTTTGGTAGTAGCATTAGTTGATGAAGAAGACAATGTGCAATGCACAGGGCGAGAGTGTGTCACAGTTTAACACGAGGCGTGATCGGCTCCGGCGGTAGCGTATAGTGCTCTCGTGCAGTGGCCAGAGAAGCTGATCTGTTCGCGCAACCGCAAGCTCGAATCCCAATCACGGCAATATTTATTTATTTATGGTTTGCCCAAGGTCACCCTCAAGGTCAAGCTGTACACAAACCGGTGAGCAGGTCTGGCCTCGAGAAGTAGTGCTTTCGCACTAAAATGAAGTCTGCGCAGAAAATTCACCCGATGAGGGCAATCGTTCATGTGAGTTCTCAAGTTTTTTGTGCGATATACAGGGATGGCTCATGCACTGCGCGTTCGTTCGGGGGCTCGTGGCTGCCAAAGCGACCCCATTTTCCCTGGCTTTCAGTGACGTTTAGCGCGGACAAACTCGCATCAATTTTGTTATCCCTGAACCCCAATTCCTAAGGTATGCTGACCTTGCTAGCACCGACGCATGAATGGATACCGCGACCTTTCAACAGCGAACGTATGGTGTTTGGATGCAGCTTCCTTTGAAGGAAATCTGTATCAAAGCATCCTAAGTAAACCGCGGTGGTAGCACCACCAATGGCGGCGTCCGCTTCGCTCATGTGCTTGCGTGCAGACCGCTTCTACCTGTTTATTATGCACCTGATTAGTGACACGCTGTGGTAATGCGTTGCTAGTTTGCGAAGCGTTGCTAGTTTTCGATGTTTTCGTTACTAGTTGCTAGTTTTCGTTGCTATAGTTTCGAAGCATTAACAGCCATAGATTTTTCGCGGTGTCAACGAGGGTATAGGAGGTTTGGCCGCAGCCGTGATTGAAATAAGCTACTCGATTCATCGGAATCATTTATAATAAAGAAATCATTGCTTAAAAGCATCCACTAAAACGCAGCCATTTGGCTATGAACGGAAGCTATACGGTTTTCATCGAAAGTTTTGTGTTGGACAAAAAACACTATGGGGCCACTGAAATGCCATAGCATCAAAGCGTCTTCTTTGATTTGCCCCTTCCACGACAGCATGCTGCCTAGGCCGCCTCCGATGTTGGGTGGCCCCGTTGTAGGTCAAGCAGGCGGTCCAGGAGCCTCCGAAGGTAACCCTGCAGTCGCGGTTCATCTTGCAGACGACCCTGGCTCCAGTGCTGACATGTAGACGAAAGAAGCCGCTTCATGAGGGAGCCGTTCCGCGCCATGCTGTGACTCGTCCTCTCTCGACCAAGAGCAGCTTGTGACTGCTGCACGCGCCACCGCGCTGCCGTTATATACAACCTTTCCCGCCAAAATCTGGTCTAGTCCGGATTTTCCCGCCACCTTAAATTTTGGAGTCCTAATTTTTGGGGGTGGGCTAACTTGGCTCCCATTCAGGAATCAGGCAATCTCCTGGCATTTCGTACCGACAGCTGCAATGCTACTGCATTAAAATCCGTCCTGGTCGGGGAATCGAACCCTGGAAGACCGCCTGTTCAGGGCAGTCACTCTACCAATCAGGCGCCAAGCAGGCGGCAGGGCGCGACCGATTTTATCAACTCGAAGCGGGAACGGTGTTAGTCCAATATGTGTTTAGGAGAACCCACTATGTAGAGTAGGTGTGAAAATAGCGGTGTTTGAAAAATTGCTCGTTAGCTTGTGGTCACTACCCCTTGGCGTATGCCTTAAGCACATTATACTAAAACCATTTATGTATCGCACCCACTTCGAGGAAGTTCTAACCTAATATAATGTAGCGGCTTCATATATTGTTATCCAGATGTGTGCTGTGCTATTCTGCTTATCATTAGTATGCTTTCCGCACACTAAACCGTGTTGACGCTGATGATGCTACCGATAAACGAAGAAGTCGCAGTGCTGTTGTTTGTAGGACGGCGGAAAGGTTGTTGGGGGTCTGTGATGGTAACGCTGTATATGTCGTCGACTTGCCGCTAGTGAAGTGCACACTGCAAATCACCGAACATTTCGTCCATTGCCATTAAGATCCGAAGGCAGTAGAGGAGAAAAGCTCAGCAATGCGTAGTACTCATACAATGCGCAGAAGCCCTCAGGGGCTAAGAATGCCGACAAATACTTCACACGACGGACGCTGCTCGTCCACCGGTGGAGCTGGTGCTGGAAGCATAGCCGTGATGGGAAGCTAAAAATACAGTTCCAGGTGGACGTCGTTGTTCGTGGAGTTGGCGATGCAGCAATTCATGAGAGACACCTGGAGAACAGTGCACAGAGAAAAAGAGGTGAGTGAGTAAAGCTGAAGAAATGCGGAGACCGCGGAAGCCTACACTCGGAGCAGTCCGCTATATGCACATGCGGCTGTTGCCACCCGACCACTATTGTACAACGTACCTCTGTAAGATGTCGCGCGGTGGCGCCAATGTCTTTCGGCAAGGTCACAATGCTGCTGTGCACAAACAATTCTTTGTGCCATTCACAATATCAACGACAACGCGCAAAAGCCGAGCAGTTTTCCTCTGTGACCATACGCTGTAGATAAGTTTATTATTAATGGTCAGAATTACTTGGTTTGAAAGTGTAATTTGAGAAATGTATGAAGACCCCAATCAAATATGTCAGTGCAAGTATACAGTGCACGATCATTCGCCAAATTACGCGACGTCTCGCGGCGTTTTGCGTACCGGAAAAGGGTCTCTCCTCCTTCCTTTTTCTCTCGCAACTGTGTAGATTAGATAATCTGTACATTTTCGAGCAATATAGGCATGCACTAAAATCATGACTCGAAAGCAATATTCACCCCGAATTACTGATGTTAACACAACGCTCTGAAGCTAGCCGGTATATACTATAGGAGTACCAGCGAGGCTACAAGCACATGACTCTGTCTACTCCTGCATTCAATATTTCTTCCTTGGAAAATCTCTCATGGCCATTTCATTGAGAGCAGCGTCTTCCGATTTATCTAGACTCAGAGTCGCTGGAATCTGCACTCCTGTATTACGGTAATCGCTGTCATGTGCAGTACTTGCCGTTAATCTGGGACAGTGCTTGTTCGCAGCACCGAAAAGCAGAAGTTTTTTTTTTTTTCCCCTCTCGTCAAGGAGCGCACACGAAGGGAGTCGAGCGGCGCGCTGATTCCACCTGCTCCCGAGATAATTCCAGGTTGCACGGTTCCTTTGTCACCACCTCGGATGATAATCATTACCGCCGCTGTCGCCTGAGCAGTACTCTCGCCTGGACCGCCTCCTCCTCCGCGCGGAAGAGAAAATGGAGGAACGCCCACCAGTGCCAGTTCTCTCCGTTCCGTTTCGCACTTTTCATCTTGCTCCGCTGGAAAGGGCCGAGAAATATAAAGCGGGCCTGCCACCTCCAAGTAACAAAAAAAAAGTTAAAATAAAGGCACGCACCAGAGGGCGCGACTAGACAAGAACCGATGTCGTTGCAATTACAGACCTGTACTCTTCCACTCTCGATATTTATTCCCGCTGCCTATCTCGGCCGCAGGCACCATCCCGTGTGCTCCGACGGCGACGTAACAGCGAAGCCGAAGGTGATGCGGCGACTAGGGTGCGGCGGATGCTCGTTTTCTTGTATTTCTTGCCTAGCATTTGTAGTTTCTCTTTGGCGCTTATTCGGGGCATCCAGTCACCGCACGCTGCTTCGAGCCATGCGCCGCAGATGTTTGTTCTCGTGCTGGATGAGGCAGAAGACAGTCGCGTGTGTGTCGCCGGTGCGAGGAGGAAAGGTGGGCGGGGAATGCGAGGGGGCTCCTCGAGGGCCCCCGGTTTCCTTCCTGAGAAGGTCGGTGGGGAAGTTGCGACCAGATGGTCGCAATCTCCGAACGCCATGTCGTCGTCCGGAGTGGAGCGCTTGCACGAAGCACTGGCTGGTTTTACGTGGAATTCCTCAGACTGGTCGCATATCAGAACCTTCAACGGCAGAGGGTATTTTTTTACCGTGCGAGGACAGTAGAAGCCCTTGTATGGCCTGCTTCCACGCAACGACGGTTGCTCACACGGACCTACTCACGCTCGTCCCGCCGCATCCGCACATGTTGAAGGCAGCGTTTAGTCTTGTAGGCGCCTGGCATAGCGTTTGAGCCCCCCCCCCTCGTTTTGAGATTCCTCAGGAACTCCAGTGCTCGAAGGACCCGCCATAGTAGGGAGTACTCCTTGCAGCCTATTTTGGCTAAAACAAACACATTTAGGCACAGTTTCTTCCCTCGAACAATAGCAGATTCGAACGCTCTCCCTGAATAGATTTCTAACTCTCCTAACGTGGAACAGGCGCTAAAAATTTTTTGCTTCACTAAAAGGGAAGTGACTCTCCTATATTCAATTTTCAGCATGTATTTCTATTTGTTTATCTTTGCAATGTTCATCTTTTAAGTTTCATTTTTGCTTTGTGTCGCATGAAATGTTTTCACGTGGTGTTGTGATTTGTGTCTTTTCATGCCCCTCCTGCTTGGGCCAACGCTGCACTGCAGTATTTTGAAATAAATAAATAAATAAACGAGGCATGTAGGCTGTCGTGTTCTCTGTGCAACTACGAAACATAACGGAGTAAAAAGTCAGTAATCTGTCCACTAGCGCACACCCTTTTATAAAAGAGTGTGCTAGAGGACAGTTTACACCCTTTTTACTCCCATAGAGGCGTATTCGAGTTCAGAGTGTACAGCGCTCAATGGTGAGCGGTGCAAGCGAAGATTCTTCGGTTTCGCCATCAGCAGGGAATCCGCGCTGAACGTATGGATAGTTTTACGTAGTGGTGACGGCAGTCCGGTAGTCAGGAAGACAGTGAAAGGCTTCCAGAGGAAATTCTTTATTGGGTGGACTTGCGCCCACACAGAACTGAACCACTCGCCGGCGGTGATAGCAACAAGCACGCTTAATTTAAAGTTACGAGCTTTCGAGATGGTGCGCTGAACGAACCAGCACCAATCTGTGTGTGTGTGTGTGTGTGTGTGTGTGTGTGTGTGTGTGTGTGTGTGTGTGTGTGTGTGTGTGTGTGTGTGTGTGTGTGTGTGTGTGTGTGTGTGTGTGTGTGTGTGTGTGTGTGTGTGTGTGTGTGTGTGTGTGTGTGTGTGTGTGTGTGTGTGTGTGTGTGTGTGTGTGTGTGTGTGTGTGTGTGTGTGTGTGTGTGTGTGTGTGTGTGTGTGTGTGTGTGTGTGTGTGTGTGTGTGTGTGTGTGTGTGTGTGTGTGTGTGTGTGTGTGTGTGTGTGTGTGTGTGTGTGTGTGTGTGTGTGTGTGTGTGTGTGTGTGTGTGTGTGTGTGTGTGTGTGTGTGTGTGTGTGTGTGTGTGCGTGCGTGCGTGCGTGCGTGCGTGCGTGCGTGCGTGCGTGCGTGCGTGCGTGCGTGCGTGCGTGTGTGTGTGTGTGTGTGTGTGTGTGTGTGTGTGTGTGTGTGTGTGTGTGTGTTACGAACGTAGGTTGCGTTGGCTCCGCAGAATAAAGATTTAAGAGAAGTGGGCACTTCTACGAAGACACTTTTATTTATCAAGGTTTCGAGGGCGGTGCGGTCTTCTTCAGGACTGTCTATATATATATATATATATATATATATATATATATATATATATATATATATATATATATATATATATATATATATATATATATATATATATATATATATATATATATATATATATATATATATATATATATATATAGCTACGTAAGACTACTAACGTTCCAGATAAGTCTGGCCTCTTCTATCGTCATCACTTGGTAAAGTAGCGTGCCGGCGGCTTTGAGCATAAACAAACAAACAAACATTACAAAGCATCGCGCCAATATATGCTTTCTTTTCCTATCGTTTATACGAGTGCCATTGCTTTCTGAGACGAAAGCCACAGTGAAAAGCTGAAGTAAACAACAAAACGACGACAAAGGAAGGACAGATGACAGGAGGCTGCCCAACAACCGATCTTAATCTGAGCATGCAAGATAAACAAGAGCGCGAGCATGCAGGAGCTCTTTTGATGCACACTGACTAGCCTAAATAGGGACCGATTCTTCGACAGCTACGGCCTATATCACCGAGCCACGAAAAGCCAGAAGCGGGAATGAGATTTCAGAAAGTGTGTGTGAAGCGCGGACCTCACGATGAGGCGCGAACATCTCACTGCCTATAGTGTGGTCCAGTGAGCGAGAAACGTGAAACAAATGCTCCGGTGCAGCCTTGTAGCCGGGGAACACGGAGCGATTGCCGGCACTGGCAGTTTTCATTCGGCACCGGCAAAGCTCGATCTAACTTCAGCCCCAGTCAAAACTGCGTGACTTAAATAATAGCACACCGGTGCAGTGCGCTGCACCCCACCGAATGTTCGCCCAGAACAAGGGAACTTTCAAATTTACACGTGAAATAGTCACTTCTCTCATAAACAAAAAAATACAAATTTCTACCTTCCCCTTTTGATCACAGCTGCTACGCAACTGTGGTGATATCTTTGAAAGCCATGTGTGGCCACTTGGAACAGTGGTCTGTATAGCCAATAGGCTGGCGTGATGCTTACGTATGTAATGGTCTGTCGATAATAGAAGAGATCTCTTTTTTTCACTTCCAAACCTTCAATCATTTTTCGGTGCTTAGTCCTTGGTCAAGGCAACTTCACTTCTTCGCTAATATGTTAAATACTGGCATATCGAAGTCTAACTCTTGCTGTTGCCATCGAAAGATAATGACGTATGCCCACAATGCCCACATGGGGCAATGGCCATCACAGATTCGGTGATTGCGCCACGTTCCGCTAAATCATGGCCCTCATCTCTAGAGTTCACATGCAGCATGGTTCCCGAGATCAGAAGGATCTATGCGGCAGTCCATCGATTGATGATTTTTTTTTCATTGAGAAATAACAAGCAACGCATCAGAGAAAACAAATTCTAGATGTAAGTACTATAGAGACAATTTCATAAACAGGCCTGCGCGTTGCTCAACCCAGCTCGATCCGCTAATTTTCAGTTTCACCTCGACGCTTTGTAGACAACTGTGACTATAAACCCGTATTTCGTTAGACGAAAACCACTCGTTGTTAATCTCGACGATTTTTTGAATAGGCACTAGAACGACTGCAGAATAAAGTCACAATTTTTGTAAAGCTGCACTCATCACAACAACACTAAAATAAAGTGACACAATCAGACTTCACGGCTAAGTGGAAGCACCTGCGCGCGGCCATGTGGAGAGTTCTTGTATGTTCTTTTACTGGACTCGCTACATTGCGCTAAGCATTAGTACAGCTAACTTCATATGAAACGAGCAGCAAAACGATCGCACGCTCTCACAGTAAAACAAACGCACAGTTGTGCACTCAGCGTCCATATGGAGTATCTGGCTGGTGTCGGACCAATTAGACGACCAGTGCTCCATGTCCACAGTCATTTGAGCGCTTAATTTGGCACTCTTTAATTAACTTATTTCCTCTCTTTCTCCGAATGGAATGTGCCTAGACCTGTACAAAGTAACTACGAACTAAATAGGATATGAATTATGAGGAAGATGCGATTAAGTTATATTGCTTACAAGGTTTATGCTTCGGTAACGCTGTCTGCTTTATTGTTTAGGGGGGTTTAACGTCCCAAAGTGACTGAGGCTATGAGGGACGCCATAGTGAACGGCTCCGGAAATTTCGGCCGCCTGGGGTTCTTTAACGTGCACGGACATCACACAGTACACTGGCCTTTAGAATTTTGCCTCCATCGCAATTCGACCGCAGCGGCCGGGACCGAACCTGCGTCTTTGGAATCAGCAGCCGAGCGCCATGACCACTCAGCCACCGCGGCCACGATAACGCCCTCTCAATTCGTAATTGACACGGTATATAGTCCTGCTCGATACGCATCTACTGACGGTCAAAGGCTTCAGTCTAGTAAGCTAAACTTTTGGCGCTATCAGCCTGCGCTGGAATTTCCGAATAGACTGCGGGGCACTAAATTTTACGACGTTGCCGAAACAAATTTCTCGATGATTACCGCAGCCGCTGCGGAAACTGAGCACCAACGGCAACCGCTGCGTATAGAGAAGATTGCAAGTTCACTGAACCTTTCTTTGTTTCTGCCTCTCGTATATAAACTTGTGCGATCGCTTTTACGTCTACAGTTCCAAAATGGTTTGGTCCCATTTTACCGAGTGCCAGGGGGTCTCTGATCATTTATCACAAATACCAGTGCAATTGCCGAGGCCCTATATCGAAATAAATGTCTTAGCTGCCGACTGGCTTCTCTGTTCTGCCGTCGAGTATATCCAGTATGATGACTATGTACCGTCAAGTGATGTTTATCTCATCATTACCGTGAGCGAACGTTGACAGTTTTAGTCGCGACGACATTCCGCAAACACCAGGCTCGCCCATTGCTCGGTCTCAGAGCAAAGCACAAAAGCATGCTCACGAGCTCGAAGCATTGCAGGCGAAGCGTGTTACTGTACGAGCTGCTTTAATTTTGTGTGGTGCGCTAATCGCACGCAAACCTCGTTTGATTAGTTACGCTGTTCTTGACGGACCCTGCAGTTACAGAGAAAGTGCGAAAACTCCGTGGTTTCCGGGAGAGTTTATCACGCAGGTGGAAGCGTTTGAAAGCTCAGCATCGACACACAGTTGTCGGGTAGCAGACGCC
The DNA here is from genome assembly GCF_052857255.1 of Amblyomma americanum. Taxonomy (NCBI): domain Eukaryota; kingdom Metazoa; phylum Arthropoda; class Arachnida; order Ixodida; family Ixodidae; genus Amblyomma; species Amblyomma americanum. Next base: position 129,317,907 of record NC_135502.1, on the reverse strand, counting down.
ACAAACGGAAGGAGCGGCGCTCAGGAGTAATCGTTATAGGCGTCGAAATGCCCGCCAAGTGCAAACGCGTGACCGTGGCCGCTCTGTAAACTTTACACGAAGCTATATATATGCGCTTGCAAAGGAGCAGCTGCGCTGCTGTGGTCTTGTTTTGCTCTGCTGCACTTGAAAACACAACGCCGCCCTATTATGCGGACCGTTTTCTCCGCCTCCAAGCGGAACGTCTAGCCATAAACGCTGTGCGCAACCTCGCGCAGGTGTGGTGTCAAAACGAGCTCGAACATTAGTTGGAGCTCGGCTCTCGACGCGCTCGCTAATGGCCCAGGCGGGCACGGTAAAAAAGCTTCGAGCTGAACTCGGGAACAGGAAAAGTGAGAGGAATATTTATGGCTGGAGGGAAAGCGCAGACGGCGAAAGGCACCGGCTGCCGCGACACCTGCCTAAACACGCGTGTGTGTGGCGGGGGATCCCTCCTGCTCTGGCCATCTGCTGAAGCACTGACAACGGCAGCGAAACTTTCCCTTCTGCTTTTTCGTCATTTCCCGTGGCCGAAAGTCAATAACAACATGAGCATTCCGCGATGCTTCTCTTTTTACCCGACGCAATGCTTCTTGTGTGATTGCTTGTTTTTGCGCTGTTCCGTTCCCTTGGTTGAAAAAATGCTGCAAGCATCGCAGGGACTCGTTTTGCTTTCAAACGTTGCCTGTGCCAGCTTCGTTCCTTTCACGTCGGCGCACTTGTCGGCAGGAAATTTTGCGTGTCTGAGTTTCATGCTTGTGCAAATACTTCAGTTTATATGTGTGTGCTTAGGGCGTTGTGCGGTTTGCGGGACCCCGGCCGGTGCTTGAAAGAGCTCTTTCTAACAATGGACTGCTCGGCTTTTGCGGCGATGCTTGCGAGTCTGAGCCTCCGACCTCACTATTTTCGTTAGGTGGGGCCTATCTTATGCTAGATGTCATATTGGGATGAAAGGGGGAGACGTTTCCTTCCACGTTGCATCGTAGGGGTTGACCAAACACCACTATCCGGCGTTGGTCTAAGTGGCACACGAATAATTCGTTTTTCTCAACCTACGGCTATAAGGAGGACACAGATATATGCTGAAAGTGTTCCATGAAAAATAACAACTGGCGGTTTAATTCATGGCGACCCAAACGTGGGGCATAACGCAAGGGACAGCTAATTCATCTTTCTCGGCACAGAAATCAGCCGCCTGCTTCATTACAACTTTTGCCACAACGTCAGCGCTGTGGAGAAATTGAGGACCTCTTGCACATGCTATGGGCCTGCCAGAAATACAAGGCAACCTCCACGATCCTTTCCCCAAACCTTAATCATTGGGAGGCCGCCCTGCTCAACGCAGACCCCGGGGGGCCGGAATTGGCTCTTAAACAGGGCCGCCGTAGCAGTTTCCACCCAAAGAATTCTGAAATAGGGACTCGAACGAGGGGGTTCATACTCAATTTCATCAAAAAAATTTCAAAAACTGCAGTGCAAAGAATATGTACGGCTCAATCGAAACCACTGGCGCATTAGCATCCGATAACATTGTGATGACCCCCATAATGCGCAGGTCCACACGGGACGGAGAGGCAAAGAGACACCGTATGGCTCAGTTTAAACAAACAGATATATTCAATAATTATACATGATTAAGATTCAGAGGCTGGGGCGTCCGAGCTTACGTGCCGACGACTTCATGGGGGCGATGGAGTGGCTCCGAAGTTGGGCTCGAGCGGTTGCTGGTGGTAGCTGCACGCCGTCGGGTTTCGGCACTGAAGGCCCTCTTGGCGAACGATGTCGTCCTGAGCGTCCTTCTTCCGTACTGCTCCTCGATTTTTATATCCTCTTCTCCACACTCCCTAGGGTGAGGACGCCCGCGCCGGGGGGGAAGGAGGGGGGGCTAGGGCTTTCACTTGGGCGCACAAACATACCACCGCACTTATTGTCTCGCCCCCCTCACGTGTTGAGTCCGAGGGAAAGAAGGTTGTCTTCGCGGTAGCGCATAGCGTCGGCTGTGGTACGGCGCGCTCTGGCCCGCTGACAGTTCCCGCGGGTCACCGGCCTCCATTCTTCATCCATCAACTGACACTCGCTCCTCAAGGTAAGGCGCGCTCTGGATCGCTGACAGTTCCCTTGTCCTGGAATGTGCCCGGGAGAGCCGCCCCTGGAACCGCCACGCCAATTGGGGAGGATAAAGCCTGTTTCCCCGCGGCGGCGGCGGCGGGTCCGATTGGGTCCGGTTGGGCTTAAACCCCTTCGTTCTGGTCGTCACTCAAAGAGCATGGCTGGGTAATTGATGATGCCGCTGTCATCTGGGTCTCCGTCTACGCCGTGCTGTCGAACGCGGAACCTCGTAGCACACACAAGGAATGTACCTCGTAGCACACACAAGGAATGTACCTCGTAGCACACACAAGGAATGTACCTCGTAGCACACAAGGAATGTCACACTCGCTCACCCTCCAGAAGAATGTTCTCCGAACATTTGAGTCCCTGCAGCTCCCCTTGTCTTTCTGAATCGCCTCGCACAGTGCGTCCGACAAAACACTTTTCGCTGCACTCAACACCACTGCACAACACCATATGCCTCCGCTGTCATAACTGGCGTCTCCAGGGGCAGCACTGATCTTCTTTTACAGATAAACATGAAACTCAGCACCCAAGCCTCTCCTTTCTAGTCCAAACTGGACGAAATAAATTTACCACAGTTACAAAGGAGCTCCCACTTCTAGCACGATCACGGCACAGACAAAAATATAGATAACGAAAGGAAGTAGGGCAGGTTCTGCATGCGCTCCGCATGCTCTCCTGTGAAGGTGTTACTTAATGACAGAAAGGTTTAACTACTAACTCCGATAACTTAACACATACGCATATAGCAATGTTATGAGCTGCGGCATTACACAATTCTGACCAGTTCACAACTCCGCTCTGTTTACACCATTAGTCCGACTTAGCTTTCCGATTTCGCAGCGGATATCGGCCTTCATGAGTCATACTAAGTAAGTCTGTGACCCTTTGTCTGCTTTGGGACTCGCGAGGGCTCGTGGCAGGAGCCTCTCCTGGCGTTATCTGCGCGGCAACCTCGCGCGCTTCTTCTTCTAGCAATGCATGAAGTAAATCCGGTGGCATTCCGGCCGTCACCTCTGGCGCCTGCCGAACAAATGCAGGAGAGGGCGTTTCTTGCGAACTATCTGCGCGCTCCGCTTCACTTCTGTCCCCATCAAAATCCGCGCTTTCCCTTTCCTCATTTCGTGAATACTGAACCGGTGCCGACTTGAGGCGATTTGCGTGTATCCTTATCAAGCGCCGGTTCACGTCTCGGACTCTGAAGTTTACCGGAGAAAGCTTCTCGACAACCTCGCACGGTCCTCTCCACTTCGTCTGGAACTTACGAGCTAGCCCAATCTGCCTTTGGCAGTTTTCAATGTACACGCTGTCCCCCACATTAAACGGCGCGTCTCTAGCACTGCGATCGTGCACCTCCTTCCTGCGCTTCGCCGCTTTCTTTACGGCCTCCTTTGCGATGTCCCTCGCCACTTGCAAGCGCGATTCTAGCTCCACCTTATAGTCGTTCAGTGAAGCGTATGGGACACGACGGGGGCCCTCTGGCACTTCACTAGGCTGGTCCGGGTCTCGGCCGTAGAGAAGAAAGAATGGCGATTCGCCCGTGCTCTCGTGTGCTGCGGAATTGTAGGCAAACATTGCATACGGGAGCCACAAGTCCCAGTCCCGCTGGTCGCGCGAAACAAAATGCGACAGGAACCCGGCCACGGTTTGGTTCAGTCGCTCCACCGCGCCGTTGCAAGCCGGATGGTACGGTGTTGTCTGTTTCTTAGCGATCTTAAGCAGCTCGCAAACTCTCCTCATTAGCTGCGACACGAAGTTCGTTCCCCGATCTGTCAAGAGTTGCCTCGGGGGTCCATGTCGGAGCACGATCTGTTCGACAAATGCTCTTGCAACCGTGTCTGCCTTCTGATCTGGGAGTGCTACCGCTTCCGCGTATTTTGAAAGGTGGTCGACAAATACTAAAATGTACTTGTTTCCGGAAGTGGTCGTGGGCAATGGGCCCATTATGTCCATACCTGTCCGCTCGAAGGGAGCCGAAACCTCAGGGAACGGCTGAATTGGAGCTGGTCTTCATCCCTTGGGTGTTTTTCTTTCGAGACAGGAATGACACTTCGCACAGTAGTCTCTAACATCCTGTCGCATGCCACTCCAAAAGTACAAACGCTCCACACGCCTGCGTGTCTTCGCTACGCCAAAATGACCGGCGCATGGCGCATCGTGAAACGCGCGAAGAACCCTTTCTGTCCACGACCGAGGTATGACGACTCTCTCCCAAGCGGTTTTCTCTGGTCTCCCTTCCTGGTTGGCCTCGTGCGCCGACACAGGGTGCCGTCTTTGCCAATGAAATAACCTAGCTGTTCGGGGTGAGACGGTGCGCCCTCTAAGCTTTCGATTATTCGCTTCAGGTCAGGATCTTTGCACTGCTCTGTGCGTAATTCGGCGGTGTCGACTACGGGGACAAACTCATCTATAGCTGCCACGGCAGCTGTGCGGCTGAGTGCATCAGCATTCAGATGCGTCTTTCCTGACTTGTGCTCAACTTCAAAGCAGTATTCCTGCAGGTGTAGATTCCATCTAGCGAGTCGCGAGCTAGGGTCCCTGACACTCATCACCCATTTCAGAGGATGGCAGTCTGTGACTAGCTTGAATTTGCGGCCGTAAAGGTAGCATCTGAAGTGCTTTACTGCCCAGACAACGGCGAGGCACTCCCTTTCCGTAGCTCCGTACTTTTGCTCTGTGGGGCTCAGCTGTCGGCTAGCAAAAGCAACGGGATGTTCTTTGCCCTCGATAACCTGAGAGAGCACGGCACCAACTGCGAACTTTGACGCATCTGTGGCCATAACGAAGGGCAAATTAAAATCCGGGTGGCGCAACAGCGGTGCACTCATTAGCTTCCTTTTCAGGGCCCCAAAAACATTCTCCGCGTTTTCGTCCCAGCGAAAGGCGACATTTTTGGCTGTTAAGGCGGTGAGCGGCTTAGCGAGCTTGGCGAACTCCTCTATGTGCCTTCGGTAGTAACCGATCAGGCCGAGAAACTGCCGGACCTGGCGGACGCTAGTCGGGGATGGAAAATCTGAGACACACCTTAGTTTCTCAGGGTCCGGTCGCACGCCGTCAGCTGAAACAACGTGCCCGAGGTATTTCACCTCGTTTTTGAGGAATTGGCACTTAGAGGGCTTCAGCTTGAGACCCGCTCCTCTTAGTCGCACCAAAACCTGCTCAATATCGCGCAAATGGTTCTCAAAACTGTCACTGTATATGATAATGTCATCCATATACACGAAGCACAGCCTCCCCAGAAGACCTGCCAGGATAACATCAGCGGTTCTCTGCCAGACAGCAGGGCTGTTGGCCAGACCCATCGGCATTCTTTTCCATTCATAGTGCCCTGAGGGCGTGTTGAATGCCGTTTTCTCGGCATCTGCCGGATCCATTGCTATCTGCCAGAATCCCGCCGCCATGTCCACTACCGTGAAGTACCTGGCAGAGCCCAGCTGAGAAAGCGTCTCCTGTATATTGGGGATGGGGTATGGTTCGATGCGAGTTACGGCATTTAGTTTGCGGTAGTCCACTACCAATCGATACGAGCCATCTGGCTTTTCCACCAATAGTGCTGGTGCTCCCCAGGGTGACTTTGAGTGTTCGACAATGCCGCGATCAATCAGGTCCTGCACCTGCCGCTCCATCTCCTCACGTTGGGAGTAAGGAATCCTGTACGCACGCTGGTAAACGGGCGATGAAGTGCCGGTTTCTATCCTGTGCTTTATAACGCCACAGCAGCCCAAATCCAGGTTGGACGCGGCGAATACCTCCGAGTAGTCGTTCAGCAAACCAGCCAGAGCCTCCCTCTCCCTGGATTTTACGTGAGAAAGATCGAACGACACCTTTGGAGCAGCCGAAGGACTAGCATGCTCTACAGTTGCGAGTACCGTATCGGTGGGCTCACGTTTCTCTATCGCAGAGGTGAAGAAAGCCAATGTTTTGTTCTTGGGAAGGCTCAGTGGCTGCTGGCTACAGTTAACCACCCGTAGGGGCACTCTGTGGGCGTCATTAAACTGTCACGAGGCACGCGGCTGCCTTCAGGCCATTGCTGAGAGAGTCGACCGGCTCAAGCACTCCCACGGCGCCGCTCTCTACATCTGAAGGCACAAACGCGTACAAAATGTGCTCCGACCAAGGAAGGACGACCGCCTCATCGACCAGCCTAACGGCAACCCGCGAATATACCTTCTCCAATGATCCCACTGTTTGACGGGTGTCAATATTGGTAATGCGAATCTCAGCCCCTCTCCTGTTCAAAAACGGAACTTTTGATCCGCCCGCATTAACCTCTTCGTCAGAGAATGAGACTACTACCTTCCCTTTTCTCAAAAATCCTGCCCTAATATACCTGACACTCCGTTTGGCAGAGACACCGTGTCCGGGCATACGTAGCAGGGGTGCTCCAATGCAATTCCGCCGAGAGAGAAGTGTAACCGGTAGAGTCCACTTATGCCAAGAGGATCCCCCGTTATGCCTACAAATTTGGTTGTCATACCACCAGACGCTTCCAACACCTCGCGGTCCCCCTTCCTTTGAAGCGTGTTAAAACTGCTCTCCTTAAGCAATGTCACCTTTGACCCCGTATCTATCAACAATTCCATACAACAACCATTTAACTTGCAACGCACAACAGGGCATGCCTCGTCGGCCACACAAACTACCACCACCTCATCATCTACTGCTCCCTCCCCACGCTCCTCAGGCTGGGGAGGACTAACTAGTTTTTTGTCTCGGTATCTGGAGCCCCGATGTAGGCTTGCTTAGGGCGTGTCTCGCCTGCTTCTCTTTGTGGCTCCCCACGGCGCACGTTTTGGCAGAACCTGGCGATGTGTCCGCGACCCTGGCAAGCGAAGCATACGATTTCTTCAAAATCTCGCATACCGCGCCTGTAGCTTTGTGGCGGTCTCCGGTTTCCAGCGAATGGGCGCTGTTGAGCGCGCGCTTCAACCTGGCATTCTACCTGCTGAGATAGCAGCTGTTCTAAGCGATCTAACCGCTCTGTCAAGAGAGCAACCTCAGGGTTGAGCACCGCTCTCTCTATGACGCGTACTCTCGCTGCGGCTGTCGTTAACGCCTCATTTTGTTCCTCATCCAATGCGGCCTCCACGGCTTAGTCGAAATTGCTCGGCTTGCGCGAGAGCACGAACCGGCGCACGGGGTCTTGCAGACCAGCCACGAACAAAGCGGTCATTTCCTCTTTAAGTATATCCTCCGCGTATTTCTTCTTAAGCTGGTCTCCTTCCTCCTCCCTGCTTAACGTATCGCGCGCGAAGCGCTGAAGCCGCGACGCAAACGTTCGCACGTCCTCCCCTACCATCTGTCCGGCGTCACGGAACCTCTGTACTCGCACGTGACGTGGTTCAGTGTCAAAATGCTCAAACGCGAGCTTCTTAAATTCCGCAAATAATTTTGTGGATTTTACTTTTTCGTCTCGCCATGCAAAATCATGAGCAGCTCCTGCCATCTTACACCTCGCCATTCCCAGCATTTGAGCATCGGACCATCCCCCCATTTTCCCAATCTCTTCTAGCATGGAAAAGAAATCGCAGATTGGAACCCCTGTCTTATCTCCCGTAAACGTCGGAATGACGCTTCCTAATGCCAGCATGCTTGCTCCGAGCGACGGCTGTGGAGTGGGAGCTCCCTCAGATAAAGACATTTTTTTTTTCAAGCCCTCCGGTGCCTCAAGCCTCTCAAATGGGGGTAAAAGTCCCACGCTCCTCAAGGTAAGGCGCGCTCTGGATCGCTGACAGTTCCCTTGTCCTGGAATGTGCCCGGGAGGGCCGCTCCTGGAACCGCCACGCCAATTGGGGAGGATAAAGCCTGTTTCCCCGCGGCGGCGGCGGCGGGTCCGGTTGGGTCCGGTTGGGCTTAGACCCCTTCGTTCTGGTTGTCACTCTCAACGAGCATGGCTGGGTAATTGATGATGCCTGTCATCTGGGTCTCCGTCTACGCCGCGCCGTCGAACGTGGAACCTCGTAGCACACACAAGGAATGTACCTCGTAGCACACACAAGGAATGTACCTCGTAGCACACACAAGGAATGTACCTCGTAGCACACAAGGAATGTCACAACATGGTACTGACAGGGCAAGAACGGCATGCGACCGTTACGGCAGTTAGGCGTATGCCGCTTGCACTTACTGGTACACTGACATGTTGACATGTCACACAGGTAACATATTACTGATACACTGACATGAGGACATCTTACACACAGCGCTTAAATGGACCACTGCAATGATAGGCGGCTATATCTTTACGCTGAGGCGCACATTTATGCGAGTGCGAATCCCGTTCGCCGCAGTATTATTAAAAAAATAAAGGCCTGCTGCAGCTCAGGGCTGACCTTCGGCCAATGCAGAGTGCAATCCACGTCCACGCTACAAAGAAAGCGTTGTTGCAAAGAGAGGACCGTCGTGCATGCGCTCCTAAGCAACCTGGACGCATCCATTATAAGAATGGTCTATATAGACTCTCTAAACTTTTTAGAGGCTCATACATAACTTCACCAGCGAAAGAACGGGAACACCAGGAGGAGAAGGACACAGGACAACGCTGGACCCAACAAATAGCCCAACTAGCCCACATGGTTACCTTGTTACAGTTTATTTCTTCTTCAGTGGGCAACTTTCTATTTGTTGTGTCCAGCGTTGTCCTGTGTCCTTCTCCTCCTGGTGTTCCCGTTCTTTCGCTGGTGAAGTTATGTATGATACACACCAACTAGCCCACATGGTTACCTTGTTACAGTTTTTAGAGGCTCTATTGTCTTCCTGCAGATACGTTCTTTGTCGATTTGTTGTCGATAGACTGCCTTTAAAAAGGTCTACTAAAAGTGTATGGCCATAAATCTATAAGCTGTCTATAGACTGTCTGTAGACTATAGAGTATCTAAATAAATTTTTGCCAGGGCTGGGCGCAACGCGCCTCTGTAATAGCCCTGGACTTTGCGTTTGTAAATCTCCAAACAAGGTTCGGAGCGAGGCGTACGAATGTGCTCCATGTCGTGAGTTAGTTTCCCTGTTAGACGCAGGTTAGTTGGCCGATTATCTGGCCTCAGTTTCTTATCTGCCACCTGGCTTTCGACGAATTACCTTTTGTGCGCTCATGAGGACAGGCTGCATATGCAGGGTGATTTTTTTAACCTTTACAAAATTTTATTTTAGACTGTGAGAGAGACGTCGGTGCGATCTGTTGGACGTTATGTACCTCATATAAATAAATAATTAAACGGTTAATTAACCTAAACAACCAATTAACTTTTATTTCATTTTTAAGGCAATTTTATATTGTGAAATTGATGGTCGTCAACACTGAAGGTGAGATATGTTTTCAAATTTTCTTACTCGGCAACGTGCTTCGATATATCGATCGTCTAAAATATGCATTTGAAAGCTTGTTAAGCTGGCTTTTCCGCATTGCATATTATTTCGGCGACAATACTACGCGCAGTGACGCTATTTTATAATAAGAAAACGCGGGGAAAGCCAACTCAGCTAGCTGCGCTGCGGTGGCTCAGTGGTTATGGCGCTTGGCTGCTGACCCGAATGACGCGGGCTCGATCTCGGCCGTGGCGGTCGCATTTGGATGGACGCGATATTCTGGAGGCACATGTGCTGCGCAATGTCAGTGCAGGTTAAAGGACGCCAGGTGGTCGAAATTATCCCGAGCCCTTCACTACGGCATCCCTCGTAGCCTAAGTCGCTTTGGGACGTTAAACTCCCGCAATCCATAAACCAACTCAACAAACTTTCAAATGCGTTTTTTTTTGACGTTCGATATTTCGAACCACATTGCCGATTATTAAAATTTAATAACAGGGCTCACCTTCGATGTTGCCGGCCATCTATTTCGGAATATAACCTTGACCTTAAACTAAAAATGGGAAAGTTTTTTGTTAATTTATGTTCTTAGTCGTCTAATTATTGAACCATGTGAGGTACATAATGTCCAGCTTCCTGTACCATCCCGCTCAATAGATTGCACTGATGTATCTCTCACAGTTTTTAAATAAAAATGTGCAAGCTTAAGAAAAATCGCCCGGTGCACTGCAAACACGCTGGGAAGCATTGCCCTCTTCTCGTGACAGGCTGCTTTGCGGAGGATCTTGCTGCTTTGACTCGGACCTGCGGATCATCGGCCTGGTGCATTACCAGGAACACGGGTCAAGCGCTTCTAGTTCACTTCGACTACACCACGTGGCGCACGGCTTTGAAAATTCAAAAATAACATGTGGACGTCATCCGTGATCTAAGACAAAAAATGACCGAGTGGCTGCAGAACACAACGTGATAGGCCGCGAGACTTAACGGTACTGGCTGGTAGCTGTCCCGAATTCCTGCTAATAGTATACGTCACACGTGTAGGCCATTGTGGGCATGGGCGACAGCCAGGACTGGTGCTGTCAGCTGTAATACACGGTGCAAGCGCATTGCATTTTGAGGTACACGGGATTTTCCCGCACATCATCGGGCTACCAACGAAAGACGGTCTCTTCGTTGCTATCAAAGGACAAACCGCGTGAGGGGAACAACGCTTTATCAAGAATTGTTCTTTGAAACAAAACGAAGGAAAATGGAGCTCAACATTGTCGCTATTTTACTCATTCGTGTGTGTGTTGTTTTCAGCGCATGGCCCGCAATGTTAGAGCTGCGCGTGTAATTTTTATAGCCCCGATAATTTGTTTTGCCATGGTAAAGCAGTACGCGTTGCGTCAGGTGAGAGTGCCATTTCCCAGTGAGGCAGAACGGAACTGCAGTCTGCCAGAGGAGTAAGTACACGCGATATATATTGCAACGCCAACATGCCCTTCGATCTGCAATTCTGCAGGAAACTGTTATTGATAACGGGACGCAGACGAGTGGAAGGGACTCAGAATGCGGCCTTCGTCGAGCCCTGCCATCGGCTCCCGTATATCGACCATCACAGCGCGAGCGAGATTGGGCGCGTCGTGCAGCAGCAAGGAGTAACGCGCCTCTTCTATCCCCACCCCCCTGCCCATCTCCGCAGAAGGCCAGGGCCCAGTCTCGGAGCGCGCGCCATTAATTGCCGTCGCTGCGACGAGCCCCAGCGATCCATCAGAGGCCGGTCTCAGCGCACCGCAACGTCGACTGCCGTCGCGCAGCGCCCCTTCTCCCTGTAGCCCTCCCTAAGGCTTTGCCCTCCCCACGCCTGACCGGCCTCGTGTCCCCGCGTCTTCCCGTCTGTCCCTGGTACACCGGACGAGCCGGGCTCCCCACGGCGGCCGCGGTATAGATTGGGACCAGACCCCGAGTGGCCGATGGAAAGATGAATGGGAGGTTAAGCGAAATGAAAGAGAAACGAGGCCTGATTGAATGTATCAATAATGCGCGAAGATGAAGAGGCCGCGGCGAGAGCGCGTGCGAAGTGGGGACGCGGCGGAGATCAGCCAGCGCCCGCCGTCCAACGTCGGGCGATAATTGGAGAGTAAGCCGCGCCAGGAGAGCCCGCTCGGCGCGTTCGGAGAGTTGGACGTAGAGTGAATGGAATCGTTTGGGGGGATGAAATGTAGATCAAAGGAGCACGGGCCTTGCCGTCGTCGGAATGAGCTTTTGGACCGGCAGACGATATTGGAAGAAAGACAATGCGGCGATAAGCCTTGTGCGCAGCGCCTGCCTCCGTATCATCAATTGGGCGCTGCATTGCCGAGCAAAGCCCCCTATGCTCGCGGGAGCATGTGGAGGTCATAAAGATGCTGTTGTGTTGAACTGAACAAAACTGCTTTGCCAAAGCTTTTCCAAGACAACGTTCTACTATCTCCAGTGTATTTCAGTTGACCAGCTAGTACACGACAGTCACAGATTCTCAATTGAAAACAAGCTAGATTTGAACAGCCGGCTCCTTTTAGTCCTGCCTTGTTTCCCGATGTCTGAAAGAGATGGTGCCACTCATTTTATGCGTGGACCCTCCGCTACCATATTGTCTCACAGCCGAAGGCGACTGAGCCAAAGGCGAAGTTGCACTGGCACAGTTACCGAACCGCAGTTTGTTTCCTTCAAGGCACGCAAGAAAACCGAAGCCATCGCTTGCGAGTCCACTGATCTAAGAGAATCAGCGCATACCGTATTGCCACACCGGCCTACTGCGAATTGAAATCCCGCGCTCCCAAAGAAGGTGCTCGCTCCATCGCAAGTGCATCCCGACCCTACAAGCCGCGTACAAAGGAGCAGGAAAAGAGCTCGGCGTGTCTCAACACTGCACGCACCAGCTTTGTCCTGCGGCCGTAGATAGCGTGCGATCAGCGGCGACAAATCCCGGCCGCTCTTCGAATGAGCCGCCGCTGCTGGGCGGCAGCCGTCTTTTAAGCCCCCCGGGCGGGATCGATTGTCTCGGCTCCACAATGAGGAGGCATGGAATGCTGTCTGACACGGAGTGCACCGCGGTGGCTCGTCGCCGCGAGCCAGATAACACCGCCGAACAAAGAGCCGCGCGCCGCACGTTCCGCTGCGCTGGCCGCCTGTCCGGGATCGGGACACGTCCCCTACCTGACCTGGCTGCACCCGGCATTTGGCGCCTTCAGTAGCGCGCAGTGCGCTGGACGCTGCGCCGCTATCAAAGAGGCTGCTGTGGTTCAGGCGGGCTGCTGCTTTCGAAGCAGGCTGCGGATGACAAGCGCGCGTAACTATCCACTCACGAAACGATGCATCTTTAGTGCAGTTACGGCGATTGCCAGGAATAATTAGGCTAATGACTTTAGGCTAACACTCAGATAATCTTCGTGGTGACAAATGTCGGTCCTCGGAGAAAGCATAGCGTGTAAGCGTGTTTGTAGACGTGCTTGTTTATCATGCTTATAGATATGGCCCAGCGTTGGGTGCGTACGTGTACGGAATATATCACCTGGTGCAATCATGCTGTAAGGAGAGCAGGACAAAAGCCTGGAAGAGCTTCTGCTCTCCTCTCCTCATCGCAAAAAGATTATTTGTAGACCGCTCACCTTACTATAATATCAGTCGCCGCAATAAATGACATGCACATGAGTGAACGCAAGATTCCTTATGAACACTAGAAGCGATTATAACAGGTAACCTCATCACAACAAAAAGTGCAGGAAAAGAAAACATTTATCCCAAGGCTGCAAGAACGAAAAAGAAATCGTTCTAAATGTACACGAAAACGATACACGATAACGAAAGCAGGTCGTTTATTCGCCTGATACTTAGAGCCCTCCATTTCAGGGCTTTATTTTTTTCGTGCCAAGAATTCGAGGGTGAAGATCGGCGGATATTTTTTCAAGCTCAAATTCGAGTCAACATTGAGTTGTTCAGAAAACAAAATTCTGTAGTCCTGTTTTTCTTTTTCCCCCGGATCATTTTTTTTTTTGCGGCACAAGACAATTTACTGTAACAGTTCGTTTTTCTGCTGAACATAAAATGCCCTGTTTTTCGCACATTGCTTCATAAACAACGTGGAAATCTCGGGCTCCACAAAGAATAAAAGTTCACCAATTAAGATTCTTTTCCTAATGTATTAGAAATATTTCGTCCCATACGTTGCAAGTCTTCTAAGAAGCACTCCCACGTCTCAGCAAGACCTCGAGCTGCCTTTAGAGCGCGAAAACATTCATCACAGCGACGGTATTAAACGGGGAAGGTCCCTGGATATGGGTGTCGTTAGCGTGGGTAGCGCTTCACGTAGTGACTCCGGTAAGACGTCATGTCAGTATAGCAACGTTTTCTAGCGATAGCTACATTACGGTAGCATTTCGAGCTTTCAGCATGGCGGCGCCGCTACCCTGTGGCTGCGCCGCTACGCTGTCACGTGGTCGGTCACGTGGTGCGGAGCAGCTGCTGCTGCCGGCGGCGCGGCGCGCCGGCCAGACCGAGCTGCCACAGCTGTGCGCACACGCCGTGTCAAGTGGGACGAAGATGAAGAAGGAACGCCCAGCGAAACGGAGCTGCGAAAGACTGGCTTTGCAATTTAACTGAGCAAGTTCATCTCGGCCAGCTGTAGCTATCGCGTCACTCCAGGTTTAACTAGAGCTGAACCACCGCCAATTTTTGGCCCCTCGCTTCTAAATTGCCCTTTGCGAACTTATCCTGAAATTCATCCACCTCAGATAAACAAACGTTAAAAGAGGTTTAAGATCTTTAGTTGACCGAAGACATCCCTCTGGAATAAGCGCTAGATATCTACAAATTTTATTGCGGTGTCTTCAGCTTTGTGAACTGTAAGGCCAACTATGCCTAGAAGGCTCATTTTCGGAGCTAAATCGGGTTTAACCCGGAAATGAAGGGGAATTCTTGGCAATAAATTTATGATTCCGCACCCCAGAGTAAAATAACGATATTGGCCGAGACAACTTATTTAGTGTGTTTCTGATTTTCACCTGTAACTGCATTTACTATTTATTTATATTCATTGTACATATCTGCAGCACCCGCAGGAATTCTTGCGAGGGAGGAGGTGGAGAGAGAATAGATGAGCAAAGCAATAGGCAAGTGAAATACAAATCAAGCCAACAAAGTAACTGTAAACAATTACACATCTCGTAAAAGAGGTCAGAAAATCGATTCCGATTGACACCCAACAGTTTGTTGAGGCAGTCGATTTCAGTCATGGATTGTCAGTGGGAGAAATATGCGATTTGATGAGTGTAAGTTATGCATTTAATATCCCCGATTTTCCGTCCATGATCAAGTCTACTCGAATTGAAATGTGATTGAAGTAACGAAATTTATTTGCTTTTTCTAAGTTTTTCGTGGCAAATTATATAAAGCATCTCTAGCCGAAATTGCCGCGTGTAAACAAGAGGTCCCATTCCAGCTCTAATGTAATGTTGTTAATACTACTGCTGAAATCATCTCTAGACACAAACCGAGAAGCACAGTTTAGTATGTGTTCAAGCTCGTACATCAGTCAAATCAAAAGGTCGAAGCTGCCAAACAACACAAGCATACCAGAGTATTGGCCAAATGTAAAGGAAATGTAGAAGCTCTTTACTTTTAATGGTGCCGTCTTGAAAAATCCAGCATTGTAAAAACTTTACAAGCGACATACTCGACGCGCTTGTTCCACGTAAGATTTGATGCAAATTAAACGGCATGGTATTTATACTCCGTCACTTTGGACAGTCATATTGAGTGTACTCTGTATTCTGCCCTGAAAGGTGATGCCTGTAAGCAAAGGAAATTATGGAGCACTTTATTGGGTTTAAGAACATCTTCCACATCAAACACCATTGCTGTACGTGGTTGAAGTAGCTCTGCAAATGACATGAATCTGAAGAACTGTTTACATCGCTGTAGATTACGATTACACAATCATCTGCACATAAAAATAATTTACATGTCATATCTTACAAAATCTCATTAAGCATCATCATAATCACCAGCCTCACTACGCCTATTTCAGGAGAAAACCTCACCCATATCATTCAAATTAACCCTGTCCTTTTCCAGCTGCATCCACCCTATTCCCCGCCAACTTCTGTTACTCTTAACGACCATCGATTATCTTATCTTTGCATTACATGCCCTGCCAAAGCCCTTTTTTTTTTGGTTTCGACTAGGATGTCATTAACCTTCGCTTGTTCACTGATCCACTCTGCTCTTTTTCTGCCACTTAACATTGCATGTATAATTTCCTTTTCCCTAGCTCGTTGCGTTGTCCTCAGTGTATATATCTTTAAAAAATGTTCGTTGAGGTCATGTTCAAGTTCTTCTGACCGGACTGAACATGCTATCTTGATTTCATGTTGAGACCAGGAAGGGCTTGCGTTGGTCGAATATTGAGGGAGAGTAGAATGTCAACAAAAAAGTGGCCACCATGCTAGAGTTGAGCATTCCCAACACAATTTCTGCATTGCTTTCATGCGGAATTGATGTCGAAATGAATGGGGTGATTTAACACATTATTCTGAATCTCTACTGTGGTAAAAACATTACATTACATTCGTATTGCACCACGTGGAGCAACTACCGCTGCAATTTTCGGTAGTATATTCACATTTTGTACTGAAATCTCTCGTTGACCTGAGGCCGACATACGCACAAACACCAGTGTGTGGCTGAATAAATACATACACTGGAGCCTATACAACCATCAGATAAAGAGCATAGAGCAGTACTACACATGAGGCTATAGCATGAACTGACCAAGAGTTCACAACGTTTTATCTTAAGCGTCACCCTTATATACTCCTACACAGGGGTGTCCGGATCTGCGCATGTTGTGGCCTGCCGATCAGCGAAGTTAAATCAGTTATTACTGTTACTATATATTTATTTTATGTGTAGTAGAGGTAATCAACTTCGCATACGATGTTCTGTTGGTTGAACACCTTGATTCATTCATAAACAACAGAAATAAAGCACCAATTAAGCGCCCCTTTTATGAGCGCACATACGAATCCTCCGAAGAAGGTACGCTTGAAAGAGCGTATTGCTTCATTGGCACTTTTTTTGTGCAAGAAAAGAGTTCGAGCAGCTTGCTAGAGTTTAAACAGGTGCTGCATGTGTTCTTAATATGCACATGTGATGTTCTGTTTACACGACGCATGTCTAAGTTAGGCCTGATTTCATTTACTAAGGCTTAGACACGACTTCCTTATGAGACACAATTCAACATTAATTCAACAAAAATTACTCAACAATTAATGTGTTGGCTACGTTCAACAATAATGTTTTTTAAATCACCATGACCAGTCAACAGCCTGCTGGATTTGTTCACTTGCTATTGTGATGTAGATGATGCTAATGCTAAGAGAAATCGTGCAAGTACAGCATGCGGCGTGATCTGCTTAATTTACATGGCGACCATAGCAGACATTGTTTTTCACATCATCGTCATCATCATCATCATCATCATCATCAGCCAACCCCTGGTAATTTGCTGCTCACAAAGCCCACAAAAGAAAAGCCGAAAACAGAATTAAAGCTACAATAGAACGTTCTTGCGAGCTAGTTGGTTCATTTTGAGGAAAGGTGAAGACTGGGCGAGTAGAACTTGAGAAAAGGCAAGGAAGCGAATACTACGGCTGCGCACGTGTGATGTTGTAATCGTTTCTTTCCCTCTTGTCCACGTCCTATTCGCGCAGTCTTAGCTTTATTAAAATTAAAGTATTCAAGGCTTGCCATTACAATATCTGAATAGCAGTTAGCTAGCAAAATATTGGTGTGTGGGCTTCCAGAAGATTTCGGAAACCGAGAACCACATACGCAAGAAACAAGATATTCTCTCTATTGGAGAAACCCGCTCATTATGAACAGTTAGATGAGATCACGTACTAGCACAGGCCAGTTTCATGTTCCACAGTGCTTTTAACTGTCACAAAATATGCAGTTATCACGTAACTTGTCATTTTTGTGAGACCGTACACCTAATCTATCGAAATATGCCGCGCAGAGGAGCACTTGCCCTATCGAATACTTTCTGAAGGGAGTCCGTTTCCCTGTTTCAACTTATGCATCTATGGGCCTATGTTTACAATTTGTATGCCCTGTAAAAGCTTTTGTAGCGGAAAATAAACTTAAATTGTCAGATATGGGCCACGTTCAGTACAACGAACCAATATTTGGAAGAGCAGATGTTGAGTAGGCTCAGCATACATTGGGTTCATGTTGGTTTCAAGTTTATTCAACAAGAGTTCAACAAGGCGTCAACTGAAGCTCAAAAGTCATTTTTGTAAAGGACATAAATTCTAGACTTTTCGTTAGCCTCCACGTTTCTGCCTCATAAGTGAGTACCAGTAAGATCCAATTGTTATGTACGTTTCTCTTGCAGGATACTGGCCATTCATGATCTGAGAACACCTGCCAAATGCGTTCAACGCCATTCTTAATCTTCGTTTTTTTTCACTCTCGAGGTGTCTACCTGCATATTAATACGCACTAAAGACACCAGAGTACCTAAAGCGTACCCTTGCGTTACCCCTGAACACAGCAACATAATCAGACTGGCCCCATTAATCAATAGACGTTGTTTGCGTCCATGCAGATTTCAATGAAGCTATCTAAGAATACAAATGTTTTTATGGCTTTGTGGGGTTTAACGTCCCAAAGCGACTCAGGCTATGAGGGAGGCCGTAGTGGAGGGCTCCGGAAATTTCGACCACCTGGGGTTCTTTACCGCGCACTGACATCGCACAGTACACGGGCCTCTAGCATTTGCCCTCTATTGAAATGCGACCGCAGCGGCTGGGACTGAACCCGCGTCTTTCGGGTCAGCAGTCGAGCAGCATAGCCTCTGAGCCACCGCAGCGGCTTGAGAAAAAAGAAAACAAATAGGCAGGTCAAGTAAAGACAGTTTATATCAATACATGAGATACCAAATCAAACGCGTATAAAATACAGGCCATTTGTTTACTAAGGCAAAATGATGAGAAAATATGCTGAGCTTGATGTTGATCCATGCTGAGCTTGATCAAAGAATTGAATTTGTTCCAAATGCTTAATCACTGTGCTATGGATGTCGTTAAAGAGGCTTTCAATTTACAGTTGTTAGCAAAATCAGCCTGTAATTAGCTACTATATTTTTTTACACTTCTTTTGACTGGGGCACTGTGATAGAATTTTTCCATTCCTGGGGCATTATTCCTGTGTCCAACGATTTCGAGTAAAGAATAATGAGCAATAATTTCAGCTTAGACATTAGTGTGATGGAGCAGTTTATAATTATGTTCTTAATTAACAATGTACGCTTGCGTTTATCCAAGTTCTTTTATCGTCCTTAGACACACAGGAACCGTCTAAATTAGGTAAACTTAGTCAAGCTGTCATTTTTTCTGTCATAAATCTTTAAGTTTTTGCACTATTCCAATGGGAGGACCATTAGTGAAAAAATCCTGTACATTCGTAGCTCTTAAACGGCGCTTTCAAAGCCTCGACATCACAGGGTTAAATAGAGCACCAGCGACAGCTACAGGCATTCTGATCTTCGACAACCGCCGAGCTGGCAAAAGACGGGGTTAAATGGAAAGACATGGAAGAGGCCTTTGCCCTGCCGTGGACGTAGTAAGGCTGATGATGATGAGGAGGAGGGCCTTGTTTAGAAGACCTTTGCTGGCAGCAAAGGACATTCGAAATGAGTTCATTTTGGGTGCATAAATAAGAAGCAGTTGCTGCGACTCCAAACTGTAATGTTATGAAGTGGGTTATGGAGCATCGCAGTCAGTGAGCTGATCGACGTGTTCTCAGCAGGTATCGCTGCAGAGAGTTCGCCATGAAAAAGCAAATGATGTATTATGTACACGGATGAGCAATAGAAGCGAATGGAACATTCGCCCAAGAGGAACTCGCTAAATAATTCCTGCAAGCTCGAAGCCCCGTTAGATGCAAAAAAGAGCGTTACTTTATCAGTCTAACATCTACTATCCAGCAGAACAACTTTGTTCTTACTTACATAACCTGGCTTGAGGGTTTAAAAAATAGCAACTATATTTACATCGATATTAAGCGCAGACTGCATCGCTTGTGTACGTGAACAACAATAAGCAGTATTATTTTCTCACTGCTGTGTATTTCTTGCTTTAGATTAATAAGGCTTTGGTTAAGCCTCCGGAGCTGCGCAAAATTTGAAGCTCTATAGTGGGCCTGGAAAACAATGCATTGATTTTCGCAGCAGTTGATTGGAAAAGCGAAGTTGTGTTCATACGTGGGAATGGGCGTTCTGACGAGTTGTAAACTTTTTTTCATTTAGACGTTTCGCTTAACTCTGACAACCTCCACCGGGTCAGAGCTGGCCACTCTTCGTGCGGCTGTGCAGTACTACATGGGTGCACAAACACCCCATAAATTGGCCGTGTTGTGCGATTCGAAAGCTGTCCTACAATATCTAGATTGTGGTTTACGCCATGGTGACCATGAGCAACTCGTAATAGAGATGCACCATCTACAACACCAGGCGCTGAAGATGGTCTTGACATCATTTTCTAGTGGCTACCAGAACAGAGTGGCAATGTCGGAAACGGCTTAGCTGACGATGCGATTCGATCTGCCTATGGCAGTGCCAACATTGTCGAAATACCGCCGACAAGATCCGACCCAGCGAGACATCTGCGAGTCCTTGGCCGAAACGATACACTACCGTCAAGGTCTACTACTGGAAACTCTTCCAGTAGTAGACCCCTTACTTCTGCTGCGTCCACCGTCCGGCCTCTCCTGCTGCCATGCTACTCTCCTGTGTCGCCTGTGGCTGGGAGTGGAGTTCACAAATGCCTACTCCCACTTAATCGCAATGGCAGACTCTCCTGCGTGTGAGATGTGTGGGTGCGACGAAACTATAGAACACCTTCTTAGTAACTGCCCTCGGGTTAAGCGTGAGCGTGTCCTCCTGGCTTCGACGCTCCGCCACTTAGATCATCGTCCTCTTATAGAAGCAAAGATTATGGGCCCTCGGACAAAGCCTTCATCGCAGAGGACAGCTGTGAAGGCGCTCTGAAGTTCTTGAAGGACTCAGGATTGAGTTGAAGGTTGTAAACTTGCAGTGTGTGCCCCTGAGCATCCTGGTAGTGATGGCCTATAAGGACCCTTGAAACAGTGATCTCAATTTCCTCTCTCCCCTTTCTATCTCTTCTTCCAGTCCCCTTCCCGCGAGTAACTGGGCATCGCTACAGTTAACCTTCCTTCCTTTCCGTTCATCTTTCTCTCTCTCTTTCTCCTTCTGACTATTTAATCGCTAATTATTTACGTTAGTTTTTCAGAAAAGCTGTACACTTTTTTTTTCTACCAGACAGCCAGCAGTCAGCAATAATGCTTCCATTGTTTGTTTTTATTTTTTGTTAGCGCGCCACGCGGCATAAATCAAGTACGTAAAGGTCCGCTTTTGTGAGGCTGCAGTTTCAACATATGTCATATCCACCAACTCTTTCAAAAGATCTCAATTAGGTTACCTTGGAGGTAACGTTATTTTGACGACTTTCTAACACTAACAGCTCGATAGCATATCTGCACTATCGCGATGAAAATACATGCGAACAACGGAACGCGTGGTTTTCAGCTTATCCAGCGCAGTCTAGCGTCGACCCGCTAACATGAAGATCCGTGTGCTACTCCGCTATTCCTTGGCTGTCGCTAGGCAAATCGGCGCTTTCATTCGGCGCCGCCCTGACGTTATCTAGTTCCGACCGGCGCTGTCGCACCGTGCGTGCGTTCCGAGTTTCAGACCTGACCAGCGTATAAGCGTCCCTTGTCATTACGTCCGCCAAGTAAAATGCGACCCGCTTTTATGCTGTGAAGGTGACTTGCTTGTACAACGAAGTGAAGCGTCAAGAGCGAGCTCGATAGTGGCTGGTTCGTAGGCCTGCATCGAAAGAAATGAAAGCTTACAAATAAAAAAGGTGATCTGAAAGGGTGCTACACAGGCGTGTTCAATTCGCCTGTGGTATAAGAGCTAAGCTGCTGGCTTCATTGTCTAGTTTGAAAACAAAATCACGCCGCGAGTGTCGCACGCTGACAGGGTCGGAATGCTGGCTTTGTACCGCCAAGAAATTCCCCAGATATGAATAGCGGAAACAATCGATAGGCCTCTTCGAAGAGTCAACAGAGTTTTGAAAGCCTACTCACCATAAGTTAGTTCGCGGTTCGCGTCCACGTTCCACGACCGCGGAATAGTGCAGCCGCCGTAGGCAACGCTTTTTTAACCGCCGAGCAGATCACAAAATTGATGATGGCCTAGCCCTTTTAGGCCAGGTTATACGTAGCGTAAGCGCGGCGACATCTGGTTCGGGAGGGTTAATATATGAAAGGCGTGCGTTCACTACATGCGCCTTTATTCACGGTTAAACCGTGAGCCGTCATAGCGGATTGGTAGCGTCTCCGCCTAAAACGCAGAAGGCCCTGGTTCGATTCCCTGCCTCGACACAGGGTCTTTTTATTCAGTGAGTGTGCGGTGGTCGAAATTATTCCGGAGCCCTCGAATACGGCACCTCTTTGTTCCTTTCTTCTTTCACTCCCTCATTTATCCCTTCCCTTACGGCGCAGTTCAGGTGTCCAGCGATATATAAGACAGATACTGAGCCATTTCCTTTGCCCATAAACCAATTATTATTATTATTAGTGTGCAGGGGGTTGACCACGTGGTTGGCCACGTAATCAGTCACCTGCTACAGAGCAGCTGCCGGCGGCGCGGCGCCGTGATTGGTCACGTGGTTTGTCACGTGGTGCGGCTTCCAGACAATGCGCAGACCGGCGAGGCGCGCGCGGCGGCGGCTCCGGAGCGCCAGCAGTGCGCCATGTGACGTCACTGCTCCTCGCGCATGCGCGTTGTCGCAGCACGGCTCTCCAGGAGCCACGCGAAACTGATCAACCACGGTCAGTGCAGCTTACGCTACAAAAACGACCACGCGCTAATAATTGATGTTCAAGCGGTTCGGAAGCGCCTCCACGAAGCGGGCCTTCAAAGCAGGATAGCCGCATGCCTTTGCTCGCGGATCGCCACAAAATCGCTCGTCTACGATTCGCTTATTCGATTCGCGTAAGGACCAGACGTTCTGGAGGAGTGGGGCCGGGTGATGATCACAGACCAGAGCACCCTCACAAAGAGTGACGACCGACTCAAAGTGTAACGTAACGGCAATCGTCGGTTAGCCTTCGCACTTCAGTGTTCTTGAATAGCGATGTTCATCATAAAGATGCGGACTTAAATCCGTTTAGCACTACGTATGAGGTAACACGGAGTGCTAAAAAGACATTCGGGTGTGACCAGGGGCTACTTAGTTCCTTTAAAGTCAAAATGCTGTTCTCCGGTTAGCTTCGATACCTGTCGGCGGCATCACGCTTTAACAACGGCGCGAGGTGACCTTGTCAGCCAATTAAAAAAAAAGTTTATATTTTCACGTAGTGGTGACGGCAGTCCGGCGTGGAGGAAAACAGCGAAAAGGGCATCCAGGCGACTCTTTATTAGGCCGACTTACGCCCACAAAGGATTTAATCATTCGGAGGCGGCGTAGCAACAAACCTGCTATGCGGTCGTCCAACAGGATTCTCGCCGCTCTCGGCCGTGCACAATATAAAGCTGATAGCGAACTTTCGAGATACGGCGTGCAGCGTTACCACAGCATTCTGGAACAACGTAGAATTTGTTCCGCCTGGATGCGATCTATTGAGATAAATCTGGTAGGGTATTGCGTCACAAACAAAGCGATAAAGCCGCTTTCCGGCAGCTTTGAAGAATAAACAAACAGTACAAATAATTGCGGCAATATATAGACACAGTGAGGTCCCTGTTTTAGTGCGAGGTGTTCACTTACCTAACTATACAAGAAAAGGATTTGTGTACAGCAACATAAGGCTCAGCACAATATACCACTTTGGAGCCAGTAAACGTGAATATACTTTTTTTTTCTGTGTGTAGCTATGATCCTCCCTGCTTAAAGCGAACAAGCCTCAGCGGATAGCTGCTCTGTGAATGTGAGTGGAGCCCGCATCATAGCCGATGGCTCGGGTCCCCTTATTCGGCTAGATGAACGGTGCACTGCCGCAGAATACTGCAATGTCACCGAGCAGGTTATCCTGTCAGGTGCATCGGATAGACCATTCAAGAATCGGCTGTTTTATTATCAGCACGACCTTTCATTGACTCATACGTTACGTGCCGTGGAAGTCTTGTAAGCTTTCATGGCTAGCAAAAGAAGCAGACAAACTGAACTATTGAACATGCCTATGTAATAATGAAATCACGCTTCTGACCACCGCAACTCCATAAAATGAGCAATAACTCCCTTTAGGCTGCCGCCCGACCTTCACGCCGTGTGGAACAGGTTTCGCGACACTGAGCTATCGCCGCAGAATCGTTCACCTCCATGTCAAGACCTATGCAATTCTTCATTCTTGTTCAAGGAGATCTTACCAAATGTTAATTAATGTAAAGTATGTTTCTCATCCAGCAGTTTTTATTTGAGACTTCATATTTTGTGCCAGCTTGAGCCCTTCTTTCAGTTGATGTTCTCAATATCTTTTTTAGGCCACTAAATACGTTATCGTCTGGAGAACTTTGACGCTTCAGATCACTGCTGTGTGCGCAACACATCCTGACAGCATGGAAACGTGCCGCATGCCTGCCGCGCAAGGTTACGAAGAAGGTTTATCAGCCGCTGGTCAGTTCTAGCACTCGAGACGCACACGCGGTGCAATAGCATCAGCCGGAACAACATTATAGCGCTACGGCGGATCCGACTGAAAGCGCCGATCCGCCTAGCGACAACCAAGGCATATATCGCAGCTGGACAGGGATCATCGTAACAGCGCTCACACGCGTTCATTGTGCCGAAAGCCAGGCGTTCCGCTCTTCGCATTTCTTTTCACCACGATAGTACATACCGTAATTTGCTCTGCATAGGTGATGATACATACTTCCGCACTAAGCATTGTTTGTAAGTAAGCATAACTTGCAAACTTTGAGCTTTCCAGGAAATAAAATCAGGCAACACAACGGAAGGCAAGGTCTAGTACGCAACATAACTGTTCGAGAAGTCGTGTCATGCGCAGTTTTATGGGTCGGTGTTCGGAGCTCTCTAACTTTGTCTCCAAGTGCCGCTGATCACTAGCGCAATGGAAACATCGTGGAGGCTGTCTGAGCGCACATATGCTTCGCATCTCTTCTGTTCCAGATCGGCTACCTCGGGATATAAAAGGATTGACTAATTTGACTGTTCTTCAAAGGACGTCCAGACAGCTGGGCGTGGCGGCCCAGTGAATGGGCAGCTGCCTGCCCGATGTCTCCGCCCCGTCTTTTCACGAATAGACAGTTTCGGACGACCGACAAGGCCGCAGGCGACGTACAGGGCTCAATCTTTATGACGTTGCCGCGGGCTCCTTGTGACGAAGCACACGTAAACAGCACACAACCCATCCGTTCTCTCTCTCTCTCTCTCTCTCTCTCTCTCTCTCTCTCTCTCTCTCTCTCTCTCTCTCTCTCTCTCTCTCTCTATATATATATATATATATATATATATATATATATATATATATATATATATATATATATATATATATATATATATATCGGTGATCTGAAAGGGTATATATATATATATATATATATATATATATATATATATATATATATATATATATATATATAGAGAGAGAGAGAGAGAGAGAGAGAGAGAGAGAGAGGTGATCTGAAAGGGAGCCAACAGTCACCGAAACCAAGGTGCATAGGGGAATGTTAAATTTTTTTTAATGTGTAGTGCTAATCACAGGGTTAATGATACTTAAATTAATCTATCGCTTAAAAAAAAATTTAACATTCCCCTATGCACCTTGGTTTCGGTGACTGTTGGCTCCCTTCATAAGTTTGTCAAAAACGAGTCCCTCATCTCATTTACCTTGTCTGCTAATTGCTTAACGAGGGTCTCGGTTCTGGCAGTCTTGATGCCATAGGTAGCATAAGAGGGCTTTCGCACAGTTCCCGCCCTCGTCGTTAGATGACGTTCCACGTCACACTCGCGGTAACACAGGATGTGCTACGTCCGCCGCTATGGACGAGGGTGGCGCTGGTGAACACTCTCAAGGTTCGCTTACACCCATTAAAACATAAATACCCACGAGAGCAGCAGATTGGACAGCCGTCGCCGTAGCTCAGTTGGTAAGAGCACCGGACGCGATATTCGGAGGTCGTGGGTTCGGATCCCACCGGCGGCATGGTTGTTTTTTCTGTTGCTTTATAAGTAATTTTCTTTAAGCGGTGGATTAATTTAAGTATCATTAACCCTGTGATTAGCACTACACATTAAAAAAAATTTAACATTCCCCTATGCACCTTGGTTTCGGTGACTGTTGGCTACCTTGTCTGCTCTATATATATATATATATATATATATATATATATATAGATATATATATATATATATATATATATATATATATATATATATATATATATATATATATATATATATATATATATATATATATATATATATATATATATACACGGCGGGTGTAAACTGCAATATGGGATTAATCGGATATACCCAACCAAATAAACCATCCAGATGTACGAATTTCACCATTAGCAATGAGGGAAAAAATCTTCAAGTTCTCACTTTTTCTTTTCCCATTATCGTCCTGAAGAGTGCCCTTCTTTACATGTTGAACTTTTGAATTCTTAGCGATTTATTTGTGCCAAATTATAAGCGCCAGAAAATGTTTTAGCGTTGCTTCCTACCGGCAACTTGGCACACATTTACAACAAAAGTCCTCAGGTTTGGAAATATTATATTTTCTTTCTGCGGGGATTCAAACTTGCGATTTTACGAAATCGCAAAAGCGACGTTTTCCACCTCTTCTGATATACGATTTTTTTTCCAACAAAACTACAGTGATTCTTGAAAAAAACTAAGGCCCATTCCTTTTTATGACAACACATTTTTCCTTCACGTATAAAAAATTCATTCAAAACAAAAATTCGGCAGAGACATTTGAGACTTACGTGTGGGAATGCAAAAGCATATTTGTTTCAGGGCGCGTATGGTCCCAATGTCTGTCTGTCTGTCTGTCTGTCTGTCTGTCTGTCTGTCTGTCTGTCTGTCTGTCTGTCTGTCTGTCTGTCTGTCTGTCTGTCTGTCTGTCTGTCTGTCTGTCTGTCTGTCTGTCTGTCTGTCTGTCTGTCTGTCCCTCCGTCCGTCCGTCCGTCCGTCCGTCCGTCCGTCTGTCTGTCTGTCTGTCTGTATCTGTCTGTCTGTATGTGTCTGTCTGTCTGTCTGTGTCCGTCCGTCTTTCCGTCAGTTCCTTCTCTGTTTCTTTTGTTGGAAATTAATAGAGTAAATATTTTGACCTGGAAGATAATTGATTAGAAAATATAAAAACATCAAAATTTTGTTTATTTATTTATTTATTGTTTTATTTATTTATTTATTTATTTATTTATTTATTTATTTATTTATTTATTTATTTATTTATTTATTCAGTTACCTACAGCGCCCTAAAACGTGCATTATTGTTGGGGGGAAATATAGAAAAATGATACAGGTAGCACAATTCAGCAACAAAATGTAACGCTATGTTCAAAAGATAACGCAAGATACACAACGTATTCAAACAAAAAAATGTTCAAAACAACGTATATACGTGAACTGGATACAAAAACTACACTTGTGTATACAAAGCACACGAAGAAAATTTTACACACTAAGTAAACAAAAATTCGGCAAGAGAACAATCAAAGCTAGAGGACGGCGCTGACAGAATATGCTCCGGCAAACCATTCCAATCATGGACTGTTTTTGGAAAAACACATATTTAAATATGTTGATTCGACACTTGTATTCACAAACATTTAATGAGTGATCAATTCTGGCGGATCTGTAGGTAGGATCAAGTATATAAAGAAACTGGTCGTCGATGTAACATCCATGGCGACGGCTACGCAGACGCATATGAGTATATTTCGACTTTCCAGCTATATCCGGCATACCGAGAGGACTCAGCGTAG
Source organism: Amblyomma americanum (assembly GCF_052857255.1). Classification (NCBI taxonomy): domain Eukaryota; kingdom Metazoa; phylum Arthropoda; class Arachnida; order Ixodida; family Ixodidae; genus Amblyomma; species Amblyomma americanum. The sequence goes on along the minus strand of NC_135502.1, from coordinate 129,290,396 downwards.
ATAATCTGCCCCGTTCTCTTCTCTCGTGTGTGTGTGTGTGTGTGTGTGTGTGTGTGTGTGTGTGTGTGTGTGTGTGTGTGTGTGTGTGTGTGTGTGTGTGTGTGTGTGTGTGTGTGTGTGTGTGTGTGTGTGTGTGTGTGTGTGTGTGTGTGTGTGTGTGTGTGTGTGTGTGTGTGTGTGTGTGTGTGTGTGTGTGTGTGTGTGTGTGTGTGTGTGTGTGTGTGTGTGTGTGTGTGTGTGTGTGTGTGTGTGTGTGTGTGTGTGTGTGTGTGTGTGTGTGTGTGTGTGTGTGTGTGTGTGTGTGTGTGTGTGTGTGTGTGTGTGTGTGTGTGTGTGTGTGTGTGTGTGTGTGTGTGTGTGTGTGTGTGTGTGTGTGTGTGTGTGTGTGTGTGTGTGTGTGTGTGTGTGTGTGTGTGTGTGTGTGTGTGTGTGTGTGTGTGTGTGTGTGTGTGTGTGTGTGTGTGTGTGTGTGTGTGTGTGTGTGTGTGTGTGTGTGTGTGTGTGTGTGTGTGTGTGGTTTTGGCGCCTTTAAAGCACAATGATCAATTACCAACTAGCCAAACAAGAATTTCTCTGAAGCTATATTTCTAATACAGTGGGCCCTTGTGTTTGTGTGTCGTCTCCAAGCTTTATTGACGAACGGATTACACGTGTCGTCGCTAATACCTGTCGCGCAAGAAGCATCGCCTTCTGCATCAAGAATGGATTGGTTCCCGCAGAAGTGAGTGTCCTTTTTCGCCCAGTGTCTACCTTCATGAGGACACGTGAAAAAAAAGGCGCTTTGTCCCGTTCTCTTCTTTCGCGCGTGTGTGTGTGTGGTTTTGGCGCCTTTAAAGTACAATAATTTGTCACCCAGCAAACGCTGTTTTCAGTCCTCTGTATGCAGCCTTCGAAAACACTTAACAAGCTGCGATTGTAGTACACCAACAGAGGCGCATTGTATTTATGTCTGTCTAGAAGCGAGCGGCTATTTTTATTAATGCGAAAGCATTAGATGGCCCCCTTTCAAGGTCATATCTGCGAAACAGTGTCCGCAAGAAACGGCACCATGTGACGTCACAAGCCGACGAGTCACGCGACGAAGTTGATTACGTCACATAATTAATTACCGCTAATTCATGTAACTAGTTAATGCTAACACTAATTAGTATTCTTAGTGATGTCACCGTATAAGTGTGACGTCATACCAAGTCTCGTGACAACAATGTAATGTGACGTCAAACCAACCCACGTGACGACGATGTAATGCGACGCCAAACCTAGTCTCGTGTCAGCAATGTAATTTCGCGTCATACCAGGCCCCCACCCGCCCCTTCACACCCCAATTTCAAGATCCATATGGATCCCGCATTACTACACATGCGCGCATGACAAATTACAAAGAGTGCCCACAACCTGGTCCACATTAATGACATTCGGATTGTCCAGCAGGTAAACGCGCCAGTTATCATGTATGACATACTGCAAAGATCGTGCACGACACATGCCGCTGACCCTCGAGATGATGGCGATGATGATGATAATGCTAATAGTGTATCTTTGTGAGCCCGGGGAAGTCTAATATACCAAAATAAAATTTTCCAGAATACTGATTAAATATTGTATATTACCCAGCAACCGAAGACAATTACTATGCGGGAAAACAGGAATACTGCACCTAATGATTAAGGATGATGGTGTTGATGTTCCTGGGAGGTCAGGATTCTTCCCCGTTTCCGCCACTTCCCTCCAGGTTTCAAAATCCTGGGAATTCTCCGATAACTCGGTGAACCGGCGGCATTTTGCAAGAAAGAACTAGATTACATCTTCGAACACTGTGCCAACTATTAAAATCACACGGGACAAAACAACTGGCCTAGAATGGGCAGCGTGAACCGAACTCTCTGTCAAGAGCACGATGGCTCTCCGCTCATATTTCCCCGCAGCGAAATCTTTTCCCGAAACCCCCCATACCGGGGGAAAAAGACTCCTAAGTACTCATACGCCTCAACAGAATTCTGGGTACCATTTCGTCAACCAGTCTGAGATAAGTGCTTTAAGTCAATCACTTGTTTTCCTTCAAAACTGAACTAATCAATGGTACGCCAACATCCTCGACGTTTTTTACGCGCGAGCACCGCGCGAGCATTCTGCGAAGCCGTTTAAGGTGAACGATGGGTCTCTGCAAAATAATAGTTAAAGGAAAGATAACGGGTAGTGCCTGGTCGTCTCCAAGGCAGGCAACCAACCTAACTGATTCCATATGGGAAAAGAAAAAATCAATCATTATAAACATAGAAACAAAATCGCACGATAAAAATAGAAGCAAACAACAGTGTGCCCCATTAAACGTCATATTAGAAGGTTTGAAACAGCGACTCAGCAGCACAGCGCCAACACGTAATCAGTTTTATTCACAGATCTTCATTAAAAAAATAGAGATCAGCTACCGCATCACCATGCATTAATTATAGTTTTACATTTTTTCTTCTTTCACTCCCTCCTTTATCCCTTCCCTTACGGCGCGGTTCAGGTGTCCAAAGATATATGAGACAGATACTGCGCCATTTCCTTTCCACAAAAAACCAATTATTATTATTTTTTTCAGCGCTGCAACACCACTATGCTGGAACGTTCGCCCCGTTCTGTGGTGTTTCTGCATAATAAGTGAATTTCCGAGAAGGAACAAAGAACCGGAGACCAAAAGAGAAGTTATTCGAAAGAATATAATATTGAAATTATCTTTGCATCTGCTGGTATTAAGGAACGGGAATATGCAGAAGTAGTGTGAGATTCGAAATGGGAAGTCACTGGTCAAAAGCTTCGACGGTGTTATACAGGTTTTTCTGGCTTCGTGCATATTTAAACAAATCAGCAGGTGTCCTTGTTAGAAACCGACTGAATCACATTCTCTCGCCTGTTCCGACTACTACAGTTTCTGTTAAGTCAGCAGTAATGTTCAGCAGGATCCCCTTTGTTCGACTGCATGGCAAGAGTCATGACGTCAGCGCCGGCAACTAGCATGAGCACGAAGCAGTTTTGCTTGGGGTCATCCGCACTGCGAGGAATTTATTGAGTGCTTGTTGGACGAACTTATTTGTTTGCGGCATCAAACAAAGCTACCGCGGTTCAACTTGAGTTATGCTTTGCGCGCTCTTAGAAGTTCGAGCTGACCGGCAGGCAGCTACGGGTGCTACGCCAGCGGGGCAAGGGGGAGGGAGGGTGGCGTACCGTGACAGCAGCACTCCTTCCAGGAAGACTAGAGGGCGGCGTCCTCCTGTATGCTCGGACCGAACGGACATTATGGAGCAAAAGCAAAAGCTACAGGAGCGGACTGCGGCATCCAGTTGTCTAGATAGGGGAAACCGAACACCAAGCGTCATTGCATGACCATTGCGGTGGTTCGCTCCAACTCCGCTTCGGAATTGGCACTCGCCGGTGTAAGACGCGGCAACTGCAAAAAGTGTCGACCTCAGAATTTCGGCCTCAATGAATGACGACCTCACTCAACCTCAAACTCACGCGTGAGGTCGAGGTCTGATTTGCTGACGTCACTCACAATATTTCGAGCCGTCGCCGACCTCACCTCAACGTCACCTCACGACGTGAGGTTGAGGTCGTTTTGAGGTTGAGGTCGACCTCATGAGATCGAAACCTCATGTGGTTGCCCACCTATGATTGGACGTGTCGCAGGAAAGTCCCCTTCTGAAACCATGCTGTGTTGGGCAGAAAAAATTGTTTTCTTGGAGATGAACCATCAAGTTGGAGTAAATAATGTGTTCTAATGCTTTGCATGAAACACTGGTGAGGGATATTGGTCTTTAGTTTCTGGATTTTGTTTTGTCCCCACGTTTGAAGACAGGAACCAGATTTGCAGTTTCCTAATTATCTGGTAAGGCACCAAGATGGAATGATTTCTGAAAGAGAGCCATTAGGAATGGGGCAATTGACGCGGCACAGTTTTTATTATGTAACTAGAAATATGATCTGGACCGGGTGCAGCGTTCTCGTTCACTTTTTGCAGTAGTGTTGCTATGCCCTGTTCTGAAAAGGATATTTCGTTCATTTGTGGAAAATTCTGCAGAGTTTGAATGTCACTAGCCTAGCGATTGGACTGTAAGTACACAGATTCGAAATAGCTATTAAACCTTTCTCAGCTTTCCCTTTTAAGTCTTCGGCATAATTATTGTCATATATAATATTCGGAATAGCATCCTTTGCTCCTTGCTTGCTTCTTACGGAGTACTTCTAGACTTCTTTCGGATTGGTCTTAAATTTTTCACCCAGAACGCCAGATACGTACTTTCTGCCTTGCGCATTTCTTTTGCTATCTCTTCATTGAGTTCTTTCATCATGCCACGCAGCTTAGGTTTCGGCGATTTCCAGTACCAGCGGTGCAAGCGGTGTCTCCTGTTTATCAATGCCCGAACATTCATGTTCATCCATGGCTTATCGATACGGCGTTTGGAAGAGATAACACGGGGCGGAACGAATTACTTTGTTAGCGATAAAAGTTTGGCTTGGAGTAGATGCCATGCAGAGTTTACATTGTTACGTTTGGAGACGCCAACATGCCAAGAATATTAAAGCCACTGGGAATCATCAATCTACCGAGGCTTCAAAGGGCCGTCGATGTGGTTGCAGCGCTACGAGTGCAGGTGGTGGCGTCTACAAGGGTCCTTCCCCTCCCCCCTGCTGTTTACGGGGTGAAACGGCTCCCCGCTGTCTGAGAACGGCTTTGGGTGAACCTGTCTTTTGTTATCAACGCCGGACCCACCCGGGACATTTTTCTCCCGGAGGGGACGACGGGGGAGCCGGCGAGCGGCGGAACTGCAAATCAGCCGTGACAAATGCGGCCGGGTTTGACTAAGCCAACGTCTCCGGAATCCTCGTGCTTCGAAAACAACTTCGACTTAGACAGTGCTTTCCCACACCCATACGTGAAAGCTTCTCCGAACTGCGGTGGGATCCATTCGCCCCACGCTACCGCTGTGAAGTGCAGGTGAATGACCTTCGACGCTCTCAATGGGACCCCCTTCGGGCTATTCATCACTGAAGCCTGGACAGCGCGGACACTAATCTGCCAGAAGTGGCAAGAGTGTGTGGCTGGGGGCGGACCCGGAAGACTGGACACGTGATCTACATCACAGTGATTCGACGCATTTTTAATGAACTAGATTCCCCAACTAGGGACCTGGGGACAGCGGACCCTATTTAAGCAGCGATCTGGCGTGTGTTCGCCAGCTCCCGATTCACTCTTTCAATCTTTGTATAAATGTAAATAAACCCTCCAGTCTCTTCTTCACCTCGAAGACCCTCTCATCTCTTCGTCAACCCCACTACAGCAGTCTCCCGATCCGGAACCCGGGGACACCGACCTTGGCGAGAGACGGCACAGGCGAACCAGGGGCCCGCATCTAACAACTGGTGGCAGCGGTGGGTTCGAAGCGAAATCCCCCAAGACTGGTGGCCTGCTACGGGAGAGAAGCTCCACACCTAACAACTGGTTGGCAGCGGTTGGATCGACCATGCGGCGTGGTGTTGCTTCCGTGGGTGAGTGCTTGAACTTTGCTTGAGATTCGCCAGGCTTCAAATGTTTGGGTTAATAACTTTGAACTGCTGGGAATCGAGGGAAGTTGATCAGTGAGTCTGAGTGTGTGTAGCTCACGTCAGCAGTTGTTCAGCAAAGTCAAGGCTCAGAGCAGCAAACACGGATTTAATGAAGTTGCTAAGGAAAGATTTGCTGTTATTGTGTGAAGAGTTGGATGTAGAGGTAGGGGTTAAGATCAAAAAGTCGGACATTTGCAAATTGCTCTTGGAAACCGCCGAGGAAAGAATAATTAGCGATACGTGGGAACTCCTCAAAGCAGAGCGAAATAAAAAGGAAGATGAGCGGAGAAACATAGAGGAACAAAGGCTAGCGGCAGAGAAAAAGGAGCGGAAGCTCAGAAGGTTACAGCTCGCGTATGAGCGAAAAAAACTGGAAGATGAGATCTCGAGAGGCAAGACTCCAAGAGAGCGAGTCAGGCCGGATCGTTCCAGTTGGACAGACGTGAAAACGTAAAGCAGTATTGTGAAACAGCGCACAACCGTCATGAAGATTGCGGAGCTGTAAGTGTGTCGAAACGCAGTATCGAAAGCCACACTGAGACAAAGGACGAAAGCTCCATTGCAGGCGAGCAGGCCGTTTCAGGGGTAAGCGCTCAGGCCGATAAGCGGGCGGTGGAGGACTGCCTTCAGGAAAGCGAACTGCCCAACTCGGGGGCAGCGGAAGGTTCGTCTTTCAGCAGTGTGGAGCTGACACTGACCTGCGAAGGCAAAGCGGCCAGTTTGCAATTGGATGAATGTCTCCGAGGTGCCTGTGTAAAACTAGATCAAGCTTGTTGTGATCAGGAGACACAAACGGAAGTGTCTAAGCGTAAAAACAGGAAGAGGGCACAGACCAAGAAAAAACGGTTGAAATGCCAAGCCCTAAATTCAGGGGCACAGATAGGTGCTAACAATAGCACAGATAAAAGTGCGGCAGAAGGGGAAGAAAAGACTTCCCGCATGGGACCTTGTAATTTTGCAGCTAAAGTTACTGGTCAGGTGGCACGCGCAGATGCTTCTGAAGGTAACCCCAGAAACAGAAAGAGAAAAACGCGTCTACCAAGCAGAACAGGAGCGATGTTCTTGAAAGGGCATCGGCCAGCGTTAAGACCCAGACAACCCGGACCTGACAGAAAGGCGGTAAAGAAAAAGGCAAAGTGGCAGGAAATATCAGAAGGCGCTAGACTGCGGTACACCCGGCGCATGCGAGCGCAGGAGTCGAGCAACACAGACCGCGCTCGCAGGCATGTTCGGCGCGCGCTCTTGAAAAAGATGGGTCCTTCACTTTCCCCACTGCATTCGAGGAAGCGCGCAGGGCGAAAGGGTAGCCGGGCTTGCTTGGGGCGAGAACAGAGAGCAGCTTCTTGCGCTTGTCGCGGTCCGGCGCCCGCAATCGGTTATCGGCACTGCGTGGGCTACCGGGGCCTTTTTAGCGCGTCGAGGGACTGTGGAGAGGACAGTAGCGATCAGGAATGTCTTTTTTCAGTTGCCCTTTGTCACGAGTTGACAGTCGTACAATCAGTGCGACCCCGACGGGCGCGGCTGAAGGACTAATCCTTTCGACGCGGGGGTGGTGAGCCATGTTTGACCCCGCGTAGCAATTCGAAGTAGCTGTTTTTTTATTCCTCTTTCGGTTGTGTGCGTGTAAAATCGGGAAAGGAAATGCTACTTTGTTTTAGGTTAAAAAAATTTAGATTTGATTAAGTGTCACTGTTTTCTTAACATTTAAATAAAGGTAATTGTGCAATTGAGTTAGAAAGGACGTTTGTCAATTTGAGATACAAGCAAGTGATAAAGGCACTCACAGGAGTGCAGCGAAGACATTTCCCGAGTTGATGATGAGCTGTTTGCTTATGTAGAACCGTTCCGAGCAAACAAATTTCTTTATGTTTGAATTTGGAGCACACGTTTCGCTTTGTATCTTTAGCAAATACCGGACGACAAGTTTTGTTGGGGGCCAAAGTTAGATACCAAACGTTTGTCTCATTCGCGACAGTCTAGCTAATGCATTGCAGAGGCAATGAAAGTACGTGAATTTGTGGCCATTTTTTCTAACTCTTGGGAAGACCATGTTTCCCATCTCAGGAGGGTACTGACGAGTTTGAGGGACGCTGGGCTAACCATTAAGGCCGAAAAATGTAGTTTTGGCTGATCACATGTCACCTATCTTGGTCATGTTGTCGGTAGAGGGACGAGGAGACCGTCAGACCTCAAGATAGCCCCTATCGCTGAATTCCCGCAGCCCCGAACTAAGGCGGATGTACGGTCATTTCTCGGTCTTGTGGGGTACTACCAAAGGTGCATACCCAACTATTCACAGCTAGCAAGTCCTTTGACCGATGCGCTTCGCAAAGAAAAGCCGAATAGCGTTATCTGGGACGCAGCAAAAGAAATTTCGTTTCAGAGCTTGAAGAGCGTGCTGGTTTCGCGGCCCGTGTTACGCGCGCCGGACTACAGCAAGGAATTCGTGGTCCAGTGTGACGCCAGCGACCGGGGTATGGGGGTCGTATTAAGCCAAGTCGGAGACGACAATGAGGAGCACCCTATCCTTTATGCCAGCAGGAAGTTAACCGTAAGGGAAGAAGCCTACAGCGCTTCGGAAAAGGAATGCGCTTGTCTGGTTTGGGCCACACAGAAGCTAGCCTGTTATGTTTACGGGGCGAAATTTACTTTCGAGACAGATCATTGTCCGCTTACATGGCTGCGTCAAATGTCGCCCAAGAATGGCCGCTTGCTACGATGGAGTCTAGCCCTCCAGCAATATAACTTTTCTGTGCGATACAAAAGGGGCAAATGTCATGGAAATGCCGATGGATTGAGCAGGTTATTCCCATAATTGAGGTATCCGTTCGATGGCAATTTGGTGCCTTTTCGTATTTTTTTAGGTACTAGTTAGCTTTGTTTTGGCGTGGTGTCCTACTATCCTTTTTCTTTTGCTTCCAAGTTTGCCACCTCTCTTCAAGCCGTGTTCGGCGAATCGGTCTTTGGCAGCGAATTTGGCAGACATGGAAGCTGTTCTTAGTAGCCGAGATTATTGCTGTCAGCTACAAAATTTTGTGCTTACGTTTACATTGACAATGCAGTAGTATTGCATAAATGCCTGGCGGCTCTCGGGTGAATTTCGTGCACTGCCTGGGGAGTGGCGCCATGTTGAGTGGCTGATTTCGACTAATGCCTCCGTTGTCCGAGGTTTAGGACTCTACTCTGTGCTTGCAGACAAGATGAAGAAGGGCCTCCCACGCTACAACTCAAGTCATCTCTCCTCGACCAGTGATTGTGACCACTGGCCGATCGAGATTGTCCTGGCCGCGGAGGAGCTGTTACGTTTGGAGACGCCAACATGCCAAGAATATTAAAGTCACTGGGAATCATCAATCTACCGAGGCTTCCAAGGGCCGTCGATGTTGTGATGACCCCCATAATGCGCAGGTCCACACGGGACGGAGAGGCAAAGAGACACCGTATGGCTCAGTTTAAACAAACAGATATATTCAATAATTATACATGATTAAGATTCAGAGGCTGGGGCGTCCGAGCTTACGTGCCGACGACTTCATGGTGGCGATGGAGTGGCTCCGGAGTTGGGCTCGAGCGGTTGCTGGCAGAAGCTGCACGCCGTCGGGCTTCGGCGCTGAAGGCCCTCTTGGCGAACAATGTCGTCCTGAGCGTCCCCTTCCGTACTGCTTGTCGATTTTTATATCCTCTTCTCCACACTCCCTAGGGTGAGGACGCCCACGCCGGAGGGGAAGGAGGGGGGGCTAGAGCTTTCACTTGGGCGCACAAACATACCACCGCACTTAAGGTCTCGCCCCCCTCACGTGTTGAGTCCGAGGGAAAGAAGGTTGTCTTCGAGGTAGCGCATAGCGTCGGCTGTGGTAAGGCGCGCTCTGGCCCGCTGACAGTTCCCGCGGGTCACCGGCCTCCATTCTCCATCCATCAACTGACACTCGCTCCTCAAGGTAAGGCGCGCTCTGGCCCGCTGACAGTTCCCTTGTCCTGGAATGTGCTCGGGAGGGCCGCCCCTGGAACCGCCACGCCAATTGGGGAGGATAAAGCCCGTTTCCCCGCGGCGGCGGCGGCGGGTCCGGTTGGGCTTAAACCCCTTCGTTCTGGTCGTCACTCAAAGAGCATGGCTGGGTAATTGATGATGCCGCTGTCATCTGGGTCTCCGTCTACGCCGCGCCGTCGAACGCGGAACCTCATAGCACACACAAGGAATGTCACACTCGCTCACCCTCCAGAAGAATGTTCTCCGAACATTTGAGTCCCTGCAGCTCCCCTTGTCTTTCTGAATCGCCTCGCACAGTGCGTCCGACAAAATACTTTTCGCTGCACTCAACACCACTGCACAACACCATATGCCTCCGCTGTCATAACTGGCGTCTCCAGGGGCAGCACTGATCTTCTTTTACAGATAAACATGAAACTCAGCACCCAAGCCTCTCCTTTCTAGTCCAAACTGGGCGAAATAAATTTACCACAGTTACAAAGGAGCTCCCACTTCAAGCACGATCACGGCACAGACAAAAATATAGATAACGAAAGGAAGTAGGGCAGGTTCTGCATGCTCTCCTGTGAAGGTGTTACTTAATGACAGAAAGGTTTAACTACTAACTCCGATAACTTAACACATACGCATATAGCAATGTTATGAGCTGCGGCATTACACAATTCTGACCAGTTCACAACTCCGCTCTGTTTACACCATTAGTCCGACTTAGCTTTCCGATTTCGCAGCAGATATCGGCCTTCATGAGTCATACTAAGTAAGTCTGTGGCCCTTTGTCTGCTTTGGGACTCGCGAGGGCTCGTGGCAGGAGCCTCTCCTGGCGTTATCTGCGCGGCAACCTCGCGCGCTTCTTCTTCTAGCAATGCATGAAGTAAATCCGGTGGCATTCCGGCCGTCACCTCTGGCGCCTGCCGAACAAAGGCAGAAGAGGGCGTTTCTTGCGAACTATCTGCGCGCTCCGCTTCACTTCTGTCCCCATCAAAATCCGCGCTTTCCCTTTCCTCATTTCGTGAATACTGAACCGGTGCCGACTTGAGGCGATTTGCGTGTATCTTTATCAAGCGCCGGTTCACGTCTCGGACTCTGAAGTTTACCGGAGAAAGCTTCTCGACAACCTCGCGCGGTCCTCTCCACTTCGTCTGGAACTTACGAGCTAGCCCAATCTGCCTTTGGCAGTTTTCAATGTACACGCTGTCCCCCACATCAAACGGCGCGTCTCTAGCACTGCGATCGTGCACCTCCTTCCTGCGCTTCGCCGCTTTCTTTAAGGCCTCCTTTGCGATGTCCCTCGCCACTTGCAAGCGCGATTCTAGCTCAACCTTATAGTCGTCCAGTGAAGCGTATGGGACACGACGGGGGCCCTCTGGCACTTCACTAGGCTGGTCCGGGTCTCGGCCGTAGAGAAGAAAGAATGGCGATTCGCCCGTGCTCTCGTGTGCTGCGGAATTGTAGGCAAACATTGCATACGGGAGCCACAAGTCCCAGTCCCGCTGGTCGCGCGAAACAAAATGCGACAGGAACCCGGCCACGGTTTGGTTCAGTCGCTCCACCGCGCCGTTGCAAGCCGGATGGTACGGTGTTGTCTGCTTCTTAGCGATCTTAAGCAGCTCGCAAACTCTCCTCATTAGCTGCGACACGAAGTTCGTTCCCCGATCTGTCAAGAGTTGCCTCGGGGGTCCATGTCGGAGCACGATCTGTTCGACAAATGCTCTTGCAACCGTGTCTGCCTTCTGATCTGGGAGTGCTACCGCTTCCGCGTATTTTGAAAGGTGATCGACAAATACTAAAATGTACTTGTTTCCGGAAGTGGTCGTGGGCAATGGGCCCATTATGTCCATACCTGTCCGCTCGAAGGGAGCCGAAACCTCAGGGAACGGCTGAATTGGAGCTGGTCTTCGTCCCTTGGGTGTTTTTCTTTCGAGACAGGAATGACACTTCGCACAGTAGTCTCTAACATCCTGTCGCATGCCACTCCAAAAGTACAAACGCTCCACACGCCTGCGTGTCTTCGCTACGCCAAAATGACCGGCGCATGGCGCATCGTGAAACGCGCGAAGAACCCTTTCTGTCCACGACCGAGGTATGACGACTCTCTCCCAAGCGGTTTTCTCTGGTCTCCCTTTCCTGGTTGGCCTCGTGCGCCGACACAGGGTGCCGTCTTTGCCAATGAAATAACCTAGCTGTTCGGGGTGAGACGGTGCGCCCTCTAAGCTTTCGATTATTCGCTTCAGGTCAGGATCTTTGCACTGCTCTGTGCGTAATTCGGCGGGGTCGACTACGGGGACAAACTCATCTATAGCTGCCACGGCAGCTGTGCGGCTGAGTGCATCAGCATTCAGATGTGTCTTTCCTGACTTGTGCTCAACTTCAAATCAGTATTCCTGCAGGTGTAGATTCCATCTAGCGAGTCGCGAGCTAGGGTCCCTGACACTCATCACCCATTTCAGAGGATGGCAGTCTGTGACTAGCATGAATTTGCGGCCGTAAAGGTAGCATCTGAAGTGCTTTACTGCCCAGACAACGGCGAGGCACTCCCTTTCCGTAGCTCCGTACTTTTGCTCTGTGGGGCTCAGCTGTCGGCTAGCAAAAGCAACGGGATGTTCTTTGCCCTCGATAACCTGAGATAGCACGGCACAAACTGAAAACTTTGACGCATCTGTGGCCATAACGAAGGGCAAATTAAAATCCGGGTGGCGCAACAGCGGTGCACTCATTAGCTTCCTTTTCAGAGCCCCAAAAGCATCCTCCGCGTTTTCGTCCCAGCGAAAGGCGACATTTTTGGCTGTTAAGGCGGTGAGCGGCTTAGCGAGCTTGGCGAACTCCTCTATGTGCCTTCGGTAGTAACCGATCAGGCCGAGAAACTGCCGGACCTGGCGGACGCTAGTCGGGGATGGAAAATCCGAGACACACCTTTGTTTCTCAGGGTCCGGTCGCACGCCGTCAGCTGAAACAACGTGCCCGAGGTATTTCACCTCGTTTTTCAGGAATTGGCACTTAGAGGGCTTCAGCTTGAGACCCGCTCCTCTTAGTCGCACCAAAACCTGCTCAATATCGCGCAAATGGTTCTCAAAACTGTCACTGTATATGATAATGTCATCCATATACACGAAGCACAGCCTCCCCAGAAGACCTGCCAGGATAACATCAGCGGTTCTCTGCCAGACAGCAGGGCTGTTGGCCAGACCCATCGGCATTCTTTTCCATTCATAGTGCCCTGAGGGCGTGTTGAATGCCGTTTTCTCGGCATCTGCCGGATCCATTGCTATCTGCCAGAATCCCGCCGCCATGTCCACTACCGTGAAGTACCTGGCAGAGCCCAGCTGAGAAAGCGTCTCCTGTATATTGGGGATGGGGTATGGTTCGATGCGAGTTACGGCATTTAGTTTGCGGTAGTCCACTACCAATCGATACGAGCCATCTGGCTTTTCCACCAATAGTGCTGGTGCTCCCCAGGGTGACTTTGAGTGTTCGACAATGCCGCGATCAATCAGGTCCTGCACCTGCCGCTCCATCTCCTCACGTTGGGAGTAAGGAATCCTGTACGCACGCTGGTAAACGGGCGATGAAGTGCCGGTTTCTATCCTGTGCTTTATAACGCCACAGCAGCCCAAATCCAGGTTGGACGCGGCGAATACCTCCGAGTAGTCGTTCAGCAAACCAGCCAGAGCCTCCCTCTCCCTGGATTTTACGTGAGAAAGATCGAACGACACCTTTGGAGCAGCCGAAGGACTAGCATGCTCTACAGTTGCGAGTACCGTATCGGTGGGCTCACGTTTCTCTATCGCAGAGGTGAAGAAAGCCAATGTTTTGTTCTTGGGAAGGCTCAGTGGCTGCTGGCTACAGTTAACCACCCGTAGGGGCACTCTGTGGGCGTCATTAACTGTCACGAGGCACGCGGCTGCCTTCAGGCCATTGCTGAGATTGTCGACCGGCTCAAGCACTCCCACGGCGCCGCTCTCTACATCTGAAGGCACAAACGCGTACAAAATGTGCTCCGACCAAGGTAGGACGAACGCCTCATCGACCAGCCTGACGGCAACCCGCGAATATACCTTCTCCAATGATCCCACTGTTTGACGGGTGTCAATATCGGTAATGCGAATCTCAGCCCCTCTCCTGTTCAAAAACGGAACTTTTGATCCGCCCGCATTAACCTCTTCCTCAGAGAATGAGACTACTACCTTCCCTTTTCTCAAAAAATCCTGCCCTAATATACCTGACACTCCGTTTGGCAGAGACACCGTGTCCGGGCATACGTAGCAGGGGTGCTCCAATGCAATTCCGCCGAGAGAGAAGTGTAACCGGTAGAGTCCACTTATGCCAAGAGGATCCCCCGTTATGCCTACAAATTTGGTTGCCATACCACCAGACGCTTCCAACACCTCGCGGTCCCCCTTCCTTCGAAGCGTGTTAAAACTGCTCTCCTTAAGCAATGTCACCTTTGACCCCGTATCTATCAACAATTCCATGCAACAACCATTTAACTTGCAACGCACAACAGGGCATGCCTCGTCGGCCACACAAACTACCACCACCTCATCATCCACTGCTCCCTCCCCACGCTCCTCAGGCTGGGGAGGACTATCTAGTTTTTTGTCTCGGTATCTGGAGCCCCGCTGTAGGCTTGCTTAGGGCGTGTCTCGCCTGCTTCTCTTTGTGGCTCCCCACGGCGCACGTTTTGGCAGAACCTGGCGATGTGTCCGCGACCCTGGCAAGCGAAGCATACGATTTCTTCAAAATCTCGCATACCGCGCCTGTAGCTTTGTGGCGGTCTCCGGTTTCCAGCGAATGGGCGCTGTTGAGCGCGCGCTTCAACCTGGCGTTCTACCTGCTGAGATAGCAGCTGTTCTAAGCGATCTAACCGCTCTGTCAAGAGAGCAACCTCAGGGTTGAGCACCGCTCTCTCTATGACGCGTACTCTCGCTGCGGCTGTCGTTAACGCCTCATTTTGTTCCTCATCCAATGCGGCCTCCACGGCTTGGTCGAAATTGCTCGGCTTGCGCGAGAGCACGAACCGGCGCACGGGGTCTTGCAGACCAGCCACGAACAAAGCGGTCATTTCTTCTTTAAGTATATCCTCCGCGTATTTCTTTTTTAGCTGGTCTCCTTCCTCCTCCCTGCTTAACGTATCGCGCGCTAAGCGCTGAAGCCGTGACGCAAACGTTCGCACGTCCTCCCCTACCATCTGTCCGGCGTCACGGAACCCCTGTACCCGCACGTGACGTGGTTCAGTGTCGAAATGCTCAAAAGCGAGCTTCTTAAATTCCGCAAATGATTTTGTGGATTTTACCTTTTCGTCTCGCCATGCAAAATCATGAGCAGCTCCTGCCATCTTACACCTCGCCATTCCCAGCATTTGAGCATCGGACCATCCCCCCATTTTCCCAATCTCTTCTAGCATGGAAAAGAAATCGCAGATTGGAACCCCTGTCTTATCTCCCGTAAACGTCGGAATGACGCTTCCTAATGCCAGCATGCTTGCTCCGAGCGACGGCTGTGGAGTGGGAGCTCCCTCAGATACAGACATTTTTTTTTCTCAAGCCCTCCAGTGCCTCAAGCCTCTCAAATGGGGGTAAAAGTCCCACAATCAGTCACGTGATTCCCTTTTGATTACAATTTTGAAGTCATGAATGTCACAGCATTCAGAGGACATTTGCTTTTGAGACCCCACTTCTGACACCAGTGTGATGACCCCCATAATGCGCAGGTCCACACGGGACGGAGAGGCAAAGAGACACCGTATGGCTCAGTTTAAACAAACAGATATATTCAATAATTATACATGATTAAGATTCAGAGGCTGGGGCGTCCGAGCTTACGTGCCGACGACCATGGTGGCGATGGAGTGGCTCCGGAGTTGGGCTCGAGCGGTTGCTGGCAGAAGCTGCACGCCGTCGGGCTTCGGCGCTGAAGGCCCTCTTGGCGAACAATGTCGTCCTGAGCGTCCCCTTCCGTACTGCTTGTCGATTTTTATATCCTCTTCTCCACACTCCCTAGGGTGAGGACGCCCACGCCGGAGGGGAAGGAGGGGGGGCTAGAGCTTTCACTTGGGCGCACAAACATACCACCGCACTTAAGGTCTCGCCCCCCTCACGTGTTGAGTCCGAGGGAAAGAAGGTTGTCTTCGAGGTAGCGCATAGCGTCGGCTGTGGTAAGGCGCGCTCTGGCCCGCTGACAGTTCCCGCGGGTCACCGGCCTCCATTTTCCATCCATCAACTGACACTCGCTCCTCAAGGTAAGGCGCGCTCTGGCCCGCTGACAGTTCCCTTGTCCTGGAATGTGCTCGGGAGGGCCGCCCCTGGAACCGCCACGCCAATTGGGGAGGATAAAGCCCGTTTCCCCGCGGCGGCGGCGGCGGGTCTGATTGGGTCCGGTTGGGCTTAAACCCCTTCGTTCTGGTCGTCACTCAAAGAGCATGGCTGGGTAATTGATGATGCCGCTGTCATCTGGGTCTCCGTCTACTCCGTGCTGTCGAACGCGGAACCTCGTAGCACACACAAGGAATGTCACAATGTGGTTGCAGCGCTACGAGTGCAGGTGGTGGCGTCTACAAGGGTCCTTCCCCCCCCCCCCTTGCTGTTTACGGGGTGAAACGGCTCCCCGCTGTCTGAGAACGGCTTTGGGTGAACCTGTCTTTTGTTCTCAACGCCGGACCCACCCGGGACATTTTTCTCCCGGAGGGGACGACGGGGGAGCCTGCGAGCGGTGGAACTGCAAATCAGCCGTGACAAATGCGGCCGGGTTTGACTAAGCCAACGTCTCCGGAATCCTCGTGCTTCGAAAACAACTTCGACTTATACTTCGTCTCACAAGATGTTTGCAGCACTACGGATGGTAGAGCCCTCTCGTCCAATCAGGGCTGCAGAAACGCAGAAAATAGTCCCTCGAATTTTTGATGAGTGTATGACTATTAATCAAAACAATAAGCATTGCAACTAAAAACATGATTTGGACAGGTATATTTAAATGGTAGGGAGTGTTTAAATCACTGGTGAAATTACCAGACAAAGCCCGTACGGACACAGCTCTGCGGAGGCCTGCTGCGAGGTAGTGATGCGTCGCCACTTTCCAACATGGCGTCGGACGAGTCTGTTGTGTCTCCTGTGTGCTCTACACCGACAGTGCGCTGTTTCCCCAAGCAGGCGAAGCAGGTGGCTTTAAATGTTCTTGAAGCGCTTCGCGTCGAGTGCGGGGGCAGTTGGAGTACAAATGCGCTCATCAAGAGGACGGCAAAACTCACGAAGGTGAGCGAGCGAACGCTTTACAAGTGGACAACGGAGACGTTGAACGCGGGCCGAGTGTTGTCACCGAAGAAGCGTGCTGGCGGAAGAGGCCGCGAGCGGACGAAGAAGCTGGACGATTTTGACCTGAGCGTGTTGCGAAGGGTGGTACACACCTTTTTCCAGAGAGGGGAAATTCCAACTATCGCGAAGGTGGTTGCGCATTTCGAAGAGGACGAAACGCTACCGACCGTGTCCGCAGCGACAATGCAGAGGATGTTGAAGAAACTTGGCTTCCGATATAAGAAGCGCTCTCGGAATGCGATGTTAATCGAAGCGACGCACATTGTGCAGTGTCGCCGCCGGTACCTGCGCCAGATAGCGGAGCTGCGACGCCAGGGTAGGCCTATTTTCTTCACCGACGAAACGTGGGTTAACGCCGGCCACACGCGAAGTCGAGTGTGGACTGACTGCACCATTCAATCTGCACACCAAGCGCATCGATCCGGACTGTCGACTGGTCTACAAAACCCCAGTGGCAAAGGTGGCAGGCTTATTGTGACGCATTGCGGTAGTGAGCAAGGTTTTGTCGAAGGCGCAGCGGAAGTTTTCCGAGCGAAGAAAAACTCGGGCGATTACCACGAGGAAATGAACGGGGAACACTACGAAAACTGGTTCTCCAGGAGACTTCTCCCACTACTACCACCCGGCAGCGTTATAGTGATGGACAACGCGCCATATCATTCTGTGAAGCAAGATAAAGTGCCGCGGATGAGTAGCCTCAAAAAGGACATACAGGCTTGGCTGTCCGGAAAAGGTGTCGCGTGGAGCAGCGGCATGGTGAAGGCCGAGCTCATGCAGCTTGTCAGCAATGTGAACACAGGTGGGGAGCAATACCGTGTCGACTGCATTGCTAAAGCTGCTGGCCATCTCGTTGTGCGCCTGCTACCGTACCACTGCCAACTGAACCCGATAGAGCTTGTCTGGAGCGACGTCAAGGGTTTCGTGGCCAGCCAAAACAAGACGTTTAAGCTCCAAGACGTCGAGCCTCTGGTTTGGCAAGGCATCACGCAAGTGACTGTTGAGAAATGGAAGAATTACGTGCAGCATATTATCAGTGAGGAAGATGTGATGAGAAAACTGGACCACATCATCGACGATGTTGTTGACCAGGGACCGGCTATTGTTGTCAACCTGGAGGACGACACAATCAGCAGTGCTGAATTCAGTTGTTATGAGGACGATGAGATGATCGAACCCGTTTAACGTGCGTTGCCTCTCGCGCAGCACATGGGCTTGTTTTGCGTTTCGCCACCATCGACACTCGGCTGCCTCGGCACGCCGGAGTAAATAAATTTATATGCACATGACACGATTACTGAAATTTACTGCGACGCGACAACAGAGGAACTGATGAGAACAGTACCCTGGTTGTCTCACATATATCGGTGGACACCCGAACCGCGCAGTAAAGGAAGGGATAAAGGAGGGAGGGAAAGAAGAAAGACAATATCTCGGTGGACACCCGAACCGCATCGTAAAGGAAGAGATAAAGGAGGGAAAGAAGCGAGAGAAAACTGAAAATTGAAAGTTGGATTTTGAGGAAAGGCGCGGCGCTGCGCGGTGGAACGCCTGTGGCTCGGTGCTACTATAAATAGAGGTAGAAAGAAGCCACCTGGACATCAGGTGGATCGAGCCACAGGCGCGTAGGAACACACTAATGTAGTGCGCGCCATCCTGATTGGACGAGAGAGCTGTACCTTTCGTAGTGCTGCAAACATCTTGTGAGACGGAGTATAGACTGTGCTTTCCCACACCCATACGTGAAAGCTTCTGCGAACTGCGGTGGGATCCATTCGCCCCCACGCTACCGCTGTGAAGTGCAGGTGAATGACCTTCGACGCTCTCAATGGGACCCCCTTCGGGCTATTCATCACTGAAGCCTGGACAGCGCGGACACTAATCTGCCAGAAGTGGCAAGAGTGTGTGGCTGGGGGCGGACCCGGAAGACTGGACACGTGATCTACATCACAGTGATTCGACGCATTTTTAATGAACTAGATTCCCCAACTAGGGACCTGGGGACAGCGGACCCTATTTAAGCAGCGATCTGGCGTGTGTTCGCCAGCTCCCGATTCACTCTTTCAATCTTTGTATAAATGTAAATAAACCCTTCAGTCTCTTCTTCACCTCGAAGACCCTCTCATCTCTTCGTCAACCCCACTACAGCAGTCTCCCGATCCGGAACCCGGGGACACCGACCTTGGCGAGAGACGGCACAGGCGAACCAGGGGCCCGCATCTAACAACATCAAGGGAAGACGTGCGTTTTCTAAAATCGGGCAGGAATGCATCTAATTCTCTAGATAGTGGAGCGTAATCTGCTCGGTCATAGTGGAATACCAGTCGCGATGGCGGATTGCGGCGACGGCTTGCAATGCAAGGAAGGCTTGCAACAACAATTTCATGGTCCATTATTCCGGGTATTAAATCGACAGAAGAAATGACCGTGCGATCGGAGCAAAACAATAAATCTAACAGAGTTGCGCCAGTAGAAGTTATTCTCGTAGGACTTACTCCAAATCGAAACAGGGAATGAGCGTTGATCATTTCACGAAAGGCAGAGTAAACAGGCGAACAAGTGTGAATTTTCAGCCGATGAGAGAGCCAATCTATGTTCGATAAGTTGAAATCTCCTCCGAGAACAATACCCGTTGCATTTAAGGATAATAATATATCGCTTAACTTGAATAAGGGTTGGGGAGTGTTGGAACCAGGTGGCCTGTAAAACGACCCAAATGTCATCGAGGTACCATTGTTTAGAACAACCTTGCACCAGACTGTCTCACATGACTTGGTTTCGACATTAATATGAATGCTACTAAAACTGCCCTCTACAATGAGAAATGCACCACCGCCGTGTGGGTTACGGTCCTTTCGATAAACGGCGTAATTAGATGGAAATATCACGTTGTCGCTAATAGTGCTGTCTAACCAGGATTCAGTGCCAATAACTACGTATGGGTTAACCAAATCTAAATGTGAAGCAAATTCGTCCTTTTCTTTATGACTACGACAATTGATGACAATGAGATTCAAGTCACTTGCTGGCTGCAATCTTTTTACTGGAGTATTCTGTGGTGGATATTGGCCCATACTGGTTTCTTTATCATTCGTACTGTCATAGATGAAAACTTCATTTGACATGGTGAGCTTGTTAAAGTTTGTGGGGACCTGCCCTGCAGCCCCCTGAGTTTTCTTTCCCGCGAGGCACCGTGCAGCGGCGGACTCACCTCGAGGCTGAGCGCATTCCCTTGTCAGTTACATAACTGGCAGGAGAGGGCGCCAGCATCGCTGCGCGGGAGACTGCCAAAGCCCGCGCGCGGGAGAGGGGGCATGGGGGCTTCGGCTGGGATCGTCGGCCTGAGCGGACGCGTCGCTCGGGGCTCCGCTCTTCGCCGGCGGGGCGAGGAAGCGACGGGGAGACAGGCTCCCGTACTCGTCCCGTCAGGCCTTCGGAGTTTATATCCCTTGCCCTAGCGCGGGCGAACATTCGCTCGGAACCTTGCTGGTGAGTCGGACGTCCTCGATTCATTAGCGTACCTTGTTGCTAGCTGGCGTTATTGTTTCTGTAGCAATAAATGCCTATTTGTGTCAGCCAATGTGTCGTTCCTTTGTTCCCTCAGAGCAAGGCCCGCCGTGGTTGGCGTGCGCTCGGTAGCGTAAGCGATCACGGGGTGGGGTCCGGGCGGCTTTGAACCGTGTCAGTCGCGATTGAGTGGGGAGAACGTACTTATCTCCCCAATTAAAGCCTGGACTCCATGTACGCGAAAACTCACGCGAACGCGAAGGCGACGGCGGCAAGCGACGAGCGACGCCGTCGCGCGAAGCAAAATGCATGTGTCGCTTGCCGTGTCGCTCGGATCTGCACCCACAGAAAATTTCGCTCGTCGCCCGGAAGTCCCCCACGCGACTGGCCAATCAGAGCCCCCCAAAGCCGTTTCCGGTTTGTCCACGGTTTCTCACGGGCACATCTCACGAAACCCTACCAGCCCGTCGTCGTGGTCATCGCCACCGCCGAGAAAATATTTGGTTTTGTAGCTGAGAGGCAGACCCGCACGATTTAAATAATTAAAACAATCTACTTGTTGGGTGCGGAGGGCTAGCAGCATTTGGAGCGGGCTACGCGAGCGGGCGTACTGCAGGGAGAGATGCGTGTCGAGCCGCGGGTACCGGCGCTCGATCCACCGTGCCGCTGCGCTCCAACTGTGCAGAAACACTCGCGGCGCGCATTCTCAGTGGTATATTATAGTTTGCTCACTTACAATCAGGTTGCGGTGACAGTTTATGGGAGTGTTTTTACTAAGCAGGAGTGCACAGGCACCGAACGAAAGCACACCTCCCCCGTGATGTGACTTCGTCTCCGCAAGCACGCCTTTGGCTATCTCCACTGCCGCTACACCGCTGCCGTAGAGGAAATATTCCTTTGGCCCTGACTATGAGGCACACTCACAAAATTTTAAGAGAGAGAACAGGTTACGGGCGTGTTTCTAAGCTTGAGTGCGCAAAGCACGGAGTCCGCTGCGCACGTCGCGGGTTCGCGTCGCCTGCCGCCTTCGCTTGCATGGAGGTTGCCCACAAGCGACGGAGCGAACGCCAGCCGTCGCCGCCGCCGTCGCCTTCGCGTTCGCGTGAGTTTTCGCGTACATGGAGTCCAGGCTTCAAACCCCACAAGTTCAATTTAAATGAGCCACCACGGTCGCGTGCGAACTGAAATAACTTTTTTCGAGCAATTCTTACTTTTCTTGAGTAATCTTGGGTGATAGAAAATCCGTATTGTTTAGCTTAAAAGCAGCATCAACCACTCGCTGTTTGTCTTTAAATGACATAAATTTGACTATGAACGGGCGCATACCTTCTGGTTTTTACTGTCCTAGTCGGTGCGCTCTTTCGATAAACTGCGGACTAAGTGAAATGTTTAGCCTTTCAGAAAGATATGAAACGACTGTTGCCTCTGATTCCGTTCATGTTTCTTCCTTTGCATCCGGGAGGCCATGGATTATCAAATTGTTCCTTCGTGACCGATTATCCAGGTGATCTTGGCTATCGTGCAATGCCCCAAGCGAAGAGACAGCTGTTTCAGCACGTGTCGGAATATTTTCTACTCCGTCCTTTAAGGGCGGTACGGACACAGCACAACTTTCTGCGCTTTCGACCTTGGCGGCTAGGTCAGTTACTTTTTGCTCAAGTGCCTGCTGGTCAGACCGAAGCGAATGGATTTCATTATGAATGTCAGCCTGTGTTTCCACCAACGACGGTATCTGCATGATAGTCTCAAACATTTTCTGTTCTTGCTCAGCTAAAAGAGGCCCAGGATTTTCCTCGATATCACAACAAAGTAAACGCGTTCTGATAACTTCAACAGAACCTTCGCAACAAAACCAAAGAAAAGTTATTAAGCGGAACCGAGCCCATGGCTTGTCGCGTAGGGTGCTCTACCATCTGAGCTAGCACGAGAGTTGTCATAATCGGCCTCTCATTTCCCTACCCTTGTCTGCTCAATAGTTAGTTGTCAGTTTATATTGAAGGCAGCAAAATCCCTTTAATAACGTGATTATTCCGGTTCCTAACTTTCTACCGGTGCACTCAAATTTTTGGATTTTGAGCAAAAAAAAATATGCCTTCGCTCAGCAACAGCCCCGAGACGTGGAAAGCACTTCCAAGGCTAAAAGTTTATTTCCCTCATGAGTGCACGAGAAAAGGGAAAGCTGACTTTAGGAAGCAAGGGAAAAAAGGTTTGCCGCGAAAGGAGAGGGGAAGAATATATACGGCCAAGAAAATAAAGCTAAACTGAACAAATAAAGCAAAGCATACATGAAAGAGTGAGCGGAGCCTCATAATCACAGCAAAGCCGATCCGGAAAGCCATGTTTCCTTTTCTTTGCTTTTCTTTTCTGTTTTGACGACAACGTTAGTTCATTTCTTTCTCAAACCTCGATGGTCATGTAATTTTCTTAAAACCTCCTCGTTCATTTTTTTCCCTCACTCCCATTTATTTTCTTCGTACCCCGCATGGCGGCCAACTAAAAGAAATTACATTTCCACAGGGAACACGGCCGGGAGGGGTAAGCGTAACTCGAAAAGAGGCGACGATAAGAGCACATCGTCGTCTAACGTGAGAGGCGATACGCTTGGTGGATTAAAGTGCGGTAATTGCTATTTCAGCGAGCCGGCTCTTTGAACCTCAAAATAGCCCGTGAAGCACGTTGGTCCTCCGCACACACAAAAACGAATATACGCGTCTCGCGGGGAGGAGCTCCACAGCTCAGTCTCCTCTCTCTCCATCTGCTTTTTGAGACTCTCCTCGGGGGCTTCTCTCCAAGGAGAGCACTTTCACTTAAGTTAACTAATTTTCACCGGAGGCTTATTATTCGCCGCTGCTTTTGCTGCTCCAGCTTGCTTTTTCTAGTCCATGTTTCGTTGTTCTTCTTTTCCCATGCCTCAACTTATAAAGAAAGAACTAGAAGATACACAAGTAAAAGATTCTCATTCATACGACTCGCCCCTCGGCGGTTTAACGAAGGAAATTCCGCGCACGGCTGACTAGGACGCTTTTCTTCCTTCGGTCACTGCGAAGAGGGTTTACTGCACGGCGGCTGCCCGGGAAAGCCCCGCGTAGCGTAATTATTCGGCGTATAATTATGCAGCTGGTCGTACAACAAAGCTATTTCAAGCAGAAAGGAAATAGCACGTTACGACGGAGAAATCGCTTATCCTTCCGCTTCCCCTGACTCGTGGCAGAGAAAAAAAATAAATAAAAGAAGTGCTGGCCTGCTTGCACGTATAAAGCTGGCTGCTTCAATACAATTGCATTGTCCGCGTGTAAAAAAACTTTTCAAATTTCAAGAACGCTAAATATTGTCACGATGCACATGCGAGTGGACGTCGTGTAGCAATATGCGGAGGGCAGATGATTTCAGTGGACTTTCTGTGAGTGCGGTGAATTTGAAGGCGCCTGCGGCGTTCGCACGGACGAGTAGCCGTAAGTTAACAGGAAGAAATCATGTAATGGCATTACTGAAATTAAGAGGATTTGGCTGGCTGAACATTCATTTGCACAGTAAAAACAACGATCCGAAGGAAGATAATGCATAGTCGTTAAGTTTATACGTTTACTACGTAGTCTTCTTTTAAGGAGAGAGCCTAAGGGAAGTATGTTAGTTCTTGTAAGAGCACTCTGAACACGAATAAGATTATTAGGAGTAAAATGGAAGTAAGTTGTACTCTAGCGCAGTCCCTTTTAGGGGCAGAGTATGCTGCCCAAGTTCCGGAGCAGATTTCGATCTCTAAATATACAGAATGCTTAATCTTAGCAATGAAGGTTGATTCCCACTACAAAGAATAGCAACTCGGTGCAGTTAGCAAAGAGAAGAGGCTTTTAAACGCGGCAACGAAGGTCCGGTAGTTAGCAAATAAGGGAGATTAAAACCTCGGTCTAAAACCTTCGGAAGTGCTGCAGAAATTCGCATGTCTTGAAAAAGGGAATTTGTTTCCGTTCACGACTAGAAGAAGCAAATCCAAAAAACGAGGACGAACACAGAAGCTGACAGGACAGGACAGAAGCCGTGTTCGTCCTCATCTCTTCGCGCTGCTTCCTCTAGCCATGCAACCAGGCCAACAAGCCCAAACCACTACTATATATATAGTGCACTTGTTTCCGTTGCCAAGCGTAAGTATTCAGTATTTTTAGCGATGGAAATCCACCCAAGTGTTTGGGCTGAATGCCTTTAAAGGAGTGCGCTAGAGGACACCCTACTCCCTTTCTATACTCCTTTCGTGTTTAGAGTGAGGGGACAAATGCGGCTATCCGATAAGAAACGATCGACGTAGGAAGGAGGAGGAGTCATAAGATGGGCACCAAGGAGCTAACATGGGGCACGCCTTGTCGAAAAAGTGACATTTCTTATGTTTTTAACTTTTTACGAGAGGTTGGTTGCCTTAATGAACTGTGAATGCCTCACTTTTATGTGATACACCTCAGCCACTTTCTCATTCCTGAGAAGAATGCTGAGGTGTGTATTTCATTGGTTGGGGGCCTCGACATCCTTCCTCTGCAAAGGATGGCCGCTGAGGTTACCTGACTTTTTTTAAAGCTTTTACCATTGGCCATTTCGAAAAATTCTGCCTTTTACCTTCACTAGATGGTGTGAAATAACATTTTAGGTCCTTTACACCACCGCTTCATTTCTGTCATATAAAATCCGTCACAAGACAATTTTCTGTACCTTGCGTTTGGACACGCCTTGTCGAAAAAGACTCTTCCGACCCGGCGACACCTTTCACGTGCGCTCTGTCAGTACACGGCGGGGAGGTTCCTGCTGTCTCAGCAGACTATATTGGCATCGGCAGCTTCGCGCTTGTCTCTCGTGTCCGCAGACGGCGACACGTTTGACATTTTCTTCGGTGTTGTCAAAGCATGTAAGGAAGCACAGATCGTTGCCCTTGGCTATGAAGACGAGATGAGCGCCGCGTCCTGCGCGGCGGACGTCCATGTATGTGTCGAAGATAAACGCGCAGAAACCGAAACGGAGCGAATGTTTCTCCGCCTTATTGCCCCGAGGTTCGCAAAAGAAATGTCATTTTGGCTGGCAGTATGAAGAGTTTGTTTTGTGCAACAGTAATGCCCGTAATATGCTGCAAAAAAATGGCATCTAAAGGTCACTAGCCAGAGTTAAACAGCAGCAACTGACCTTTCGGATTTCATACGGAAACCTCATGAGCGGAAATTGTTCACAGATTTCTGATCAAGAGCTCCGTATGGAATGGAAAACATCAGTTGTTGTTCTTTAACTTTGGTTAGTGGCCGTTGAAATTATTTTCTGAGGAAAGGAAATGGCGCAGTATCTGTATCACATACCGGCGGACACCTGAACCCAGCCGTAAGGAAAGGGATAAAGGCGGGAGTGAAAGAAGAAAGGAAGAAAGAGGTGCCGTAGTGGAGGGCTCCGGTACAATTTCGGCCACCTTGGGATCTTTAACGTGCACTGACATCTCACAGCACACGGGCGGTTTTTAGATGCCGTTTTTGCGATATGCCTCACCGCGACCAAACGATGTTCCGGAAAACGCTCGATTCCATGTCAGACCATACCTTGCCATATAGAAAATGTACAGGCATTCTTGTCACTAAAACGCGTACAGTGTTGGTATGACTACAACACTGAAAAAGCAGTGGCATGTACAGAGAGACGGGTTTACGGGCCACTCTTGAAAGGGGCGTTTGCGGCGGGGGGAGGCTGAGACTTCATTTTAACCATGTATTTCTTGAAATTTTTTTTGCCGCAAAATACGGTTCAGCATGATTCTCCTATGCAAACTTTCTCGCTTCAGGGAGGGTTGACGACCGCTCTTTGAAGACAGCGTTTAGAAATCAGTGTTTTTTGAGGCATAAACTTTCCTACTAACGTAAAATTATTGACATATAACGCATATATCAGGCTAAAACTTGAATTTGCATCAATAGTATAGGACCCATTTACTAAAATTAACATTAACAAGATAGAAGGTTCAGAGAACAGCAGTTCGGTTTATTCATTCAAAGTTTATTTTATTTAGCTTTATTCAAAAAAATTTTATTTATTCAAACACGAAGAAGAAAATACCATCTTGACCTTCTGTATAATTTGCTTAACCATAAGTTAGGTTATCCCCTCTATACATCCGACATACTAGACATCGTTACTTTCAATCGCTTACAACGTATTTTGCGAAAACTGAGTCATGTAATGGCGTTGTCTTAGTTTACTAACACTTGTCACTTTTTTCTTATGCACATTGCTCTTGATCGTGTTCTGTATCTTTTTGAAATACTGTAATCGACGTATGCCTGTCCTGCTCGGACCCGACAAGGACCTGCAGAGTGTACTAAGTAAAGAAAATAAAAACAAATATCCGCGCAGCGCTAGGTACCACGGTTGCAGATATATTTAAAGCGACTGGGCTTGCGATTAGGGGCGCGTATTCTACGTGTTTGCTCTTAATTTCTCGCCGGAGCTCTCATATAAAAGCATACATATTCTGTCGATGCTATTACTACTACTATAGTTTCATTACTACTATAGTACTATAGAGGTTATTGCTACTATAGTTCTTCCTCATCTTCATTTTCCCTTTGTTCCAAATTTAAACCGTTGAGCTGGGTAACCTCTCCCCTAGCTACCTGGCCGCCTATGCATGGGGCCCCTTCGGTTTGATGTAAAATACTGTTTCACGTGATTATTGCACCAGAGCTGATTTCTTGGATATCGGGTGAAACCCGATTTCTCTGCAAAAAGTAACTGCAAAAAACTGAACATATCGCATGGAAACGAGCAGACGACGTTTTCTTTTTCCATAAAGGCATTTTCAGTTACTTGAGATTGCTTCTAAACTTCTTTTAATGTTGGTTATGTATGGCGCGGTTTAATCTGAGGGGAAAAAGAACGAAAAAAACCACGAATTATGATACTTTTCGCCGAATAGTCCAGGTTATTTCATCCCCAATTTTTACTGAAATGATAGCGGCCGATTTCACCCCCCCCCCCCCCCCCCCGAATTACGAAAAATTCAAAAACCAAACGCGAAGAGCCCTACACGACATGCAGTATACGTCACACATGGTCATGCATACAGTGTATACGATTATGCTGAGCTGGGCAAGGTGGAGAGGATGCACCCTGGAAAATCCAGTGCAACAAGTGGACGAGTACAAAGTAACAAGACGCAGACGCCTGTGTCTCCCTCGACCCTTTGTTGCGCAGAATTTTCCAAGGTGCACTGTAGAGCTCGGCAGTTTTTTAGTAACATCACGACAGTGTCGGTGAGACGTTGGTTCAACGTCTAATGCAGGACCGCAGTGGAAAAGGGGACAATAGTACGCGCATGCGCACAGAGCGCTTGCCAGTTGCAGCTTCATCTGCCCAGCTGCTCTGCTGGTGTGGCACAACCCGCACCGCTCGCCTGCTCACGTCGCGAGCAGACGACCATGGTGAGGATGGTGAGATTCGCCCGCGCGCGGGCACTGGCCACTTGTGAAGCGTTCCTATAGGAGCGAACTGTTTTGTAAACTCGGTTCCCGATTCGATGATGCTGCTTTCATACTCCTTCACAGCGCAAAGATTTCGTGAAACAATGTCGCTTCTGGTTAATTCACGTCAAATCGCGCGACGGCTACAACCACTGCGCACTTACTTGCACCGCCTCCTCCTGCTCCTCTCATTCTCCGCATTCGTGTCGCTGTCGTAAAGCACCGAGGGTCTTTCCTCCGAGCCCAGGCTGGTATTCACGAGTGTTGTGCAACTCGACATTTTTTTTTTTTTCAAGCAGCATTCTGCGCTGACGCAGCACGCGGTACGGAACTTGTGCTGACGTGGCATTTTTGCCAGGCGGCGCCACAGTGCCAGACCTTTAGTTGGGCGATACAACCTATGCGCAAGCTGTGCTACTTTCCCTTGTCTGCCCCGCTAGTGCAGAGTGCTCAGCGGTATAATTAACATTTATATACTGACATGCCTTATTTGTCATTATTTGCTTTTCTTCTCGCGACCCCTCGTTCTTCTCTTGAAATGGGGAAAAGGTAGTTTAGCTTTTAATATTTGTTATTTATCTCTGCTTCACGACGGCACTTCCTTGTTCTAGCAACCAATATGAAATAACAGCAATGCGTGCAAATGTGCCAACGAGTGCAACATTGGGGCGCGCCTTAATGAAGAGGGTTCGAGTGCTCCTCGCACCCTCGAGCAGCGCTCTGCCATAACAAAAAGCACGATCGGTCTAAATGGAGAGGTTTTATAGCGATCGCTCTACTAGATGGAAAAGTCGATCTCCGTGTCGGGGCTATCCTTGATCTTGACTGACCTTGATAAGCCGCTTAGAAGGAGACTTAAGTTAAACGTCAGATGTCCACCCATAACTGGGCGTGCTCAACACGATGGCAATCTCTAAATTTCGCCCGAGCCACTGCCAAAATTTGGCCCGGGCCACCCTCCTAAATTTCATCTTGGCCGATTTGGACAAAAATCGATGACGAACCATCATTGAGCGTGCCAGACGCGATGGCGACCTCCAAATTTGACTCGGGCTATTTACAAAATTTGACCTTGGCGATTTGAGAATGGTTTCGCAGTATAATAGGTTTAGCAAAGTGAAACCGAGCATGGTGCCTCACGTCCACCATGGTGCCTTGCCTTTTAACCCTTGACCTTTCAACTTCGGCATTTCACCTTAATTTAGTTTCGTTGAGGTGGCGCTTCTGTCAGGCCACGTGACGTGACGTCAACGTATGGCGCGTATATAAACGCCACGTCGCCGCGCTTCCCTAATTAACCACGGAAGAGGTGGGGTCGGCATCGTATGTCTAGCCATGCCAGAGCTGTCGCTCAACCTTTGGGTATAACAGTGGGGTCATTACACGCCAAACGCCCCAGACGTTGCGCTCGACCACCTCCAATTTCTTCAAGGAAATTAACGGAAACTTTTTCTAATGTGAATGATCAAAGCCTGAAATGTTTTTGCCGAAAAAAATTAATGGTGAGGTGAGTGTAGTCTGAACATTGAGAAAAAGCGAGAGAGCAGGCATTGCACAATAATTAAAAAAATTATTGGTGAGGTGAGTGTAGTCTGAACATTTAGAAAAAGCGAGAAAGTAGGCATTGCACAATAATTAAAAAAATTATTGGTGAGGTGAGCGTAGTCTGAACATTTAGAAAAAGCGAGAAAGTAGGCATTGCACAATAATTAAAAAAATTATTGGTGAGGTGAGTGTAGTCTGAACATTTAGAAAAAGCAAGAAAGCAGGCATTGCACAATAATTAAAAAAATATTGGTGAGGTGAGTGTAGTCTGAACATTTAGAAAAAGCGAGAAAGTAGGCATTGCACAATAATTATAAAAATTATTGGTGAGGTGAGTGTAGTCTGAACATTTAGAAAAAGCGAGAAAGTAGACATTACACAATAATTAAAAAAATTATTGGTGAGGTGAGTGTAGTCTGAACATTTAGAAAAAGCGAGAAAGCAGGCATTGCACAATAATTAAAAAAATTATTGGTGAGGTGAGTGTAGTCTGAACATTTAGAAAAAGCGAGAAAGTAGGGATTGCACAATAATTAAAAAAATTATTGGTGAGGTGAGTGTAGTCTGAACATTTAGAAAAAGCGAGAAAGCAGGCATTGCACAATAATTAAAAAAATTATTGGTGAGGTGAGTGTAGTCTGAACATTTAGAAAAAGCGAGAAAGTAGGGATTGCACAATAATTAAAAAAATTATTGGTGAGGTGAGTGTAGTCTGAACATTTAGAAAAAGCGAGAAAGCAGGCATTGCACAATAATTAAAAAAATTATTGGTGAGGTGAGTGTAGTCTGAACATTTAGAAAAAGCGAGAAAGTAGGGATTGCACAATAATTAAAAAAATTATTGGTGAGGTGAGTGTAGTCTGAACATTTTGAAAAAGCGAGAAAGTAGGCATTGCACAATAATTAAAGAATTATTGGTGAGGTGAGTGTAGTCTGAACATTTAGAAAAAGCGAGAAAGTAGGCATTGTACAATAATTTAAAAAATTATTGGTGAGGTGAGTGTAGTCTGAACATTTAGAAAAAGCGAGAAAGCAGGCATTGCACAATAATTAAAAAAATTATTCGTGAGGTGAGTGTAGTCTGAACATTTAGAAAAAGCGAGAAAGTAGGCATTGCACAATAATTAAAAAAATTATTGGTGAGCTGAGTGTAGTCTGAACATTTAGAAAAAGCGAGAAAGTAGGCATTGAACAATAATTTAAAAAATTATTGGTGAGCTGAGTGTAGTCTGAACATTTAGAAAAAGCGAGAAAGTAGGCATTGCACAATAATTAAAAAAATTATTGGTGAGCTGAGTGTAGTCTGAACATTTAGAAAAAGCGAGAAAGCAGGCATTGCACAATAATTAAAAAAAATTATTGGTGAGGTGAGTGTAGTCTGAACATTTAGAAAAAGCGAGAAAGTAGGCATTGCACAATAATTAAAGAATTATTGGTGAGGTGAGTGTAGTCTGAACATTTAGAAAAAGCGAGAAAGTAGGCATTGTTCAATAATTAAAAAAATTATTGGTGAGGTGAGTGTAGTCTGAACATTTAAAAAAAGCGAGAAAGCAGGCATTGCACAATAATTAAAAAAATTATTGGTGAGCTGAGTGTAGTCTGAACATTTAGAAAAAGCGAGAAAGTAGGCATTGCACAATAATTTAAAAAATTATTGGTGAGGTGAGTGTAGTCTGAACATTTAGAAAAAGCGAGAAAGTAGGCATTGCACAATAATTAAAAAAATTATTGGTGAGCTGAGTGTAGTCTGAACATTTAGAAAAAGCGAGAAAGTAGGCATTGAACAATAATTTAAAAAAATTATTGGTGAGGTGAGTGTAGTCTGAACATTTAGAAAAAGCGAGAAAGCAGGCATTGCACAATAATTAAAAAAAATTATTGGTGAGGTGAGTGTAGTCTGAACATTTAGAAAAAGCGAGAAAGCAGGCATTGCACAATAATTAATAAAAAAGTGAATTTTTTTTAGAAAAGACTTCATAATTTTTTCAATGACATTTTGCACAGATTCTAGCTTTCGATATAATTCGGAGTAAGCAACTTTATTCGGCATAAATATTTTTTTAAATTGTCAGGGAATATGAAAATGTACCACTTTCCTCGTTTTTTTTAATACCAACTTGGTATGGGAAACAATTAGATAGCCGTTTTGCTTCTCTAGATGTCTAGTACTCATAATCTATGTTACATGTGATGAAGCTGCGTACATCGAAGTAGAAAAAAACACTAACGTTGGAAAGAAGTGCTTCTTGAGGCATAAACACTCGTTAATTTCACCCTGAGATGGTCCAAGTAAAAATACAAATAAGAGCGCGTTACGTAGGACCGTTTATTGCCTTCTATGTCTGAAATTTTCATCAAGGTAATTTTCGTTTAAAGCGAGAAAATAATTTCTGAAGTTGAGCTCTCACGCCTGAAGTTGCGTCGTCTCAACTCTTCACCGCAGAACGCGGCACCTGGCTTGGCACGACACTTATAGCCAGATAACCACCTCATTTTGCCCTTTCTCCCTGTCGTGGATTTTAGGGCTGGTGTTGGAGAACATATCGCGTGACATTCGGCGGATGGCATGCAATAAATGAGATCGTTTTCGCTTCCGAAGTTCGAAGCCCGAAAAGCGGAGCAGCCAAGGGAAGAAAAAGAAGGTATTCAGCGTGGTGCTTCGCGTGGACCACGAGGAGGGAACGAACAGCCGGCGTATCACAAGTGCTTAGTTTATATCCGAACAAGATCGCGGAGAGCGCGCGCCTCGGAGCGCACGTGAAGGTGCGAAGAGCACACCGCTGCGGCAAGAGACGCGCTGGCGGTGAGCGCAGCCCGCTCAGGCGTAGGTGCGTCTCTCGCATGAAGGTGCTTCGCCAGCATAGAGGCTCGTCCACAGTTGCCTTCGGGTCTCTGGGTCATTCTGGTCATTTCCAGTTCGGCGTCTCACAAGCTCTTATGCTGATGTTTACGTCTGTCATGGCGCTGACAAAAATGACCGAATACGACAGGACCACTCTCTGGTGCATGTGCCGCCCCGGCAGCGTTAAGAAAACCTTTTCCCACCAATACCTGTTCGACTACTCAAAGTTATCATGCTTTCCTGCAGTGCAAACCCCACTTAATGGAAAGGACTCTACATTCTGTCTGGCCGCAGTGTAGACAGCGTCATGCTCTGCAGTGAAAAGGCGTAGACAAGACGCAACCTGTGGCGCGGGAGCTCAACTTCAAAAATTATTTTCTCGCTTTCAACAAAAATAACCTCGATGAAAATTTCAGAAATGAAAGGCAATAAACATCTCTATGTAACCTTCTATGATTTGTATTTATACTTGGACCACCTCAAGGTTAAATTAACGAGTGATTTAGGCTCAAACGCCCTTACTTACAAATTTAGTATTGTTTACTTCGATTTACGCAGTTTCATCGCCTGTAACATTGTTTATGGGTACTAGATATCTAGAGAAGCAAAGCGGCTGTTTCTGAATTGTCTAGAGCAAGGTGATATTTAAAAAAAAACTACAAAGATGTACATTTTGTTATTTCCCTTCAATTTTTTATATATACACCGGATAAAGCTGCATGTTCCGAATTATATCGGAAGCCAGAATATGTGCAAATTTCTTGAAAACTTGTGAATTGCGTTCTAAAAATTTCAATTTTTTGTTATTTATGAGCAGCACCTTGTTTCTCGCCTTTTCTAAACGTTCAAACTGCGCTCGCCAGACGAATAATTTTTGTGTTAATTGGGGTGGGGGGTGAGGGGGGGGGGGCAAAAATATTTCAGCTCTTGATTACGCATACTGGGATAAGTTTCTGTGAATTTTTTTTTTTTTGAACAAATTGGAGATGGTCGAGCGCAACGTCTGGGGCTTTGGCGTGGAATGACCCAGTGGTTAAACCCTGCCCAACATTTTTTTGTATCTCTACAAAGTACCTGCCACTTCATGCTGCGCAAACCAGGCTTTAAGTTATACAAGCTATAGAAAATGTCACTTAGCTTAATACGTGTGACTAAATCACGTGCGGCACAAGTTTAAGAGATATTATTAGCAGCACGACGCTACCTGAACATAAACTTTTTACTTGGCCATTTTATGGACGATAGCTCTTAAGTAGTTCAACAGTCTAGAATAAATAGTCCCGCGTGAGGTCAGTTGCATAAAACTCCAGAAACACACCGTAGTCTGTGGCCTGGTCAGCAAGCGGACCGCCCCTAGGTTACAAAAGTTTAATATGGTGGCCAATCAGAATAAGCATGGTGGAGCCACAAAACTGACTTTGATGAGAAGGGACTTTGGTGATATAGGGAAATTACATGAGCACGCACGAACAGGCATTCAGCCCCTGTGTCTCTGGTGGATATGCTATGATCGCACAATGCATCCGTATCACATTCACCCTAAGAGAGCTTGAATAGACATCACAAGTTATTCCGCTAACTGGCCTTCTTATCTACCTGACTATAAATACTACAAATAGAAATCGAAGAGACATAAGGAAATTGAACTTGATATAAACCTTATTCTAAGGTTGTCTATCGATTGTCTATAGACAAAAAAATAAAATTATTATGGACTTTAATCTAAAGGCAGTCTATTGTCGCGTGGTGGTGACTGCAATCCGGAGAGCAGAAAGACAGCGAAAATGGCTTCTAAACAAAACTTCTTATTTGGGCTGACTTGCAACCAAAATGGACTGAATCACTCGGCGGCGGCGAAGCCACAAGTGTGCTTGGCGGTCGTCGAACAGAATGCCCGCCGCTGTCGGCCGTGCTCAATTTAAAGCTGATAGCGAACTTTCGAGATAAAGGGTGCACAGTTACTAGAACATTCCGGAACAACGTAGAATCAGCTCTGCCTGGCTGCGATCAATCGAGATAAATCTAGTCGCGTCTTGCGTCGTAAAGAAAGCGATAACGTAGTGTGGCGGCAGATTTGAAAAACGAACAAACACTGCAAACATTCGCGGCACTATCGATTGTCTATAGACAAAAAGAAGTTGAAATTATTAGATTGACATTAGTCTAAAGGCAGCCTACAGATCCTCTATAGAAAGAAGGAAACTGAAGTTCTTAACACACTTTAGTCTGTATATAGTATATGGATCATGCACCTATACACAAAAGAAAATTAATGGTATTTCTAGACAAGCACCGTCTTTAGGCAGTCTACAAATTATGTATAGGCAGAGAAAAATTAAAGACGTTATAGACATTGGTCTGTAAATAATCTACAGATTGTCTATGGACAAAAGAAAATGTCAGAAGGAAAAGTTGGAAGGATGGCAACACGGTAGAAAAAAAAAAATTAGGGGCGGTCGATTGGATTGATGCGGTGAAAATTCGATAGCATTATTCTTTCACTCGCCAATTCATTCCGGTTGTGATCCTATTCTTATTTTGATTCTATTCCACTTCTGAGTCTATTGTTTTTCACTCCCCTATCTTGTGCAGTTGCGATTATTTTACAGTTCTGACTGCATCACATTGTTAGACCAATGCGAGCCATCATACCACTACTGGGGTAATGGTACTGCTGGTAAGCGATGCATCACTGCACTGGAAGGCGGCTGTATCAAACACAGCCGCCGGTAGGGCTTGTGAGACTGAGGTTGCTCTTCCCGAGCAATGCGACAACGAATAGCTCCCGCAAGACTCGTTTTTGAACACGTAGTTCTTTGGGAGGCTGTGTATTTTACACGTAGGCTTGTTGTTCACTGAGTCATTTTCTTTGTCATTTTAGTATTTGCTGAGTCACTCTGCGTCCGGCGTCTCAGTCTTCTTCTTTACATGCAAAGAGGGGGAGAGGGAAATAGGGGGACGGCTTACAGGTGGCAGATAGAGAGGGGCGAATTCTCCTAAACACCACCTAGCAGGTGACTCGAGCTTCGTACAGAGGCCTGCGCCTCCGGGCAGTATTCGCCTTCATGACCCTCATAATACTATCGCATTAAAAGGTCTTTGGAAAGTCTATACACCATTTGCATATGGGATATATCGTCAGCGCCAGGCACCTGCGAGCGCGAGTACTTGACCATTCAAGGAGTGTGTGGCGAGGGACCATTCGCTCAGCATGATTTGAAGCATGAAGACTCCTGCGGAGTCGGGGCACGGAGGAGAGGTAGACAAGACGAGTGCACACTAGCAGCAGGTTGACGTATGCTCTTCTCTGCCTCACCGTAGCTCTGGGGAAGCGAAGCTGATGCCCGCTGAAAACCCCCTCTGGAGAACTGCCATTGATCGAAGCCACAGAGTGGGAGCCTCTGCGTACTCGCTCGAACACGCTGTTATGGTCTCCGGTGTACCTTTCGATGGGGTGACATGTCGGGCTAGATCGAATGAACCGTTTGAGTGATGCTGAACCTCAGTGAGTGACGCTCAGTGCCTCAGACGCCTCGGAGGTACCGGATCCTGCTGACGCAGAAGTTTCGCAGCGAGCGCGAGATCATGACTGGAGGCGGCCAGCCCGGCAAGATCCAGCAATACGTGGAA
The DNA here is from genome assembly GCF_052857255.1 of Amblyomma americanum. Taxonomy (NCBI): domain Eukaryota; kingdom Metazoa; phylum Arthropoda; class Arachnida; order Ixodida; family Ixodidae; genus Amblyomma; species Amblyomma americanum. The sequence goes on along the minus strand of NC_135502.1, from coordinate 129,254,519 downwards.
CCAAAGCCGCAAACAAGAAAGCGCGAAGACAGGATTTAAACGCACTACAACACTGAAGTGGTCGCTGCCGTGCAGTTATATCTCGGACAGTGCCTGGACACTCACGCGCGCGCAAACGGCGAAAACTTGTTTACCTTTTAACGCGACAGCGTTAAAGGCCCCGTTGTCCAGGAAATTCGGCGTTGGCGTTGTGGGCGTTGTGAGCGAAAAATCGCGAGCATATCTCTGGCAGGTCGTACCCAGACAGCAACCTAGGAGGCGGGTGGTCCACCTAGGTCACGTGACCTTGCGGTGTCATCACAACCTGCCCATCGGGTAGTAAGGAAACTGCCCACCGTGGCAAATGGCAGTTAAATTAATGATTGGTCCCTCGGGAACAGCAACCTGGGCCGAACAATGCCCACGGCTGGGCGCTCCTACCATCGGAGGGCAGTGTCGCATCGCTTAACGGCTGCACCACTGCGCAAGCAGGTGCACGAGGTCTTCAAGGAATCTATGAACGTAGAGAATGACCAGTTCCGCATATATAGGAACTAACATATTGTCACAGAGAAACGCTTGACGTAAGCAAGGCTGGTTTACATGCTTTAATCAGACGCGCAAGACGTTGGAACGCGCATGGCAGCAGGCAGCACGAGAGATGAAGAAGACGAAGCATCTAGCCCCGAGATGGCTCAAGGCTTGCCAACTGCCAGGAAATGCAGTTTAGCCGCTGTATGGCGCCACTAGAGTAGTTAGTAGCGTAGCATTGCTCCCCCCTCTCGTGAAGACACCGACTCGATGTGGTAGCAATTGCAGGCAGGACCACAAGGGTAGTCGCACGTGTCTGGCGTGTGGTGTAGACACGCGCGAGGGGCTAGCGGGCGTGGTACGGCTTCATCCGAGCGACGTGGACAACTTCGGAGGTCGGCCGTCTAGAAGAGCGAACTGTTCCTTGGGGGAGAACTTCGGAGGTCGGCCGTCTAGAAGAGCGAACTGTTCCTTGGGGGAGAACTTCGTAGGTAACTTGACTGAGCTGGCGGAGCACCTCGTAGAGGCCAAAGTATCTGCGTAGAAGCTTCTCAGAGCGTCCCCTCATGTGGATTGGGCTCCACACCCAGACTTGTTCGCCGGGCAGGTAACGCACATCTCGGTGGCGGAGGTTGTATCGCTGAGCGTCGTGAACTTGCTGGTGCCGGATGCGCTGTCACGCGAGTTGGCGGGCGGCCTCAGCGTAACGAACAAATTGGGCAGCACCCATAACAGAGGGGGTAGCGCTAGCTGGAAGCAGCACTGCATCCAGCATGGTTGTGGCTTCGCGACCATGTACTAAACGAAATGGAGTGAAGCGTGTCGTTTCCTGGACCGCAGTATTATAAGCAAAGGTGACGTAAGGGAGTATGGCGTCCCAGTTCCGGTGGTCCGCGTCGACATACACAGAAATTATGTCGGCGATCGTCTTGTTGAGCCGTTCGGTGAGGCCGTTCGTTTGAGGGTGGTAAGCGGTTGTTTTGCGGTGACTGGTGCCGCTTAGGCGCATAACCTCTTGCGTAAGGGCCGAGGTGAACGCTGTTCCCCTGTCAGTTAAAACGATGGTGGGTGCACCGTGACGAAGCACAATGTTTTGAATGAAAAAGTTCGCAATTTAGTCAGCAGTACCACGGGGAAGAGCTTTAGTCTCACAGTATCGGCTGAGGTAGTCGGTGGCGACCACAATGTAGCGGTTACCCAGAGAGGACTCCGGAAATGGGCCGAGTATGTCCATGCAAACTTGGTGGAAGGGAACCTGAGGCGGATCAATAGGCTGGAGTAGGCCGGCTAGCTTAGTCGGCGGCGTCTTGCGACGCTGGCACTCGCGGCAAGTTCTTACGTAACGTTTCACAACTGCAGCAACGCTTAGCCAGTAGTATTTTTGCCGTATTCGTGCCAAAGTTCGACAAAAACCCAGGTGACCAGAAGATGGGTCATCATGGCTCGCCTGCAGGACTTCGTCGCGAAGGGCCGTAGGCACGACGAGTAGAGATACAGCTTCTGTTGGACTGTAGTTTTTCTTATACAGGACGCCGTCACGTAAACAGAACGACGACAGCCCACGCGAAAAGATTCGCGGGGGAGACTGAGCGCTTCCTTCTAGATACTCAATGAGGGGCCGTAGTTCGCTGTCGTCCCTTTGGTGTTGAATGAGGATGGACGTGGAGATGGCACCAAGAAAAACAGAATCGTCGTCGGGGTCAGCTCGGTTGTTCTCGATAGGAGCCCGAGACAAACAGTCGGCATCACTGTGCTTCCTACCAGACTTATAGACGATGGTGACATCGAATTCCTGAAGTCGAAGGCTCCAGCGTGCAAGCTGTCCCGAGGGATCTTTGAGGTTCGCCAGCCAACACAGCGAGTGGTGGTCGCTGACGGCCCTGAAAGGGCGTCCATATATGTACAGGCGAAATTTTGTTACTGCCCACACAATGGCCAGGCATTCTTTTTCGGTGGTGGAATAGTTCGCCTCAGATCGTGACAATGTGCGGCTCGCGTGTGCGATTACGCGTTTGAGACCATCCTGCCTCTGCACAAGGACCGCACAGAGGCCGATGTTGCTGGCGTCTGTGTGTAGTTCAGTGTCGGCTGACTCGTCGAAGTGTCCAAGGATGGGCGTACTTTGAAGACGAGTGCGGAGGTCTTCAAAGGCTTGCTGTTGCTCCAGGCCCCAGAATAATGGTTCAGAATCTTTCGTGAGTCGCGTGAGGGGCTCAGCGATCTGGGAGAAATTCTGCACAAAACGCCGATAATAGGCGCAGAGACCCAGAAAGCGGCGCACACTGCGCTTATCGGTGGGCACAGGAAAAGCAGCCACGGCAGCAGTCTTATCGGGGTCTGGGCTAACCCCTTTAGTGCTGACGATGTGGCCCAGAAACTTCAACTCTTCGAAAGCGAAGTGACACTTTTCGGGCTTCAGGGAAAGACCGGCCGACCGAATTTCTTCGAACACAGCGCGCAGGCGTCTCAGGTGCTCTTCGAACGTGTCAGAAAAGATGACAACGTCATCCAAGTACACTAGACAGGACTGCCATTTGAGATCGGCAAGAACAGTGTCCATCATCCTCTGGAAGGTTGCAGGAGCCGAGCACAGGCCGAAAGGGAGCACCCGGAATTCGTACACTCCGTCCGGTGTAATAAAAGCGGTCTTTTCTAGGTCGCGTTCGTCCACCTCGATTTGCCAATAGCCGCTTCGTAAATCTAGCGATGAGAAGTACTTGGCGTGGCGCAGCCGGTCCAGGGAGTCATCAATACGCGGGAGAGGATAAACATCCTTTTTAGTGACTTTGTTTAAACGTCTGTAATCAACGCAGAACCGTAGGGTTCCATCTTTCTTTGCCACTAGAACAACAGGCGACGCCCACGGGCTCGTCGACGGCTGTATCACGTCGTCCTTGAGCATTTCTTGAACTTGGCGGCGAATGGCATCGCGCTTCTTCGAAGAGATGCAGTAGGGCGGCTGACATAACGGCCGTTGGTTGGCGTCAACTATAATTCGGTGCTTTGTGAGCGGTAGAAGTACTTTGATTTGGGCTAGTTGGTTCATATCTTGAAAGAAGTTAGGACGGCGCTAAACCGACAAAGACAAAGAGGCACGAACACAACAGGACGGGTGCCAACTTGCAACTGAAGTTTATTGCGCCAAACCCCTACATTTTATGCATCAACTGAGCCGTATCACAACAAGCTTATCACACAACAAAACGCAATTTCTTCAATAGTCAGAACATCGGAAGTAGGCGCTACTTTTACAGACCAGAGACGCCTTCTGCACTATCCACTTGATAACAGCATTATTCTTACTTTATAAGTCCCCAGATTAAATGATTGCGCAACCCACATGAAAGCAATTGATCATCCAAATGATACACACACGCTTGGGCAAGGAAACCAGCGCGCAAACTCAACAATCGTGATTTAACACAAAGAGTGAAAATGAAAGAATGACCAACAACAAACGCGGAAAATTTGGTGGACATGAAAACTTAAACCTTCGGGGGAACCTCCCAGCGTCAATGTACTATAATTATCGTCAAATATTAAAAACCTTTGAGAAAACCCTCAGCGTCAAAGTGCTACAATATTGGTTTCTACACAAACGTCTTTTCGGTCGATAAAACACATCGATGAAAAACAATGTATGCAGAAAACTTGCAAACGTTGAAACCTAAAGACAGCCTTCGAGAAACGCCACCTCAGCGTCACTAATTGAAATGGACGGCCTACTAACACATGCGCTTCCCGCTTTCTTAATAAAAAATGCCTCCACAACTTCTCGCACAAATCTGTCTTTACCGCTCTTCAAAAAAGTTGTTTTGCTCAGATCCGGACTACACCCCTTGCACGTCTTGCAGTGATCTGCAAGGAAACTTCCATGATGTTGGCGCACATTCCGCAAGTGTTCACTGGCACGTTCATTAAAACAGCGACCGGTTTGCCCTATGTAAACTAAACCGCAGCTTAGAGGAATCTGATATACAACTTGTGATCTGCATTTCGTGAACAGTTTTTGATGTTTAATAGGGCAAACCGGTCGTTTCTTATCCGGTTTTGACATTGTGCAAATCTTTGACAACTTTGATGGGGCCGAGAACACAACCTGCACCTGATGTTTGCTTGCGACTTTTTTTATACCATGGGACACCTTATGCATGCACGGAATCACAGGGACCAATTGTTTTGCTTCCGGAAGTTTCTCATCACAAGGCCGCTTGAATTTCTGGATTAACATTTCAGAAACAGCCAAAATCAAATGGGGCGGGTAACCCGCTTCGTGCAACCTCTGAATTTGGGCGCCAAAGCTCATAGACATCGTGTGATGGCACGACTTTCTTAAGGCATTCTGAAGGGAATTAGCGATTATTGCTCTTTTTACAAGTTTAGATAGTGCTCATTCTAAACTTGTAAAAAGAGCAATAATCGCTAATTCCCTTCAGAATGCCTTAAGAAAGTCGTGCCATCACACGATGTCTATGAGCTTTGGCGCCCAAATTCAGAGGTTGCACGAAGCGGGTTACCCGCCCCATTTGATTTTGGCTGTTTCTGAAATGTTAATCCAGAAATTCAAGCGGCCTTGTGATGAGAAACTTCCGGAAGCAAAACAATTGGTCCCTGTGATTCCGTACATGCATAAGGTGTCCCATGGTATAAAAAAAGTCGCAAGCAAACATCAGGTGCAGGTTGTGTTCTCGGCCCCATCAAAGTTGTCAAAGATTTGCACAATGTCAAAACCGGATAAGAAACGACCGGTTTGCCCTATTAAACATCAAAAACTGTTCACGAAATGCAGATCACAAGTTGTATATCAGATTCCTCTAAGCTGCGGTTTAGTTTACATAGGGCAAACCGGTCGCTGTTTTAATGAACGTGCCAGTGAACACTTGCGGAATGTGCGCCAACATCATGGAAGTTTCCTTGCAGATCACTGCAAGACGTGCAAGGGGTGTAGTCCGGATCTGAGCAAAACAACTTTTTTGAAGAGCGGTAAAGACAGATTTGTGCGAGAAGTTGTGGAGGCATTTTTTATTAAGAAAGCGGGAAGCGCATGTGTTAGTAGGCCGTCCATTTCAATTAGTGACGCTGAGGTGGCGTTTCTCGAAGGCTGTCTTTAGGTTTCAACGTTTGCAAGTTTTCTGCATACATTGTTTTTCATCGATGTGTTTTATCGACCGAAAAGACGTTTGTGTAGAAACCAATATTGTAGCACTTTGACGCTGAGGGTTTTCTCAAAGGTTTTTAATTTTTGACGATAATTATAGTACATTGACGCTGGGAGGTTCCCCCGAAGGTTTAAGTTTTCATGTCCACCAAATTTTCCGCGTTTGTTGTTGGTCATTCTTTCATTTTCACTCTTTGTGTTAAATCACGATTGTTGAGTTTGCGCGCTGGTTTCCTTGCCCAAGCGTGTGTGTATCATTTGGATGATCAATTGCTTTCATGTGGGTTGCGCAATCATTTAATCTGGGGACTTATAAAGTAAGAATAATGCTGTTATCAAGTGGATAGTGCAGAAGGCGTCTCTGGTCTGTAAAAGTAGCGCCTACTTCCGATGTTCTGACTATTGAAGAAATTGCGTTTTGTTGTGTGATAAGCTTGTTGTGATACGGCTCAGTTGATGCATAAAATGTAGGGGTTTGGCGCAATAAACTTCAGTTGCAAGTTGGCGCCCGTCCTGTTGTGTTCGTGCCTCTTTGTCTTTGTCGTTTTAGCGCCGTCCTAACTTCTTTCAAGTTGTGAGCGGTGTCTGCCTAACCTTGGAGGTCGAGGCAAAGCAGTCGCAGAAAGACTGGATAACGCTTTCCAAGCAGCGTTTCTGGTTAGTTGGGAGGTTTGGGTTCACGTCAGTGTTTATGGGAGTGGTCGGTTCCTCCACTGAAGCCGGGGCTCCGGACAAAGCGTGCTGTCCCGCGAATTCGCTGAGTTCCTCGAAATACACAATAGCTGTTCTGTCAGGCAAACACTGAAGTTCACAACCAAAACTGGTCACCAAGAGTTCGGTTCGGCCCTTGTCCAGTTCAACAATTCCTCGAGCAACCCAGACTTGCCGACCAAGGAGCAGCGACATGTTGGTTTCAGCAATGCCACGAATTTTGGTGCTGTTATCGCACTCTACAGTAACAAACATGCTGGATCTTGATGGGATCAAAACGTGGTCGTCACAGACCCATAACTTAGCCCTGCGTGGCTCGGTATCGTCGTCGACAGGACCTTGGGTGGAAAACGATACGATTAGCTCCTGGAGGTTGATAACGGCACCGCACTCTTGAAGGAAATCCAAACCGAGTATGAGGTCTTTGGAGCACTCGGGTAACACAGCAAAGCAGCCAGGGAAAGTAACACCGCGGATCTGGATTCGCGAAGTGCAGACACCGATCGGAGTTACCACGTGGCCACCAGCTGTCCGGATCTGCGGCCCAGACCAAGGGGTCAGAACCTTCCTCAAGACCGTGGCTAACCGTCTGCTCATTACCGAAAAATCGGCGCCGGTATCCACGAGTGCGATAACGTCGTGGTTGTCGGCGGATACCAGAATTTCGGCGGAGGCCAGTCGGTCGCAGCGCGTCGTCGAGGTCGTCGTCGGTCGGAGCGTCGCGGCGAATCGTCGGGTGGAGGCTCTTGACTCGGTCCAGTAGCGGCAGCCCTACCCCCGGAGGACGCCGTCTTCAGTTTTTCCGACGTGGGGACGTACCTCTGAACTGGCCAGAGGATAACGGGCGGCCGGGCGAAGAGAACCGCCTTGGGGATGGCGATCGGGACTGGCGTCGCTGCGAGGTCGAAGATTGCACGTTTTCAGCCATGTACTGTTCGATATCCCGTGGTCTTTCACCGTAGCGTGGTCGAGGTGCGTCAGGCGAAAACACCCTTAAACCCATCCTGCGGTAGGGGCAGTGGCGGAGGATGTGGCCAGGCTCTCCGCAGTGGTAACAGAGCGGCCGATTGTTTGGCGTACGCCAAACGTGCGCTTTGCTCACGGGGGGCCTGAACTCCTGCGGCACGGAGGATGCTGTTGCTATTGGCTCCTGCAGGTATTGCACAGGAGCGATGGGGGAAAAGGCTCGCATCGCTGGCCCGGGATTTCGTAGCGCCTCGCTGTACGTCATAACGGAGGTCGCCGGGTGTGGAGCGGGGGGTGGCTGCACAACTCGTCGGATTTCTTCGCGGACCACGTCCGTAACGGCAGCGACGCTGACCTGTGGAGCTTCAAAGCGAAGTTTCGCCAGTTCCTCGCGCATCAGGCTTCTTACAAGCTCCCGAAGGTCCTCGGCGGGCAGCGACGTAGGCGTGTACTGGGACTGGGAAGCGGCTGCTACAGTAGCCTGACGTCCGTAGTGGGCGTCCCGTTCCTGTAAAGAGCGCTCGATACTCATTGCCTCCTTGGTGAAGTCGGACACTGTTCGTGGCGGGTCACGGACCAGTCCGGCAAACAGCTGCTCTTTTACACCACGCATTGAGTGGCGCACCTTCTGGGCTTCGGGCATAGCAGGGTCGGCCCGATTGAACAGTCGGGTCATGTCCTCGATGAACATCGCGACTCCCTCGTTCGACTGCTGTGATCTCTAGCGCAGGGCGATTTCAGCTTTCTCTTTTCTTTCACTGCTGATAAATGTCGCTAGCAGCTCTCGACGAAAAGCTTCCCAGGTGGTAAAGGAAGCTTCGTGGTTCTCAAACCACGTTTCGGCCGAGTCCTGCAGCGCAAAGTAGACGTTACGCAGCTTGCGCTCACCGTCCCACTCATTGAAACCCGCCACTCGGTCAAAGCTGGCCAACCAGTCTTCGACGTCCTCGAACCTGTCCCCGTGGAACAGTGGCAGCGATCGAGGTGCGTGAAGGACAAATGGCGGGGCATTCCCGGAGTGCTGACTTGTCTGGCTAGCCGCGGTGATGTCATGGCCCTTACCGGCGCTCTCAGTTGGCCGAACTCAGGTTGTAGGCCTCGCAGGCGGCGGCTCGCCTTGTGGACTGGTGTTGTAGCCACGCGTTGAGAGCTGGCGTCAAAGGTGTCCTCGAGGTCAGCGTACATGGGCCGTTACCCAGCACCTCCACCAAATATGTCACAGAGAAACGGTTGACGTAAGCAGGGCTGGTTTACTTGCTTTAATTAGACGCGCAAGACGTTGGAACGCGCAAGGCAGCAGGCAGCACGAGAGATGAAGACGAAGCATCTAGCCCCGAGATGGCTCAAGGCTTGCCAACTGCCAGGAAATGCAGTTTAGCCGCTGTATGGCGCCACTAGAGTAGTTAGTAGCGTAGCAATATTACGCTATCGCACTATACCCTTAAGGCGCAGCCTAAGTATCTCCTCTAGTTTTTTAATAAGCAGTGTACATAGCTCTCTCTCCGGTCTTTTCTCGCTATCGCTCCTCTCTGTACTTCCCCTCCTTATCTTCTCCCCGTCCCTACGGGTGGTCATTGGTCGCTTAAGATATCAGATAGCAGTTGTCGCGGCCGGCAACGTCGTTTAATTCCTGTTTGTATTATTTTAAAAAGACCCCCCCCCCCCCCCACTTGTACACTTCTACTACTACTATACTGGAGATTCAGCAGTGCGAACTGCCACAGTTGTCGCTGAAATTCGTGGTTACAGATGGTAACAGTTAAACCATTTTTTGTAGTTGTCATTCTGTTTGGACCGGGGCAGGTGTTATTAACCCGACAGTGTTGCTAACTTCGTGCAGCACTTTGTGACCTGCGTCAGTCGTGTCGTCTGTATGCGCGGCAATGGTTTGGTGCGTTTAGAAATGAAATCCGCTCACTGCACCGGCCGGAACACGCCGACCTGCATGCAGCCTCACGCCCGGCAAAATCTGTAGCCACGCAGCCGACTGAGCCATGACGGCGGCTCGAAAACAGGCCTTATCCCGCTACCGACCCGCAGATTGTTCAAATAAAAGGAAATAACCCGAGTCCGGATGTCTGCATGCAGGAGTGGTCCCATCCCTGCCCACTCCTGCCTCAGCAGTGCAGCCATCGTTCGCATGTCGGAACGGATTCGAAAACAGCAGCGCGAGAGCACGAAGCGACGATGCAAAGGAGCACGCCTCGAGTTGGTGCCGCTTCTGAGCCCCCGCATCGATGGGGTTTTAATCACCGCCGCCTCTCCCGCGTGACGCGGCGGCGTCCTTCCGCGAATACAGCGCGCACGCGCGCTGCCCGACCGACTAGGGACTAGGCGCAGGGCCAGGTGCTTCGTGGCCCTGCATGGCAGAGGAGCCGCCGGTCGTGCCTTGGGCGGAGACGCGGTCCCGTGAATGCTCGTCGTACTCTTGGCGCAGCGTGATGGGAAAGAATCGACCAGCGAAGCGAGTCCAGCAGGACGAGCCATGTGCTCAAAAGTTCTTACACCCTGAAAGGTGTAACACTCTTCTCCCAGGGTTAACACCCTTTGAGTGTGTTCACCAACACGTCAAGGGCGTTCGTGAACACCCTTACGGTGTTCATGAAAACTCTAGTAATGTTTATGAGACACCATAAGGCTGTTTATGAACAAGGAGCGAAAAGAACTCAGAAGGGAGTGCGACCAGCCTTCGCCATCCAAATGCTGATGAATCCGCTCCCTTCCCCGTTTTTGGCGCTCCGAGTCAGTCTCTAATGTTTTGGTGTTGGTGTGCTGTAGTGCACGCATATGCGCGGCCCATGGCTCAGGCGTCTACCGCAAGAATGTTGATCTATACAGTCGCAGTGTCGCGGTGATAGATACCACCACACGCTATCACGTGCTTTGATTGCGGGAATGGACCGACTATCTCTCTCTCTTAAGTTTTATGACTAGGCCTATCGCTGGACGCTCCCTCCTGAGTTTTGTAGCGATAGCCACACTACGCTACCTCTTCGACCCTTGAGCGCAGCAGCACTCGAGCTCCGTGGCGGCGCCGTTGGTCACGTGGTTGTTCACGGGGCGCGGAGCAGCTGCTACTGCCGGCGGCGGCGCGGCGCACAACAGCTGTGCGCATGCGCTCTGTCAAGTGGGACGAAGATGAAGAAGGAACGCCCAGCGAAACGGAGCGGCGAAAGACTGACTTTGCAATTCAACTCAGCGAGTTTCACTCGGCCAGATGTAGCTATCGCGTCACTCCAGGTTTAACCAGAGCTGAACCGCAGCTATTTTATGTAGTGATAACTACATTACGGCAGCATTTCGAGCCTTCAGCGTGGCGGCGCGCCACCCTGTGGCTGCGCCGCCACGCTGTCACGTGGTTGGTCACATGGTGCGGAGCAGCTGCCTGCGGCGCGGCGCCGTGGCTGATCACGTGGTTGGTCATGTGACCCTAGTTTCACTCAGTCAGCTGTAGATATCGCGTCACTCCAGGTTTAACAAGAGCTAAACCACCGCCAATATTTTTCTTCCGTGCTTAGGAAGAAACATAAGGGTGTTTGCCCTGGGACACTCTGGGGCGCCTTTCTTACTCCTTTACGGATGTAAAAATTTTAAGTGGTGCGCAACGCTGTCCTCGACGATCTTTGGGCGCAGCTACGCCAGTACACTCTAAGAAAAAAGGGTGTGAGAAAGGGGTAAAAAGGACTTTTACCCCCTCTAGAGGACCCTAGGAATAACTTTGCACCCGTTAAAAGCACGCTACTGATCACTTACCCCCTTTTAGAAAACTTACACCCTACTTACGCTCTCTACCAGTGTTGATAACTGCGCGTCCTTTCTTGCCCCCCAAAACAGCGGGGTGATTATACTTTGCTCGCATGCCGGGATGGGGCGCTCGTGGAGAATTTTGTGTGAAGTGCCTCGATGCGCGTGCCGACTTCATAGAGGGGCGGGAAAGAATTTATATAATGGTCGATTTCTCTTGTGTTGCAAATACATCAAGTAAAAAGATTAAGCTTAGCAGTCTACGCTCAAAACGGAATTCAAATGCTTACATCTTTTTTCCATATAGACTGTTTCTAGTACGACTAAAAACATTCCATGCTTTAATTTGACATGATGCGGCGATCAGCTCCAACGCTCACGTTCTATGCGCATTTAAGCTGTGTCCGTTTCAAGCAGTGCATATTTCCTCCTCATGCTCAGGTGCACGTAATGGCAAGATCGGCGGGCCCTGATTTAGTGTCATGTATAACTTGCACCATAAGCTCACTCTCGTCTGTAGGACATTCGTGCTTTACATAATACTTCATTTTATGTTACGAGTGATAACGCAAATGCAATTTGCCCTTGACAGCCTTGCTGTTAACAGGGCTGGGGGTGAGCCCAAGGTAATCTTTTACAAAGGAGCAGAAATAGGGAAATGCTGAGTGGCGCATACGCAGGTGAACCTACTGATTTGTGGGAAGGAGTCTTGGGTCCTCTGACGCTTTCTCCTCCTCCCTGGCAATGGATATTTTTGTTTATTTCTCAATTAAATTTGAAAATGACTTTTGAATGCTATGCGCCAAGAGAAAAACAGAAAGCAGAAAACGTGCTTGTCATAAATAATTATGGTGTAATCAATAAAAGAGTGCTCAAACTTTGTTAAAGCTCACATTTCTCAGGCACACTCGCAAATTCCTGTAGCAAGGGCTGGACAGGAAAGGGGAAAAGGAAGGCGCCTTTGGCCTCGTGTCACTGCAGCAATTAGTCCAAAAAGTTTTTTGTCGCGAGTCCGCTTCTCCAGATTTTTAATCCGCTTTGTGCTGCTTCATTCTTTCGGCGAAGTGCCTGGTCTCGCCGATGTACGACGCCGAGCGCTATTGTGCTCCAGCGCAGAAAGCTCTTGAACCATCATTCAGACACGAGGCAATGTTAACACTCTCTAGGAATACTTGTCCCCTCTTACATACAGGGTCTACGTTCAGTGACCCGGCGGATGACTAACCGAAGGCGGGATAGAGCAGCGGACGCGCAGCTCGGTAGCCACGCTAACCCCTCACCGTGCTGTCCTTGCTATGCACAGCGCTGACTTCCTGCTCACAGGAGTACACTCAAGGGTTTGAAGTTATCCCGCATTATAAGCTTTTCGACTGATTTGCTAATGCGAGCGCAAGTGAGCGTGAATCCTAGACACACGTGTGAACACTGCAAGAGCGTTGTGAAACTTATTTTTTATGAAGTATGCTTTTTGACTGAGCAAATTTCACTACGTTCAGGTCAGCGCACAAATCTGTGTCCCACATCTTGTGGACCATCTCTACATGCACATTTTATCGATTATATATGGGTGTGTGTGTCTAAGGCTCCGTAAATATGAGTACACTTAGTACCTGTATTTTTAGTGTACATTGGCTTGATTTGCTCTCTTGTGACAACTACAAGCTTACATTTGCTTGATTTTGATATCTGGCGCATTGTCTTGGCCGTTATTTAATAATAACGCTTGGAAGATCTTTCAAAGTATGGATGGTTTATGGTTTATGAGGGTTTAACATCCCAAAGCGACTCAGGCTGTGAAGGATGCCGTAGTGAAGTGCTCCGGAAATTGCGACCACCTGGGGATCTTTAACGTCCGCTGACAGCGCACAGTACACGGGCCTCTGGAACTTCGCATCCACACAAATTCGACCGCCGCGGCCGGGATCGAACCCGCGTCTTTCGGGTCAACAGCTGAGCGCCATAACGACTGAGCCACCACGGCGGCTTTAAAGTATAGAAGATATGACGATACGTACCAGAGTTGTACGTAACGCATTACATGTAATTGATTACTTGTAATCAGCTGCACTTTCTTGCAATTTTGCGATTAATTTGTTACTTTTTTTTTCAAACGGCAAAGTTCCAGGCAATTCAATTACTTTTTCTGTAGTTGATTACAGGTAATCAGTTCCTTTTTTCCAAAAAAAAAAGCTGGAGCCGACGGTACTGCTTTCCTGACGGCAAGCAGTTTTCTTTGTGACCGAGCGACAACAGACCGGTTGCCGAAAAGCATCGCGCACGATCATGTCCGCACCACAACCGGGTCAACGCCGTCTTCTGTGGGAGTTCTCCTCCCGAGAGGTATCACGTGACCGCTCTGTAGCCCCCCCCTTGTCTTGTAAGATGGCGCCGCAGCTTACCTCTCATTACACCCAAAATCGACGCAAGGTGTTCTAAAAGTGATCAGTGCGGCCGCTGATCGCTTCGCGAGTAAACGTAGGAACGTTTTTGACCGCAGCTTCGAAAAACAATTGCCCTCGGAAATTAACAGCGTAGAACAAATCATTGAAAACTAAACATTTTGACAGATTTGTCTGTCTGGTTGGGTTTGAAGACTTGTAATAAACTGCACATCTCCAAATAAAAATTTTAATTTTTGGTAGGAACATTCCGAGGACTCCGACCATAGAATCTACTTCGAAGAAACCCGCATCCTGGGAACCGAAACAAATTACCACAAAAGGCTCCTTCTGGAATCCTGGCACATTCAAACCACCCCGAACATCAACCGCACAAAAGGAAACCTGCCCCCAGTATATGCCCAGGGACTTCGCTCTTCAACTCAACAAAAAAAAAGTCGCCATTGACCGCCTCTCCACAGTGCGACAACGTGACTAACAGCCTTAACACCCTCTCGCCCTCCACCATGCCTTTCGCATCACCGCTGTCATTCCTTTGACCCCCTCCTCCCCTCCATACTTAAAAGACACTAGCTACAGCCCTCAGTCACCCCTGATGAAGGAGCCGAGTCAGCCTGGAAACGTTGGGTTAAAATTAAAATTTTTGGTTGGAGATGTGCAGTTTATTAAAAGAACAAACCATCAAGCAAGCTGCTGCAGTTCACTGCAGTCTGAGTAAATTTTTGTCATGGAACTATAAATGTTGGGAGGAAAGTAACGGAAGAGTAACAGCCATGTTTTCAGTAATTGTTACGTTACTTTCCTGAGGCTGTAATTCACCCCGGTATTCATATACATTTCTGATGGAGTCATTTCAATTGTACTCGGTTGCTTATTTTCTGTAAGGTGTTGAAGAATGATATATAACGGAGCTGTGTCAACTTTTAGTTTTCTTTCTAGCAATAGTATAGTAGCGATTGTCGTACATGTAAGAATTAGCAGAAACAGAATCCGAAAAAAGGCTTTTTCCGCCTAAGCACGCTTGCACCACCTTCATAGTGGCTGCCATTTTAGAGACGAGAAGCGCAGAGCATATGTACATTCGCGATATTTCCTACCGCACACTTTTTTTGGTATTCAGCCGTCAAGAAAACAGGCGATTTTCTGTTCGGACCGTTAACCAAGGAATTTTTTACATATGCGCAGAAGCAAGCACCCGGCCGGGAAGGGCCGCTGCATGTGCACAACAAGCGTACCTAAAGCCGGTAGTATGTCTCCGGTATGCTAAATCCCTCTCCCAAGAAAGCATACGCGGGGGACACGCGGAATCCGGTCCGGGGAACAAAAAGAAGAGAAGAAAAAATCTGCCCGCAGGAGGAGGGAAGCGCGACCTGTCATGGCACTGCCTGATACTGGCAGCTGCTCCAGGGCGCAGTTTGCACTTCGCGTCTCTGGACAGAGTCTGTCATGCTATCTGCTGTCCGACTCTGTACCTGTGGTGTGCAGTCGCCGAGCGAATAACGCGTTTCGATAGCCTGCCAACAGGCTAACTTTGCGATGACGCCGTATCAGTCCTGGTAAGTACGGTCGACTGTTTATCTGCTTGTATTTTGTAGAGGGCGGGGTGGCGGTGGGAAATTACGCTCATGTACACTTTTAGTAAAACAACTCAATTTCGCCCTCGCCAGTTCGTGGATCTTAGAAGAGATATTAATTGTCATGGTCCAAATTGTGAAATGCACCCTTATATCCCCAGCAATAAGTTGTGGATACGAAGCAATTACCTGTTTTTGGCACAGTCGCCTTTCTTGAACTCTTGGCGGCGGGTGTACGCTTTCAAATGCATGCGACCTCAAGCATGAGTGCAGCTAATGTGGCCTTTGAGCTTCAGAAAGTGAGCCCTACTTTCTTTCAGAACCTTGATGATTGCTCTGAGTGGTTGAAGTTTAAAAATTGATTGAACTGGAGTACAAACCTTTTTTTATGATGAGGCCCAAAACCATATTGCATCTTTTTTCCAGATGCAGCTGAGTGTCGCGGTCAGGATTTTCTCTTCTTTTTAATGCAGAAAAAGGGCCTGTTTTTTCCCCCGAACTCGAGCATTAGCTCCATGCTGCTATGGTCCTGTTTAATCTTCACCAAACATTTTTCTATCGCTATTTCAAGTCACTTAATCCTGACGAGAGTTGACAACTTGCAAAATAGACCATTTGCAGAAATGTGTAAGTCAGCTTCTCCGCAAGGCTTTTTCTCCAACCAAAAGGTCTCGTTCCCGGACGACACTCTCGCATTTTTTGTGGAAACGAAAAGAGTGAAGTTCCCTCTTCTGAGTAAGCTCGGGAATGTCGCCAGTTTACTTCAAAGTGGCCTGGAGAGAGCCATCAAGAGTACAATTGTACTCATGCAGTCAACCTTCGGTACCACTGCAGTAGAGGCTAGGCAGGGAATAGAAGGCAATGGGCCTTTGTTCCTGTGCGGCGGAAGTAGTGAGCTACCTCACGCTAAACTTTCTAAAACTTTTCTACTGAACAACACCGTCGCGCTAACTTCCTTCCCTTCCCCCTCCCCCGCGCACTCCTAGCCAGTACAAGGAACAACCCACTCCCCACTGCTCTGTGACGAAGGACGGTATCCCTCCTTTTTCTGCCTACACTCTGCTGCAGGCAGTGGGCGGCCATCCGGAGTTTTCATTCGCTCGAAGAATGTGAGTGTGTCCTCTGGGTTCGAGACATTTACCAGTCTTCGTTATCACTTCCTGTTCTTGCCACGAAAGGGGAGATGGGTTAGTCGGTCCCGAAATAGATTAAGGGGAATCCAACCTTTTTCTGAAAATGCGAGACTGCTGTCTGTAAACGAGTACTTTTGGTCGGAAGACATCCTTTTGAAGAAGCTGACTTATATAATATTCCAAGTTGTTGCAGAAAGAAACGCACTATCTCAGTGCACATACGCTTTTGTTGCGCGCAGGCGGCAAAAATTCAGCCACAATTTTGCTAGCTAGCGCCAAAAGCATAACTGGACAACAGCTGAACAAGAGCTCACTTCAGGTCATTTTTGTTTGCAAAAAAAATGTTCCATGGTCATACACTGACTCTAACTAAATGGTAGCACCACTGCATGCACGAAAGCAACGGGGTGAGTGAAGACGCCCTGCTTATCATTTTACAAGCGTCAAATATACTGCGGAACGGTTTCTTATGTCTTGTAGATTTCAGCTGCAAAATCGGGCCCCTTTGAATCAACGCCGAAAGAACGCTGTAATTAAAAAAAAACTAGGCCATTTACGGAAGTGGGAGCTGCGCTCTATACTTCCACTGCATGTGAGATATGTGTACTGCACACCAAATGTAGAAGCCTTCTAGTTTGGTCTAGCTCGTGGGGCATGCATGTTCTTCAATCAGTGCCATGAACGATTATGCAATGATTTTGCATCCAGAGCTTGTGTTGTTCATTCTTTTACTTATTTCTTGGCCTGTACAGCATGCTCGCTTGGAAAACACCGCACATATGCCTTCGCGCTTCAGACCAAATTGTGGCAGATTAAATTTTGATCTCATGATTTCAATTTATGCGTTAATTGTGTGTACTTCCCCTCATGTTTCAAGGATTTCTTTTTGTCACACAGGCTCGCTTGGAGAATGGATGTCATCATGACGTTGACCGAAGACTGCTGAGTTATGCTGCCATATTAAATTCCATAAGAAATAAACCCTGTCGTGCATACTGGTGTACAATCACTGGAGTCCGAAACTGCACTCTGAAGTGCAGCACGGCACGCCACAATCTGATCGCACTAACACGAACATAACCATGAATATGGGAGAGAAAAACAACTGTGAACTTGATGGCAGTGAGGTGCTTATCATGCCTTTTCAGCAAGCAGCTTTGTTCTGTAGGTGTATTGTAATGATGCGTTTGGTTTTGATGTGTGTAATACATTAATGTAGATGCACCATTACCGACACCTACAAAGTGAAGTGGTTTGCTTTGCAGGCCCAAAAACGATCTTACTTTAATAACAATGGATGCCTAGTATCAAAGCGAAAGTGCCTGTGCCCTACATTCGAGAAGTTGTAACAATACACTGTAATATGGGATACATTCCTCTGGACGGTAACGTTACCCGTCCAAAAGAGACGTAAGGATGCACCTAAAAGAGCAAAACACACACTTTCAGAGCAATGTTATGCCCACTGACGTGGTGCAAAGTTGCACCATAGAAGCGTTGTAAAAAACTCATTAAGTAACAATAGCCCCTGCGAGGGTAAGCTTGCGCTTACGTTACCCTTCCTAACATGGCGTAAAGGTGCACCTAAAAGAGGAACCCATATGCTCTTGCAGAGCAATGTTACGCTCATTGATAAGGTGCAAAGTTGCTCTGTAGGAGGGTTGTAATAAGCTCATTAGACAGGATTAACTGTAGCCCTTGCGAGTATAAGTTTGCGCCCTGGGATTGAGCATAAGCTTAGTCTGAGTGGGCGCAAACATGCACCAGAAAGTGAAGCATATGTTTACACTTTCATGGCCTAAGCGTTAGTCTTTCTGAGGAGGGGTAACGTTAGTCATCAAAGGGTTATACTTACACTTGGCCAGACGGAATAACATTACCCCGGTAACAGCCTAAACATTACACTGTGCGCACTTAGGCCCCCGACGAAGGTGTAACGTTACACCAAAAGGGGGTCGCCACAGCGTCAGTGGCTTTACCCCCTCAAAGGACTAAGACCACTCCTTTTTTTCTTAGAGTGTACAAGCAGGCGTCAAGGTCGTCTGGAAGGCGTTCGAACGAATCGTGACCAACACCCCCTGTCCTGAAGCTTCGACCTGAAACCTCGCATGTGCAGTTCGGGAGCAGGTTACCATCCTTTCCCTTAGTTTCTGTGCACACAACGTCAGGGTGCGCGGGCGTCAAAGATAGCGCCAGCCGCTGCTCTTCCGCGTTTCTGGGGGCCATATATGAACCTTGTTTCTTCCAGTAGAGAGGTATCCTAACCTTCCCAAACGTATGCGCTACTTAAAAAAAAAACACAAGAACTTATGCCGCATGTCATTTTGTTCTCTTGCGTTTTCTAGTTGCGCATTCGTTTCGGAAGGTGATAAACCAGCTGGCCTCTGCTTTAGCATGGCTCGTAGGCATCCGAACCGTGTTGAGCCTTGGGAGGTGTGCTCTCGGCGGAAATATGGGTTTGAACGCATTTGAGTGAGCGATACCGCCAGACTAAGGGGGAGCATCGCAATTGTATGCAGGTCTAGCTAGAGCTTGCGCATAGCGGACAGAATATCCAGCACTGACGGTGTCGGTTTGAGGCGACATTCGAATGTAACACTGTTTTGTGTCGTCACCAGCTCTAATGTTAACATTCCAGCCAAACCTCTCACTGTTGTTTTGTGAGCGAGCGCTGGAGACATCAAAATTGAAGGTGTTCAGGTCTTGTCTCTTCCCCTTCGGGTGTATTATTGTTATTGTATTAGCGCCAAGCGGCGGAATGAGGCCAACTCCATGGTATATGGCTTCATGGTGACTCACTGGGTGAAAGCACTTGTGCGACTTTCCAGATCCTATCTTGTCCAGTATACTGTGCAGTAAGAAAACTCGGAGCAGAACAAGCGAATATAGCGCCGCACCCTGCTTTGCAGCTTTTCATGGGATCAATTGAAGCTCATCCCGTCGCTTTTTCAAAAGCGCGAATTCGCGCGGAGCATTTAGTAACCGTGGATGTTGGACGAGTAATGGCGCGGTTCCGCTTCGTTCTTTTCGCGGGAGCATTGCCAGCGGTGAGATAAACTGATCGCGTGCACGCCTGTTTAGGCTTCTAGAGGTGGAGGATGGGATAAAGGAAGACAGTAAACACTCGCGGCCCAGCGCATGCCAACGCAACAAATACGGCAAGGCCATTTCTGTTTCGCTACCAGTGCGTCATCGGAGATGGCGTATCGGTCCGCGGCCAGCACGCAAGTAGTGGGTGCATCACCGTGTCGCGTGCACGTACCCCGAAGCTTCTCCATGTGGCGTAGTATACAAGGACGCGACGTGCAGCCCCGCGTTCTTTTTATTGATGTTGCCCACCAGCGCTGCATGGCGCGGCGGCCGAGGTCGAGCGTGCCGTGGCCGAGGCTGGCCGGAGCCACGATGATGGCTGCGGGCCGACCTTCAATCGCGTGCGCTGTCCCAGAACGATGCGTGCGCGCGGAAAAAAGAGGCGGAGAAAGATAGCATCTCGCGAAAGGCTGCGCCGATCGTGCGCGTGCCCTGAGACAATGGGCACGGCGTTCGAAGCACGGTCCGGCCGCGCGGCTCCGGGCGGTCACGAAGAGCCGCAAAGGGACCAAAGTGAAACAAAAGCGGGCATCGCCGAACACTCTGTCACGAACCACGCTCCAGAGGAGGAGGCGCGTCTCTGCTGGAACGAGGTGCACGGCTGGCGGCTGGGCGACATGCATGGTTGTCATCGGAGAGCAGTTTCAATGCGTAAGCATTACATGGCTCATCGACACAAAAACACGCCGTTGCCCAAAGAGGGGCGTCGTTACAAAACTCGCGATTGGCCAAAACGGTGTGACATCATCACATGCGGGAAAACACGAAATTCTAACAAGTAACCGTCAGCGCTAGTACTTACAGCCGCATCAACTACAAAGGAATAAAATAGAATTGGAATGAAATTGGAATACAGTTACAATCTTTTCGCATTAGCCGGACCCTTAAGTGATCCCGGTAATTTTGTTAGATATTTCACAAGGCAATAGTATATACCTGACATGATTTCCCTTTAGAGGGGAACGGTCTGAGGTAAAGCATCATAGAAGAGCCGCCCTCATCACCGCAAAATTTCACTTCTGAAAAATAACGGCGCTAAAAGAATTCGGACAAAGGGAAACTGACGTGTGCTGATTTCCGCGTTCTGTTCCTTTTCAGAAATCAGGCGCAATCAATTCGCTCAACTCTCGATCCGGAACTAAGTTAAAGTTTGTAATGAATGAAGTCGCCCAAACTCGTACGAAACGAAAATTTTCTAAGAACGCCTTTGAAATGTGCACGGGCGAAAGGCCACAGGGACGAAGGACAGGTGACACGAAACAACAAGAAACTGATGCCACCGATCGTCGATGATCAATGAGTTTATTGGAATCGAAGTAATTTGGAAGCAAATGTGCGCTTAACTTTCGGAGTCAGGCTGCACGTCCATAGTTCGGGATATGATCGCACTTGGCTCTCAATTAGCTGCACCCAGAGCGAAACATAGCGGTGAGAGGGGAAATCAGACTTCGAGGGAGGTAGGCATTGTTTTCAGTCAGCGTGCAGAAATTACCTCACACATGAGGCGCCTACCGCGAGTCCATAAATTCGAACAGTATCCTTTTTGATGCTTAGCTGTCTCAAGTAGCATATGGTGGGCACGCATCCAAGTTTTGACACACTAGGGAACTTCACCAGTTGTACTTTTTCAGCGTGCGAACCAGCATTCAAAGGTTCGGGTTCCAGCTCTTGAAAATTTCAATCACTCCTTGCCGCCTCTGTCAAGAAAAAGGTTCATCGAGTTATTAAGAAAGTAAGCGGAGCCTATAGATTAAACGGAACGAATAATGAGTGAGCGTACTTTTGGCTGGGGTGAACTTGGCAAGCTCTGTCACTGCAGAATTTTAGTGCGGTAGCTTTCCAGGGCTAAGGCATGACTAGGATGGCCTTTCGTAGATGGCCATCTGGGTCATCTCGGATGCCTTCTAAATTGTGCTGTGGGGGGGGGTGTTTTCAGTGTTGCGTTTAGTGTAACGGGAAATGTCATTATAGAGCTCTTCGTGTGGTTGAGATGCTATATGTGACTTGCGTGACCTTAGCTACCACAAAGAACTACGCATTCGTTCGTAAGATTGCGCATGCTGGTAACTTGATGCTTGAATCCCGATATCCAACACTTATGCCATGGAACATGTCATCTGAGCATTGCCTCAGAGGACGTGCATCCTGTATTTTGAGAATCTGGCCGCTTTTCTTCTCACAGGCACCACGTTAATTTGCACCGCGTCTCGTACCTCAACATACATGGAGGATCCGTGGCTGAGGAGGGACACCACACTGCCCTGGCACCGCCTGCCGACTTGGGCGCTTGTAGGCTGCCTTAGATACACGGGACGGCAAGAAACTGCACAAGTGGGCGCGTTTACCTTTATGTGTGCTGCGACTGTGTTGTCCCCTAGATACGGAGGAGCGCATGATGGGCTGACGACCAGGATGGCGGCGCCTCTGGTCGCTATCTCTCTTTCCTGCTCAGCGAGTACCGCAGTTTTAATCTTCTCTGCTAGACACCTCCGCCATGCCTCGGTACTTGAGTTTTGGCCGCCTCGTTTGAAAGAGAAGAATTACATTACCAGCCACCTCACACACGCACGCCACCCGAAATTTCTGATAAGATAGATTGACGCATCTCATTACACTCTGTACCATGTGGTCGCAGGGATCCAGCCGTCCAGTTCACACGCAGCCGCTTCGTTTGCCGCAAAGCCTATTCCGACTGGGCTGCGCCTGCGCAGCCGGAAGCGCTGGGCGACGAGGCGCGTGGAAGTGGGTGCGTTGGCCACAACCGACTCGCCCTCATCGTCGCGGCGTGGTCAGCGCGCCGCCATTGTTTGCCGTGAAACAATCGTTTCGCTTCCTGGCGATCGCGCGCACGAAGTGCCGTCAACGAGCGACTCGCAGCCACTGCGCCGTGTCGACAGTAAACGCACCAGAGCCCCGGTATCGGACACGTACACAAGGGCCGCGTTGACGCCTTCCATAGTTTTTCCAGGCGACCGCCCGCACTTTGGGTCGGGCCGGTGTTCCCTCGTGCGGCGCCGCTATTTTCCGGCCGTGTCGTTGCGCCCGTTTAGGCATGGGTCATGTGTGCGCAGCGTTATGAGAAACGGCAGGCGAGAGGTGAGGAAGAGATCAGCCGCTCCCCACTAGTACGAAACAGCCTGAGGACCCGGTAACTTCGCGAATGTCCAATCCTTTCGCTGGCATTGCTGAGCTTGTAAGCTTGCACAAGGAACTTTCTCCAGGGAACTGTGCGGTAACCTAGCTATTCCAGCTACCTGCGGTGTCGGCTCATTAACTCTTGCTGAACGAGGGGCTGAAGAGGGCTGAGCGCACTCTACTACACCGCATTTGCACGAGGTCTTCTCGGACTCCAGCGTAGGCATTTATCGCTAACATATCGTCACTGCAGTGTCTCTCATGTGGAGTTCGCGATGATATACGCCATTATCATATGTGCTGCCCAGATTACAATGCGGAGGTGCGCCACCTGCGCACTTCTCTCAAGAGGGCAGGGCTGCCATACTGTTCTTTTCAATGCATTGCTTACCGGCCGCTTGAAAACTGGACTGGCCAGAGGGAGCCTTCTTCTAAAATTCCTTCAGGACACTCAATTGCCCACCACACGGTGACTCGCGCTTGCGGTTGGAGAGTCTTGTGGGCGCCTAGGTGCCTGGTGACGATATATGCAACGTCACAGAACCATGCCACGAACTCTCGTCTTTATTCATGATTTAAGGCATAGTAACGGTACAGCAACTGCCGGCAGAGTAACGCAAGGCTAGTCCCACCTTAAGCACGCAACAGCCTCACCTTCAACTTGAAGGTATCGGGGACGCAGTATGACGCAATGACAAACGTCGCCATTCACCTACTGCACAATCAGTATCCCCTCGCTTACTCCAGGTATAGACTGAATGTGAGGGCCCTCTCGAAAATGTTCCTTGTCTAGCATTGTTGAGGTGGCAGTGGATTATGTGCCGGGCTTTTGAGAGGGTGGTCTCATTCATGGAGGATGGGGAAAAGGAGGGGGCGTGAGACAGCTATTACTGTGCTCTTCCGAGGGGTACAAAATGTCAACAAGATGTTTAACACCCTCCTGTGCGCAGTGCATGCTTTTCCTTTTTTTTTTGCACCGGCAGCTATTAACGGCCCGTTTCCCTGCTTTTGCGGCGTCAGCGTAACTACTCCACCCTGACTAGCCAGCATGTAGCGACGTCATGCATGATGCCACTGCAAAGCGCCACCCGGAATGGTTCGAACGCAGTGATGTCAAGCGCTTTCTATGAGACAAAAAAAGTAATAACAAATAAACAGTGCTCACCACCACAATCAGCTGTCCCTGAATCTTGCGTTGCACAGTAGTAACTGCGCTGTGAGTTGTATTTTTTTTTAATTCGATAGCATTAGGATGACCATGAAGGACCGGCGTTGATAGCGTCGGTGTCTATGTGAGGCCTCCGCCTTCCAACCGTGGCAGGTGGCAGGTGGAGAGAGAAAAACCGCCTGTCGATTTGTAGGGGAAAGGAGGGTGAGGCCAGACTAAGCATAACTTAGCTGGAATGAAAATGACTAATACCCTGTCACACGGACACTGTAAAGGTACTTTGAACTAATGCTCCATTACTCTAAGGACGAACGTGCGCTGCCACACGGACGCGCCAAAGGACACCTAGCTCCAAGGAGCTTCGAAACAAGGCAGCTCGAGTTCGTCCTTTGAGGCTTCAAGGGAGTACTCTCTCTCCCGGCGAGTTAACAGCACAAATAAATTGAGAAAAGAAACGTTCAATTTTCATTTTATAAATTCACTTCATAAGATTAGTGGTGTTTTAAAATATAAGATCATTTGTTTTATGGCAGTCTCACCACGCCATACTCTCGTTCCAGATATACGAGCGTCACGGTAGCCACGGTAAATATGCCGCCATGTCGGCCATGTTGTTTGTTGCTTTAACATAATACGGTTATAAAACTAATTTACTAAAAAAAATGTGACATTTCTGTATTTATATGTGCAGTGAGGTTTGCAATTTAAATAACGCTTTTCGCCGATGATGGCGCTAAAAACTTCTTGCGAAGGTCGTTCCGCAACCGTGTAGCACGGACGAACTCCCTTGCAGTAGTGCTCCTTTGGGAGCATAAAGGAGCATTAGTTCAAAGTGCCTTTGGAGTGCCTGTGTGACAGGGGTATAAGAATGGCTCCGAAAAAAAGGAATAAAAGAAGCGATTACGAATAGAAATAGAATAAGCATAGACCTTGAATTAGAATAGAACGGTGAATGAAACACAATGCAAGCATATAACTGCAGTAATGAAAGAAATTATTTCAGATTTACTCCGCAAAAATCCAATTGATCGAATCTATTTCCTTTTTTTTTAGTGATCAGCACAGTTTTGTAACAAGAGTCGGCCACCTATTATTAAGAACGACCAATGTTAGGACTGGCTGTAGAATATGACGCACAATTTAGTAGCGGTGATTCGATATGTACGGCGCTTGAAAACATTTCCTCAAGCTCAAGACAATATCTTTGATATTCTTTGCATGTGTTGCCTTGTACCCCTGCCGCACGAGCAAATTAAGTGACACTTTCACGAAGCACACTTCCCTTGAACGAATGACACTCTCAGGGCACGCTGTCACATGGCAAAAAGACGTGTCATTTGGAAATGATGGCTGGGACGATGGGCGTTGTAGCACTCTGTATAAATTAATTTGTTTTCCCGCAAATACTTGGAAAACAGGATTTCAGCTCGAATATAATACTCCAAGCTACTTTCCAGGGTTTATTTGAGCATCAGATAAGATGTTGTTAAATGCAAAAAAAAAAAAAACATCACGATCCAAGACAAGTAAGAGGTCAATCCAGAATACACTTACAAGGTAAACATGATGCAACGCGCAGACAGGGCGGCTTCGTTACAGACGGAAGAATGCAAGCATGTCGCGGGTGCCCAGACTCGCACTGCATTGATACGGCTTGATAAGCAAGCGAGCGCAAGCCGTCGAGCGAAACTACAAAACAATTTGCACGCACCAGCACTGATAGCGAGAGTAGATTTTCTAGCGTGCGCATTACTTTTAGTTGTTGAGGACTTAAAAGAAGTGTCAAATGAAAGGCACATATAAGAAAATGGTAGAAATTTTGAGACCTTTTATTTCTCAAAACAAAATTGTGCGCGAGTGAGAGCGCTGCCGTTGAGACTAGACACTTGCCTCGTTGGACCAAGTTGAGAGAGATCACCAAGCTCACTATACGGGGCGCGTGCTTTCTACGACAAGTGTCAGTAAAGTTTATCATGTGGCACTGTGCGAATGATACTAAAGGCGAGTGTCATTCATCGAGAGAAGCGCGAGCTCGTCAAAACAAAATTGCGCCTGTCCCGTCGCGCCCATATGTGCAGCAAGTCATGCGGAGCGCAGCCGCGTTCTCTTCGTTTCACGGCTTCTTCCTTCCGTATGTATTTCAGCGACAAGCCTGCCGGCTTGTGATCGAAGCACAAGGACTTAGCATCGGTACCTCGCTAATCCTCCACCATTTGCGAAAGCATCGCTGTTCTTAGCACTCATTACTCAACGTGTGGTTTACGCGCCCTTGTAATTCGGCTCGATCCCAGAAAAGATTGCATCGGCCGGTATGTGTCGCTGTCGCATTTTGCAAACAAGGCACTTCGCCGCGGGATGTGACGTCCTGTTGTTGCAGTGTTTCGGAGCCACCTCTCACTGTGACCGTTGCAAAGAGTCGGCGGCTCCATACACAGTACATACTCGAAGAGACTAACCACGCACAGGTAAAACACGACATTGTTTGCAGGGTGTTTAGAAATTGGCATGAAAGACCTCCAATTTATTTCACCCTATGATGAAATAGTGCTTGGCTGCAGACAGCACTGAACCCGGAACGCGGGCTAAAACAGCCTGCCACAGTTTACGCTCGTCGTCTCACTTCTTTTGGGCATATAGGAAGCCTCATGGCCCCAAATGTTTATTGCTGGAATTCCTATCAATAACCTAATTTCCGAAAAACAGGACACCGGCTATACATGTTTAAAAGATGAAATTTAGCCCTTTGTGGACTACTTATGGGTGCTGACTACACAATTCTTATTTTTTTAATGTCGCCCCGTATAACGTGAAATTCTCAACGCGACAACGCTCTGTGACACTTGCGCTGTGCTTCAGTTGGCTGACTGCTCGTTGCACTCGTGCTGATGGCCCTAGTTTGCATCTCATGTACGAAGAATATCAACACCTACGCAGAAGTGTGTGTGTGGTGGAGCACTTGAAAGCGACCTTCGTAAAGTTGTCGTCAATGCTTTCGCTAGTGCCGGCCTGTGGACGTCTGCGCCTGACGAAGAGAGTAACAGCTAATACAGCGTACGAATGGCGAGTCTTCTTCAGACGTCAAGACGACAGACGATTTATGCTCCTACAGCCCGAATATTACTAAGCAGCGGTACACGTACAATTTTATGCGCGCACTGCGCACCCGGCCCCTGCGGGCTAATGCAGAGTGCGGACAATCCAGTAAAAAGCACACCAAGGAATAATTGACCTTGCGGGCTAATGCAGGGTGCGGACAATCTAGTAAAAAGCACACCAAGAAATAAGCCATTAGCCTTCTGCACTTCTCTTACTCTTCTCCCTTCATCCCATTCTGTCTCAATTCATGAAATGTCTTCGAGGCGCTCTCTGCAGTCATTCCACTTATTCCCAACTAGTTCTCATGAAGTTATGGATATAATTCACGAGTTACAAGTCATTAGTGCTAGATGACATTCATCCCACTAACGTGAAATTTCTCGCACAGTACACTACTATTCACCTGTCTTCAATCATTAACCTTATATTTAGGCTTCGCACAATTTCACAACAACTAAAAAGAGCTAAGGTAATTGCGATATTCAAGAAAGGTGACCCTGCATGCATTTATAACAACCGTCTAATCTCAGTGTTTCCCTTTTTTTTCAAATAATTGAGAAGTGCGCTGAAAAACGTATAACTAAATATTTAAACAAATTTAATATCTAATCACGTCAATTCGGTTTCGGAGCTGGTTAATGTTCTGAAATTGCTATGCTTAATTTCGCTGTCAAAATTAAACAAGCAATTGTCACAGGGAACTATGCCCCAGCGGTTTTCATCGAAATAGCCAAAGCATTCGAATTTATTATTCACAGCATTCTAGCCACTGAACTCTATGAAATAGGTACTGTTGGTCCCGCCTTATCTCTTGCTAATGTATCTACCTGTCCGAACAGAGCATAGGCCGTGTATATTCCTCCCGTACTATCTGATTGCATGCCAGTTGATAAAGGTGCTCCTCAGCGTTAAATACGTGTATCGATTCTGTTTTTTTATATATATTAATGACCTTTCTAAGTTCCTTACTAATTCTGAATCGGTTCTTTATGCAGACGATACCACAATTTTTGCTATGGACAAATTCATTAGTTCATTAACTGCCAACTTAAATTCCGACCTTAAAAATTTTTTAACATGGTGCTGCAGTAACTTTCTTGAAATTAATCCCTCAAAAACTTAGTTCATGGTCTTCCACTCCAGCCAAAAAGCTGCTCTACGTAACACGGTAGCTTACACTAGCAGTCATCGGATTCCTACAGGCTGTGAGTGTTTATTACTAGGAGTAATATCAGACCCCACTTGAAATTTACCAGACACATTGCCCATTTGAAACGTAAGATATCTTATGGCATTAGAACGTTACTAAAAGCACGACCGCATATTTCGAGAACCTTGCTCAACCTTTACCTCTCATTCATTCACAGTCACAACTATTTATTTATTTATTTATTTATTTATTTATTTATTTATTTATTTATTTATTTATTTATTTATTTATTTGTAACCTTCAGAGGTCAAGGCATTACAGTGAATCAAAGTAACATAATACACAAAACAGCATAAAAACACAAAACTAAATTGTCATTATACAGTCAATATTCACGACTACGCAACAAGATCAGAGTACAACATCAGCAGCAACCTATCAGAGCAGTACATGACTTTGAAAAAAAAAAAGAAGAAAAACTGAAAAACGACAGCAAAATTACATTATTAAAGATTGGAGCAAGAAAGGTTAGTGACAGCTGCACGAAAAGCAATGACATCCGCAATTTCAGCAATTGCATGACGAAGGTGATTCCAACTTTTACAAGTTTTGGGAATGAAAGAGTCATGGCAATTTTTGGTTCGGCATGACCGCAAAAATGTCACGCTAATCAATGCGTGATGAAGTATAGAATGGTTGTGTTAGAAGTTTCTGCCTGAGATGTAGATTGTAGTAAAAAAATCTTATGACATAAACATAGCCGAAATACTTTTCTGCGTTGCGTTAGCAGTGGCGATGACAGAGAGGCTTTCATGGCAGTCACGCTAGAAGTGCGGTGATAGTTTGACAATATAAGGCGAGATACGCGATTTTGAACACTTTCCAGTTCAGTGGTGAGTGAAACGATGCCTGGGTTCCAGACAGAAGCTGCATATTCCAGTTTTGGAAGAACCAATGTTTCGTAAAGGAGAAGTTTTAGTGCGCTAGAAGAACGTCAAAAGTTTCTTCTAAGGTCGCGAAGCGTGTGGTTAGTATTTCGGGATGCACATTCTGTGTCCATGACAAGTTACTAGTTACTTGATCCCCTATATATTTGTAGAGAGAGACAGACTCAAGAGAAGCATCGTTGATGTGGTAGAGGAGCTTTTGTGCCGAGGCAGGTGACACTCATATGCTTACACTTGTTAATGTTGAGCTTCATATCACAACTCTGATGCCGTCCGGAAATGCTGTTAATATCGGATTGCAAGATAGAGACGGCACATTCGTTGTTAATTTTACGATAGATAACACAGTCATCCGCGAAGAGACAAATTGGTGAACTAAGTTTGCCGGCAAGTCATTTATGTTTATGAGGAAAAGCACGGGTCCCAAGACTCAACTCTGAGGCACACCGGAATCAACTGGGGAAACTGAGAGTCATTATTATTTGCCGTTACGAATCGAGATCATTTAAGAAAGCACGTTAGCATCTATGTTCAATCTGCTCAGTTTAACGAGAAAGGGCTAGGATAAGCGGGCAAGTATGACCACACGATGGATAGGTAGTTGAAATCGCCGACTAAAAAGATAAGAGAATCTAGAAAGCATACAGTAATCATATTGATACATAATCTAGTTCATCTAAAAAAGTACTTTTGCATGATGGCGACCGGTAGTGAATGCCCAGAATCATCCTCTTGAAAGACAAGCAAATTTCGACCCATATCATTGCTAAATCGGTTACAATATGTAGGCATGACGCAACAATGTGGTCAGTAACTGCAATCAACAAGAGCCACTTTTCTGCTAGCAGTACTATATGAAAATCGGCTTAACTAACAACGGAGTTCAGTTCATCGCGTTTCGGTAAAACAATTCGTGTTTTGGTGAAAAGAACCGCAATGGGATACGCAGCGGCAGACTCTAATAATTTGCCTGTCGTATGTCTCTATGGAGCGTCACCTTCTGGCCTGAATAACCTGACTAGTAGAAGATTGACACAAGATTGACACAACACAATGGCTAGCAAAATCGCAGGCGTATACTACTTATTGTCGATATACAACTTGTTGTGCCGGAGCTTGAACTTAGCATCATGTGCATTGGCGAATTCAATTGAACTTTATGTCGCCTAGCGTGTAGTCAAAGAATAATCTTCGCTGGCAGAAATACTGCCACCTTTAAACTTAGGGTTCAGTAAAGTGGACAGCCGGGCGAGTCGGTACATGATTGTAGAAAGAAAACCAGCGCAAAGGACGAAGACACAGAACAGGAACACAAGACGACGCTGGTCTATCGACTGCTTTCATTTCAGTAACGGTCACATTTATACCCTTCCGTATCAAACCGCTTGCGCACACATGACAAATTTACAAGAAAAGGTAGATTGCAGCATCACAGACAACCATCAGGACCGCAATCATTGTGCAACCCGTTTACGTTAAGGAGTTCAAAAATCTAACTTCTTTTTCGAATAGACTAACCGTCGTGTTACTCACGCATCGATCTGCTTGTTTAACGGTATTGTATGCCTGTAGAATTTCGCGTTGGCTCTGAGTTTTACCGCGTCCAAAAATTGTAGTCTTCTTGAAGAGCGGAGTTCACTTGTGCTTCATGCAATGTTTAGGTAAATTCGCCCCGTCATCTGTGGAAAGCGACCTTTCATGTTCCCTGATCCGGGTGTTAAGACAACGGTCAGTCTGCCCAATGTACATATTCCCGCAGGATAAAGGTATGCAGTACACTATCTCGGTGGCACGGGTGACGTAGTTGAACTCATGATTGATCGTGCACTGTGAAATTTTACTCTTCCTATCGCCAATTCTTCTGCACAAACTGGCCAGTTTTCGCGGAACTGAGAAGACTACATCGACACCGTGCCTACTCACGACCTTCTTCATGTTGTGTGAAAGTGCGTGCAAGTAAGGCGTAACTTCACACTTTCTTCTGTCCTTCCTTTCTTCCGTCACCTTAGGTTTGGCTTTCATTTTTTCAGAAGTTTTTCAGAAACACCTTTGATAACATGCGTAGGAAAGCCTGCCTCTATAAGTCTTTGCTCTTGCTGCAGAAAGCTTTCTTGCACAGTATGGGAGCAGCTTTTCTCTAGCGCGTTACTGAGGCATAAGGTTGCAAAAGCCCTTTTGGTAAGTTTGGAGTGGCAGGAGCTGTAAGGAAGTAAGACTTTCTTTGTTCGTAGGGCGTAGGTCCATGGTCGGTAATGGTCGGTCCATGGTAGGTAATTGCAATGGACACCTTTTAGTTGGAGAGTTGGCGCCTTCTAACAGCGAAAATATTTCACTGAGCGGCGTTTGTAGGGCGCTACTGGCACCATCCGGGTATTGAGACCGCGTTTCGGTAGGACTGGGGTCATTAACTATTATCTTTCCACATGGGGCAACACATATTCAACACATTTAACTCCACTTCAGCACTTACAAAACCAGTCCATAGTCACCTTCTGCTCCTTTCACTCTGATGCTTCACCATTGCTGTGCAATCACCGAATATCATCAATTATGAAATTGCTCAAATTACACCTATCATCGATGATATATGTAAATCCTTAGGAAACATAATTCCAGCAGTGCTGCATCGCAACATTCCTCGCGTTAATACTAACTGAACTATAGGTTTGCCTCTAATCGAAATTTCTTGCTACGACTAATACCAAATAACTACGGCAAGTTCTATCTTATTTCGTAGCCCTATATTATCTATATGGAACATTCCAACACACATTAAACAATCATCTCCATTAGGCACTTTCAGAAAAGAACTGTTTACTTTCCTCCTTGAATCATAATAGTTTATTTTTCTCTCCTTTCGGCTATGTCATGGCGCT
The DNA here is from genome assembly GCF_052857255.1 of Amblyomma americanum. NCBI lineage: Eukaryota > Metazoa > Arthropoda > Arachnida > Ixodida > Ixodidae > Amblyomma > Amblyomma americanum. The sequence goes on along the minus strand of NC_135502.1, from coordinate 129,222,862 downwards.
GATGTATGTTTCTCTGTGCGTTTATTGCAGTCCCCCTCCAGCTTTATGTTCTGGGACCTCCACCTAACTGTTGAATAAAAATATGATTCTGATTCTGCCCATTTTTAGTGTGCGACGAGGTGTTGGCGTATCGTACCGGCGTTAAGCTTTTTCTTGAACTAAACATGAGAAGGAGTGACAGCTCGTTACTAAAAAGCATCCGATAAGCACACTCAGACATTTTTCGTCCAACTATACCCACACTTGAATGGTTCGACTGCGTATCATCACGGTACGCAAAGCATTATGGTCCAAGGAAGCGCTCGCACAGTCGCATTTAATTTAATACAACAATGCTGCTCGTTCATATGTCACAAAATTTACGATCACTCCAAACATACGTCCGTGTTTTTTCATGCTCCATATCACAGGACGCCTATAGACGTATAGAATGCTCAGGCCATCTCTGGCTTTGTGCATATATGCAGTCGCGTGCATTTCTTACTGATTCTCGCACTTCTTCCGTTTCACTTGGCATTACCTGTAATCGCGAGGATCCAGAGGCTGTGTTGACCACCAAAATTAACAATTTTCATCTCATGATGTAGCTACGATGACAACCGGAATAACTAAGGCTCTTAATTGGTCTAGTTGGTCCCTGAATCCAGACATAGTAACTAGCTCGAAAAGACATAGATCCTGACACATAAAACAGGGTACAACAGGGCCAGTTGTGCAAGAAATATAAGCAGCTAAGGCTCTTAACTGAGCTAGTTGGCTTCTGTATCCAGACATAGTAACTAGCGCATTTCTCATCATCACCACTTGATGCGACTGCAGCTGATAGGTGGCACCAGCGGCGCAAGGACATGAGGAAGAAGGAAAAGTAAGGGTATAAATACTCCCATACCATAGTAAAATTTAATCGCAAGTCTAGCGTGTGTCCTGTCGCATATTTACTGTGCGTGTCTTCTTGCGCTAGTTACTATGTCTGATACCGAAGCAAGTTCTATAGGAATAGCTCCTCGTTTTCGTACGTTCAAAGCTCACTTTCGCAGCACAATCCTGTTGAATAATGTATATCGCTGTAGCAAATCCAAGCAGGAGTCAGGGAAAACAGGAATAAAAACACACGTGTCGCCATTTCCTAGGTTAAAGCGCACTAGTCTTGAGACGTAAACACGAGGACCTTCTTCGAAAGCAGTCGCTTATAAAAGAGCCGACCGCTTCATGTATACCTCTACTCTAGAAGCTTGTACGAATAGCGGCCTATTTTAGTGGCATCTCGCGCTGGCATTAATGCGCGCACTGGCCAGTGCCCCTCCAAATCCCAAGCAAGTCCCGGCTTCCTGCACAGATGCTGCACGGAGCCACTTCCAGCGCGCCATTCCTCTCTGCTCGCTGGAGCAAACCGCACCGCCGAACACGCCACATCAAGAGGCTCTCAGGAATGACTCATTACCGCTTCATCAGGAGGAGGCGTTTTAATTAGCGCTACGAATGGACCAGGAATGGATGGCATCGCAATGGCGATCCTGCGACATACTTCTACATCAGGGGAGACGGCGCGTTATGAGGAAACAGGCCGTGCCAAACCAAACGCCGCCTCCGTCACGTCGACGGCTGAGCGAGCGAAACACGCGCATCTTTTCTTTTTTTTTTATCATAGGACCCTAACGCATACCGTAACATACCGGTAAAGCTGTGTGAGTGCGGCTAGAAGAGGATTAAAAAAATAGGAGGGGAAAGGAGGGCGCGGAGTAAAGTCGGCGCGTGGTCAGAGGCGTAATTAGGGCTGAATTTGTGTTTGGATTGGTCGTAATTAGACGAGCGCAGCGAAGAAGCAGTAGCAGCACCCCGTGCAGTGGACGTGCTGGCGTTTACGGACGCAATCTGGAAAGCAAGCAAGCCATGCCGCTGTCCTTTTCCGAGTGTGTATGTGCTTGTCGTGCACCCGCTGGAGAGCGCCCATCGCGACCCGCACTGCGCGAAAGACCGCGCTAATGTATGCGGCACAGACGGCCAGTTCATCTGGGCCTAATTTCATCCCCTCCCCCGCCTCTTCCCGCTGTCTTTTCCTAGCCCATCCGCCCCCTTGCAGACCCGTGCCAGTCGCTCCCAGAAGCCCAATACCTCTCCCGCCGTCGTTCGCTCTGCGCTCGCGGGCTGAACGAGAGTGGAACAGTGCGCGCCCGGTACGTGTGGTGACGCCGGAGTGCGTGCGAGTCCTTTCCTGCGCGGGATGTGACGCGAAGTTAGCGTGCGCGCAGCTCGTACCCGTCACCCCCGCCCCTTTTTGCGCGCGCCCCACGAAGTGCCTCTTCCTCGGCGATCGAGCTGCACGCATGCCGCCGCGTGTTTTATTGCCTCCTCCTCGCTCCTTTCCTCTTCCTCCCGGCTCTCGTCCTCTGCCTCGCTCGCATCCTGGGGCGAAATCGCCAATAAAATAATTTCTCTGAACAAGAGTGCCGTCGCCGCCGTGCAACTCCTGGGACTCTGCTTCTTTTCTCCCTTCGTGCTTTTATTTTTTTCTCGGCGTTGCGCTTGAACGTTTCTCTCTCTCCACTGTGGTAGAAGAGTTCGAGAAAGCGGCTCCGAGGTGAGCTCCCTCATATGTGGGGAAAATGTGCCGAACGTGAACCGCGAATAGCTTCCAAGCTTCGGGCGCATCATCGTGCAGCGGCGCCCAGACAGCGCCGCCAGCTTGTCCTCGCGGCGAAATGCGCGGCTGAGGCGTAATGCACAGTGCACGCGGCGCCGCTGCATGCGCTGCTCGCTCTCAGTTTTCGCTGTAGCGCTTGCCTCCGGAGGCGTGCTGTGCCGCAGGCCGCCCGATGACAAGAGCTGGCCGCAACAGCTCCACCAAGCACTTCCAAGCCGTGCAGGAAGGTGACGTAAGTCGTCGCGCACTACACTGCGATCCCGACGCGCGGAGCAGAACTGAAGGGGCCCGGATCGTCCTTCAGAAGAAGTCCTTACACGTCTAGCACGAACAGAGGTATAATAGTTTCGGCCAGTAAACTGTCGCTCCTGAGAGGTTTCTTCTTAATGAAGCTGCAGCGCGGAAAAATTACGTCGAGGTAAGTACGCTTCGGTAGGCAATGCGCACGCGCCAAGCTCTTTCCCATGGGGGATATCTCCGGGGTACATTCTGAGAGGAGGTTGGCAGACCGCAATATGGCTTCATACCACGATACAGTCAAGCATTACAGGACTGAGGTATACAGCCGAGAACGGTTGCGCAAAACGAGATATGAAATTAAACACTATCTGCTTTTACGAGAGTTGAAATCTGTTTGAAGATAGTATTCTTGTACTTTTGAGCACACTGATCTTAAAAATGCAAAATTAGTGTCTGCGGCGGTCATCATGACAAGGGTTGAAATCAAGCGAATCAGAATCGCCAGGCCAGAAAGCCTCATTGTTTGCCGTACAGCGACAGCTAGCTATTATGAGACGTTACCAAAATGACTGCCATCGCGGTAAGCCAGATGTGGAGAGGGTTTTTATGAGACCGCGACCGCCGCCTTTGCCGAGTCAGAACTTACCCGTACAAAATGCGTGATGACTTTCTGATTTAAAGTCAATGATTTTTGAGATCGCAGTCATGAGGTATCTCTGAGTACTTCGAAGTTGAGTTTCTGATGAATTCCTGATTTAAACTGGGCAACAAGTTACTGATTAAAACGTGATGTGTCGTTTTTCTCCTTTAGATTTTTATTAATTGCGGATGTATATATGTTAAGTTCATGATGCATTTCTGTGATGTTTATGGCGAACTCAAACTAATGTCTTCTTCAAAAAGAAAAATAAATGTTTCGAATGCTATTTTCACTAAGTTTTAACTGCCTATTTAACATCACACATAAACGCTGTTTTAATGCATGCTGAAACATTATATAAACATCCACCGAACGATTATACTATATGCAACTTTCGCTGAAACGCGTAATAGTCTAGGACAAAAGTCGTCAATCATTTTAAAGAGAACACAGTTTCCATAGAACCTCTGAGAGGAGCAAGTAAAGATCGAGAATCGGGCTCTCCATTGGGATGGAAATACATGCCACACCAATAGACTCACCTGATCCGAAATTCATACATCGGGCTCACGCTAGATATAGGCCCAATAAGAGCCTCCTCCTCCCCAACATGTGTTAGCTGGAAGTTTTAATAAGCGAAGTTTCCTAAAATAATTTTGGCGTTACGTATGCAATCTCTGACAGGTACAATTCAAGATATTTAACTGCAAAGTTGATCTGTATTACTACTGCAGGGGAAACTGAAAACAATGCATGGGGCGGTGCTTGAAGAAGGTACTTTGATGTCTTCATATATCATGACTTCTGCTGAAATGTCAAAATTTTAACAGAAAAGTTAGTGCAAAACTCATCAAGAATTTATGATGTCAGTCCGATGCCAAGAGGAGGAGGAGGAGGAGGAACAACTTTATTTACGTCATGGCCTAATGGCATCGTGACCTAATGGCGCCGTGACGGGGGCCCAGGCGGCAACTCAGCGGAGGATCTGAGGCCTTTGTCGCTCAAGAGCCGCCGAGACCTGCTGGACGGCCCAGGTTTGCACGTCACGGTCAGAGCATTCCGCCGCAGCCGCGAGTCGCGGCGGAATCGTTATGCTTTTAGAAGCCTCGTCGGGGAATTTTGTGCAGTCCCATAGGATGTGCGTCAGAGTTGCCCTCTCCCGCTGGCACACGCGACACACATCACTTTCATGTAAGTTTGGGTATAGATGAGTCATTAACACCGGGGTTGGTAAAGTACCAGTTTGTAGTTGTCTAAACAGCACCGCCTCCGCTCGGCTCAGTCCCGGGTGTGGGGGTGGGAAAGTCCTTCGAGCGAGGCGGTAAAACTGCGTAAGTTCATTGAATGTTGTCATGTGGTCTTTGGCACTACACCACGTTGGACGGTCGGTTGCAGCGTCGCGGTTGGTTAGCGCTCGCGCCACAGCATGTGCCGTCTCGTTATGGTTAGCGTGCTTCTCCGACGCATCGTTGCCCGCATGCGCCGGGAACCACCTGAGTCTGACATACCTCTCTTCCCGTTGCAGGTCAGTCGAGCACAGAACGCGCACAGCCTCACCGCACACTTTGCCCTTGGCATAATTCCGCACTGCACTTCGGGAATCACACAGCACCGTTTGGCATCCGGGGTCGGCAATGGCCAAGGCAATGGCTACCTCCTCCGCCTGACATGCCTCTGGGACCCGTAAGCTTGCCGCTGCCCTCGTGGCGCCTGATGACACATCGATGACAGTAGCTACGAACGCCGTGTGGTCTCCCTGGTATTCAGCCGCATCCACGAACCTGGCGTGCGCATCCTTGGCATGAAATTCGATGAGGAATTTGGCCCTCGCCGCTCTTCGCTCCTTAATAAACTCAGGGTTCATGTTTCTCGGGATGAGGTCTACCCGAATCCGGCATCGGGTCCCGTCAGGAACAGGAACGTCACTAGTGGCCTTTTTCAACCTGGGCGTGAAGCCCAAGTAATGAAGTATACGCCTACCGGCCTCGGTCATAGAGAGCCGCTCCAGCTGGGCAGTCTGTTGCGCTTCCGCAAGTTCCTCAAGGGTATTGTGGACCCCGAGTTTCAGGAGCTTGTTGGTGTCCGTACACTCGAAAAGGCCGAGCGCCGCCTTGTAAGCTCGGCGTATGAGGCCGTTGATCTTATTCTTTTCACACTGCGTCCAGTTGTGAAAGGCTGCAACGTAGGTGACGTGGCTAACTACGAATGAGTGCACAAGCCGAATCAAACTTTCTTCTTTCATACCGGCCTTGCGGTTGGCGACTCGTCGGATGAGGCGTATTGCTTTGGTAATCATGGCTGTAAGACGGGAAATGGTCTCGCCGTTGCCCCGTCGCTTGTCTATAATCATGCCAAGCACCCGGATTTTGTCGACCTCAGGGATCACTTGACCGTTCCTCGTGACGATCTTGATGGCCTCGTAATCCCTCGGTTCGCTTTTGTTACGTCTGACGTACTTTGGTGGTAACACCAGGAGTTCTGACTTGGCCGGTGAGCAGATCAATCCGGATCCGTTTAGCTGGTCTTCGATCGCGTCGACGGCTTCTTGCAGGGTGGTCTCAATGTGACCATCGCTGCCTCCCGGAACCCACAGCGTGATGTCATCGGCATAGATAGTGTGCCGGACCCCCTCAACTCGAGAGAGTCGCTTGGCCACCCTGATCATAACGAGGTTGAATAACAACGGGGAGATGACCGAGCCCTGGGGGGTCCCGACACTGCCGAGCCTTTTCGGTTGGAGCCGTAGATCTCCGGCGTAGAGCTCGGTAGTCCGCCCCGTCAGAAAGTTCCTGATGTAAATGTACGTTTTTGTGCCCATGTTGAGTGTGGACACCTGGGCTAGGATCGCAGAGTGTTTCACTTTGTCGAAGGCGCTCTGCAGGTCTAGCCCTAGGATAGCCTTGTTATCTTTCGTTCGGGTATCAGCGTCAATGATATCGTTTTTCAAGAGAATCATCGCATCTTGGGTGTTCAGGGAACGGCGAAACCCGATGATCGTGGTGGGATAAAGTCCCGACTCCTCCAGGTAATCCTGCCACCTACACATGAGGACGTGCTCCAACACCTTGCCCACGCAGGACGTGAGCGAGATGGGCCGGAGGTTGTCCGTGTTCGGTGGCCTGCCTGGTTTGGGAATAAGGATTGTTTTGGCAGTCTTCCACTGCTGGGGCAGTGACCCCGCCCTCCAGCACTTATTGTAATAACCGGTGAGGTTCTCGATCGCCACATCGCTGAGGTTCTTGAGTGCTCTGTTCGAGATGTTATCTGGGCCGACCGCTCACCTGCTGTTTAGTTGGTGCAGGGCCGCTCGAACCTCCTCAACGCTGATGTCGCGGTCCAGCTTCTCGTTAGCTTGACCGCTGTACTCGGGATGGCTATCCGTGGGTGTAATTGGGAGGTACTTGCTGTCTATACGTCTGATTACTTCGGGTTCTCCGTATTCTTTGACTGATCTGTAAATGATCTTTGCGAGGCGGTCGCGTTGGTGGGATTTTGTTTTAGTCTCGTCGAGCAGATGCCGCAATAAGTTCCAGGTCCTACCGCAATGCATTTGGCCGTCTGCGGCGCTACAGATTTCGTTCCACTGTTGCGTGCAGAGCACCCGACAATGGGCTTCGATGGCGCGATTCAGCTTCGCCACCTTCTTCCTGAGGCGCCAGTGGAGTCGTTGCTTCTTCCATCTATTTAGGATAGAGTGTTTTGCCGCGATTAAATGCGCCAGGCGGCTGTCAACCTTGTCAACCTTTTCATCCGTTTCTATGACCTTGGTCGCCTCCTTGATCTTCCCCGCGATATGGGCTGACCATTCTGCTATGTTCTCGATTTCCTCCACCTCCGTTGGTAATAGGCTACGGACGGCATCCCAATCCGTAAAATTATGTTTTCTGGTGTCCTGCGAGGCCTTGATCTCCTCTGGTATGATGACCTCTACGATGTAGTGGTCGCTACCGAGCTCACACCCCGTGTTGTGCAAGGAGATACTGCCCTTCTCGTCGTTCTTCACAAACGTGAGGTCCGGCGTCGTGTCTCTGGACACAGAGTTCCCAATCCTCGTAGGATCAGTCGGGTCTGTGATGAGGGTGAAGCCCAGGTCTATTGTGTCTTGGAACAGGTCGCGCCCCTTGGCCAATTGCTTGTTATATCCCCATGCCGGGTGCGCCGCGTTGAAGTCCCCGCAGGCGACGAGCCTGTGATTCCCCGGCACTGTGCTTGCTATGTGAAGGAGCGTCTTGAATTTCTGTTTCTTGTGTAAAGGGCTGCTGTAGACGTTGAGCAGAAAAGTGCTGTTCTTTTGTTTCTTGCCCATAACGACCTCGATGAGAGTGTATTCAATTTTACTGTTTTGCAACTTATGCTCAATGAAGGTGAGTCCCTTGCGAACCAATGTGCATATCCCTCTACCACCGGTGACCTTCGGAGACTTGGCGTATACCCGATAACCAGGTAGCGATACCGCATCAGTGCGAGTCTCTTGTATCAGGATGATGTCGGGCTTGCGTGCTACTTGTGTTATGTGTTGCTGCAAGACTGCCTTCTTACTAGCGAAACCGTTACAGTTCCAGGTCACGAGACACTTCACTGTTGTTGTAGTTGGTGCTGCTGCTGAAGCGGCCATGATTGTTGCGGATTGTACTGCTGCGTTATTAATTAATGACATTAAAGAATTAATGGCATCATCCTGATTACACAACATGTCATGATGGTGTCCATGATGATGTCGAGCTTTCATTGCAAAGGTTCAGAGGCACAGCTACTTAGTGTATTGATAGATTTATTCCGTTGAGGGGCGTCGACGAACCTCCTTGATGGAAGTTTTCTTCCCTTGGCTAAACAAAGATATTATTGAAACTAAGCGAAAGCTAAAAATGAAAAAGAAATGCAAGAATTTGTGTCTCAAAGAGTTAACTGAATTATTAACAAAGGTGACAGCACCACGAGAAAAGTCATTAAGTCATAGCCTTGCTCATTTTATTTCATATGCTCCATAAAAGTTTAGGCGCTATTTAGGTCAGTCTAAAAAGGCGGTGCGTAAAATAAAGGTTAATGACAAAATTAATGAAGACGCGCACAGTATTCCTGAGCATTTCGATTCTTATCTCCTGAGTGTGTTTTCTGACCTGGCTGAATTTGAGCAGTGCAACACTGATAGGCCGTTTGTACGTGGTGTTATGATCTCCGACACTGTGTTTTGGATATGCTTCAAAAAGCCAATGTTATAAGAAATCTGCAAGACCGGATAAGGTACCAAATGCTTTTTACGAAGGTATGTGTATTCTTAGCTGACTTGTTTCCAATTTTAATTGCAGTTAGGAGAAATACTGACCGACTGGCATAGGGCAAAAGCTGTTCCAATTCATAAAAGGGGTGATTATCTTACACTTTCAAATTACCGTCCTATTTCTATTACAAGCACTTCGGTAAATTATTGAAGCATATTTTTGCAGGCTTTATTCGTCACTTTTTGACAGATCATGGTGTCCTAGCTCTCCATTGCGACGTGGGTTTGGAAAGAGACTTTCGACTCCAACTAAGCTTATGTCAGTTGTTCATGAAACCTTTGAAGTACTTGACTCGTCCAGGCATGTCGATTTCCTGGTTTTGATATTAATAAAGCGTTCGATAAAAATCACCACGGAAAATTAATTACTTCATAAGCTGGAGCGCATTGGTCTTCCTAATATTATATCACTACCTATCTCCGTCATAGAGAGCCCTGCAATATCCATGAGTTAACTTAGGGTGCACGGCGAGGCTGTGTATTAGGAGAACTTTTATTTCTAATCTATATTAATGATACAGTAGACGTAATCTCTGATGATGTCCATGTTAATTTATTTGGAGATTAATTTTTGATTATTAGTAAATTCGTTTCCATTAATGGCCACTAATGTTTGAAGAAATCAGTTATTGCTATATCCGAGTAATATTGGCGTAGATGTTGTGGCATGGAAATCAATGTACACAAAACGGTTTTGCTGTAACAGGGAGTAATGAACCTAGTGTATTTTCTTATGTCCATAACGACACAATAATAACTGGGGTTGAAAAAGAGAAGTACGCAGGAGTCACATTCAATAACAAACGATCTTGGTTAAGCAACATTCCCTTGCGTCTTCGCCGCCGCGGTGGCTGAGTGGTCATGGCGCTCTGGCTGCTGATTCCAAAGACGCAGGTTCGGTCCCAGCCGCTGTGGTCGAATTTCGATGGAGGCGAAATTCTAGAGGCCCGTGTAGTGTGCGATGTTCGTGCACGTTAGGGTGTAGAAATTTCCGCGCACTACGATGTAGTGCGCGGGCCAGCCAGATAAGGTGAACTGCGCAACTTTTGAAAAAAAAATGCGGACCCTTTTACAACCATTGTCCGTAAAGTTCCGAGACTGCGTCCATTAAAAAAAATGCGCTTAACATGGAAATCATTTGTGCAGCACCCCTTCGAAATAGTCTCCCTTGCAGTCTATACACGGCTTCCAATGCATCCTGAGGTCTTGGAAACAGTTGGAAAACGCTTCTTTTGGCAGGGCTGTCAGCTCCTTTGTCGTGACGTCTTGAATGGCCTCCACACTCCCCATTCAACGACCTTTACAGGCTCTCTTCACTCGAGGAAAAAGTAAAAAATCTCAAGGGGAGAGGTCAGGCGAGTATCGTGGATGGGGAAGTACAGTAATGCTGTGTTTGGCGAAAAATTTTGTCACGCTGAGAGCAGTGTGCGGCCTTGCGTTATCGCGGAAAAGGCTACACTGTCCATATGCCCTTAAGTCAGGGCGACGGCGTCGCAGTGCATCACGCATGTGTTAAAGCACGCGGATATAAAACTCCTGATTCACCGTCTGCCCTTGTGGGACGAACTCGCGGTGTATGACACCTCTGGCATCGAAGAAAACTATCAGCATCGTCTTTATTTTGGTATTCTGTCGCCGCACATTTCTAGACGCAGGAGAGCTTGTGAACCGCCATTCGGCGCTCTGCCTCTTTGTTTGAGGATCGAATTGGAAACAACATGTTTCGTCTTCACCAATGATGCTGTCGACGAATGCTGCATCCTTCTCTGCCTCGGAGAGCAAATCAGCACTCACTGATGCCTGCGTGTCCTTCTGGTCCTGTGTGAGGGAGTGCGGCACAATTCTGGCATTCAGCTTTCTTTTCCCCAAGTTGTCACGCAAAATTTGGTGGCATATTGTCTTACTAATTAATGTCGAGAGTATCTGATAACACGCTAACTGTAATGGTGTGGTCTTGCTGTACGATTTCTCTGATCTGAGCCGCGTTGTTTTCATTCTGTGAGGTCGAAGAGCGCCCCTGCCTTGTGTCGTCTTCCACCGGCGTTCTCCCCGAAACGAATCTCTTGTGCCACTCGAAAACTCGCGCCCGCAATAATGTCTCGTTGCCGTAAGCGCCACGAAGAAGCTCCTACGTCTGTGGGGATGTCTTGCCAAGCTTCACGCAGAATTTTATGTTTCCACCCTGTTCGAGGTGGACCCCCATCTCTTTACATTCACTCACAGTAGAATGCGCAGATGACTAGTGACAACGCGTTTTTCTACAAATAGTGTAGTCTAGCGGCTGCCACAGCAATTAACATAAATAGCTCAGGTTAGCCTGAAAAGATGGCGCTACACATAAGCACCAACATTTGTTTTGGGGAATCATTTCTAGAGAATAAAATAAATCAGTCTCAAAACTTTACGGACAGAGGTTGTAGTAACTAGTTATTTGGTTTGCGCTCAGAGGCATTGATCAAAAACGCCAAGACACTCTTGAGTGTCGTCCTTACGCCTTAAGCCTTAAGAGGAGGAAACTCTCAGCTGCGGCGGACGTCAGTAATTGTGGAAAACGTGCTACTTGTGTAGCAAATTAACTAAATTTACAAATTAACTTTCTAATTCATCACGGTTGATGGTAGATGTCAAATGCTAGTTTGTAGCCATGGTGAATACAGTGCCCTATTCAATTTTTTCTTAAACGAAAAAACAGTCGTTCTCTAAAGCCCTGCACAGCGAAAAAATCTCGCGCCTTTTTTTCCCCCTTCCATTGCGATGCACAGGAGGCGTTCTTTCTTGGCGTTCACAACAGATAAAAGCATCTGTATGGGAGGTATTTTCAAGTGAAATTCTCACACCTTGCTTCATATCTTACCGGTTGGTCCGTACCGTCTTGAAAACCTTATTTTTAACATATCCCCAGGGAAAGAAATCTAAGGGTGACAAATAAGACGACCTAGGCAACTGTTTCCACCACGCCCAATCGACTGCATGTTTAGGAAAGAACTTGCGCATGAATTGCCGAGCCGAGGAAGAAAATGCGGCGGGGATCCGCCATGCTTGAACCGCATATTTTTTCGACGCAACCAGTGGCAACTCTGAGGCAATTCAGTAAGGTTTCCTTTCTTTCCAGTAAGGTTTCTGTCGATGAAGTGAGGACCAACAATACGGCCATTATAAATGCCACACCAAACATTTGTTGACTATCTTACTTATGCTCACGTAGGCAGTGTGGGTTCTGGTCGCACCAATTATGGGCGCCGGGCAAATTGACATTCGGGTCCCTGCAAAATCTGGTCTCGTCGTCCAAAGCCCTCTGTGAAGAAATTGCGGGTCTTCGTCGCATTGAATCAGGCACCAGTCGCAAAAATCAAGTTTTTGAAAGCCCTTTGGTCTCAGCTCCTGGGGAAGACACATTGGATGCGAGTGGTAACTCTGTCTTGAAAGTGCACCTCCAAACTGAATCCGGACTCGCTCCATATGCGCTGGCAATTTCCTTGATGTTGGCTTACGGCCTCACGCAGACGTACACCAGGACATCGATGACAAAATCGCCGGTTGCTACGGCTGGCCGTTTCCTTTTTTGAACATCCAAGGACTGATCCAGGGGTCATAAATCGACTAACTATCGCTATATGTACAGCACAAGTCGGCACACGATGGCCTGGATCTTGGGCAGCGCTCAGTCTGGATGCCAACTCCGCGTCCATTTGCACGCTCACATAAGCAATGTCAAGGTCCACTTTCTCGACTACGGAGTATTGGAGTTCTGCTGTCGCGTCCATTCTCACAATATCCACGCTGCGGCGTTGAAGTCTTGTTCCCTACATGGGCGAGGTGAGACATCCGCACATTTAAGTAAGTTGAGGCCCTGACAATGCAATGGCCATGTCACCCGCGCAACACCAAAACAAGCACATCAAAGGCAACCGTCAACAACTTCTTTTGTGAAACTGGCGCCAAAAACCAGAATTGCATAATAGCATATATAGCCACTGCCGCGCAAGCTCTCCTTGCTTCGCGGACGAAACCTTTCTTTGCCTGTTGTATACTTCCTAACACATCAACGATTACTAACCAACAGTCGTAAAACAATTAACAGATGATAACGCCTCACATCTAGCTCGTCTGATAGCCACATAAAAGGTGGAGGAGAAGGGGCCCGCAGTTTAAGCTGAGAGTCGAGGCTCCCCAGCGGGAAAAATCCCCACAGCGGTTTCGAAATAAACGCCGCAGCATTTGCAGCACGTCGTCGTCAGATGTTGCTTTTAGAGCGAAAGCACTACTCCATACGCACCAACCCCAAGCAAGAACCTTGTCTTGTGTGATCGGAGCAACTCGGGTAAGCTCGGAAGAGCGTCGCGCCAGCTGGAGCCAATGGTAGGGAGCTCGGGTAAGTTCGGAGGAGCGTCGCGCCAGCTGCAGCCGAGTGGAGAGAGGTGCGGATGCAGATGCGAGAGAGAAGAGGCAACGGTTGAAAGCATGCTTTCGCACGTCTACTAGGTTGAACTACGTTTGAAACCTACCGCTGGTTTTCTTGTTTTCTCAAGAAGTCTATTTTTAAGAGTTTTTGAAAGTGTTCGCTGAGAAACACGGTTTAACGTATATATAGAAAAATGCTGCGCTTCATTACACTCGGGTTTGTAGGATTATTTGCAAAGACATGAAATGTAAGCGTACATGTGTATGGGATTAAGATGGTGAAAAATAAGAATTGAAAGACCTGTATATTCCACTGTGATTCAAGACATAAATTACAAACCCTAAACTACAGGAGCTGCCGAGTAGCGGGAGGTTTTTTTTCCGCTAATCCTTTCAATCGGCATGCGCCACAGTTCCGGTTGAGTACTATACACATCGGATGGTTAAAGCCGGCGACAAAAAGGCCGAGAAGCGAGCCGCAAGCATTGAACGATATATATATATATATATATATATATATATATATATATATATATATATATATATATATATATATATATATATATATATATATATATATATATATATATGTGTGTGTGTGTGTGTGTGTGTGTGTGTGTGTGTGTGTGTGTGTGTGTGTGTGTGTGTGTGTGTGTGTGTGTGTGTGTGTGTGTGTGTGTGTGTGTGTGTGTGTGTGTGTGTGTGTGTGTGTGTGTGTGTGTGTGTGTGTGTGTGTGTGTGTGTGTGTGTGTGTGTGTGTGTGTGTGTGTGTGTGTGAAATGGCGATTACGAAAGCTGCAGTGATAATGATAATAATGCGTCGAGCTTATCCCTGCGGGCCCGTGCGAATATTATGCAAATTCGCCCTCTTCAGGAGGCGGTTTCTCAGGGGACCATCAGACGGAGAAGCGAGCGCTTTCTGCGCAGTAATACCACCCTTGCCTATATTTGCCGCCGTGAACTGTACTCCACCCCGAGGGCATCGCACGCTAGAGCCGCTCAGCAACATCCTGAGAGTGGACGGCGCGTAACGAGGGCGTCATCGCTGCAGCTAGGCGGGGATTTAAATGAAATCCACATGCAAAGTTTATCGCGACCTGTCACAGTTCGCCTAGAACAAAGCGCCGTACAAACGCCAGTGGTCGCCGCCTCACGCCGTGATAGCCGGCCCCGATTCGTTGCACTTTTTTTTTCCCCTCTAAACTGGGACACACCGCTCGCGGTAGCGCGTCCTGCCGCCGCCGCTCTTGAGTCCTCACAGACATCGCACCCGCGCTCAGACACATCTCGCGCCCCAAGAGAGGGACAAAGACAACAGGGCCGGCCCGTAATAACAGCGGTCCGTGCGTGATTCGGTGGCTCCATCCGCGAACTGCGAACACACACACGCGCGTCTCTGCCTCTCGAAGTGCACTCGGGAGCACGCGTGGCCGGGCCGGCGGCTGACCCAGAAGACGTCGTTTCGCGCCTTGCCCAGAAAGCGCGGACACTCGCGACCGGCCTGCTCGAGAGACATCGCAGGCCGAGGGCGCGCTCCACGGTAAACACTTCAAGTGGCGGGACTGTGAATAAGCGCTCGTGCGACCCCTCTGGACCGCGTCCGACGCCTGGGTGCATCTCCCTCTCTCCCGGCCCTGTAACCCGAGGGCAGAGACAAAGACGCTTCAGGGTCAGCTCTGGGCGACAAGAGCGCGCGTGTCGTGGCCTCTCCTCGACCGAGTGAAGCAGCTTGCTTGTGAAGAGCTTTTTTTTTTTCATCGCTCTCTGGCCTCTTGTCTTTCTCTGAGCCGACCGCCGTTGTGTGCAGCGCTGCAGCGCAGCAGTCGTACCACATGAGTCTATAGACACATCGTTATGCCCCAGCTACAAAAGCGACGAGCTCCTTTTTACGTTTCCGGCTCAGAATCGCTCCTCGCCCCCACCGCGGGTGCTCCGTGGTGCCCACCAAAGAGCGCTTTTAGCTGCAGGTTACCTGGACAGCCAGTATGTATCCCACACATGTGGTCACAAAATTCCACCCAGTGTGGCATTTTCCTTCTCCAAGAGAAAGCAAGCGTAGCAGGGGGCGGCAGAAAGTTGGGTGGGCGGATGATATTAAGAAGATTGCGGGCGCAGTGGGAAAGGACAGGGTCAGTTGGAAAGACATAGGAGAGGCCTTAGTCCTGCAGTGGGTGAAGTCAGGCTGACCATGATGATGATGATGTACCTAAATGAGTAAATGCTTTCATACGGCCACCAGTCGTGGTACACAGCAGTACACTTGCCGCCCAGCGATAAGGTTGTTTTTCGGATCGATTATATCAGTTGAGCCCCAAGTGGCTCCAATACACACGGACAACCACGACGGCCTTCCTCCGTGCTACACCAGTTTATACATCGGCATTAATAATCCCAACATTCAGAGCTTCGAGCTCGTCCGGTGCACTGCATTGCGGCTGTCACTTCCACGCTGCTGCGCTCAACTGCCAGTGTACCCCTCCCGTTCCTTCAACTTGTGCTGTGACGGCGTCGCCACCCCCGATGTGTCCACTGTTGGCTCGATGAACGTCTACTTGCGCGCCGCGAACGGATCCCCCTCGGCCACCGCCAATCATGCGAGCGAGATGCGCGCCGCATCCTTCCTGCGCAGCGTGCCTTCGGAAGCAGGCCGACCGGTTGCCGTCGCCCTGAGGCACCTGCGTTCCCCGGCGTTCTTTTGTCGAGACTGGTACGTGCGGTACCCAACGCAAGTTGAAACAGTAGCGTCAAGGACACAGAGCCTACAGCTCAACAGTTCGCTCTTGAAGACGCGCGTTAGCGCATGACCTATAGCGTCAAACGCAACAACGATCTGTATGCAACTTAGAAACCTCAGTCATCTGCGCGGTTCGGGAAACAATAAACCGACCGCTTTGTTCGTCCATGCACTCTTCCAACGCGTTGTCAGTGCGTCGCTTCACACAGCGCAACCTTCCTCTGAAATTGAATAAACCATTACTGCTGCTCTATTACAGTATATTCCTCTGAAACGCCGCAAATAAATAAGAGTCCTGGAAAGCGCAGCGCGCTACCGGTTGAATTTAAGAAATTCTGAAACCCTCGAATGCGCGGTTGGCGCAGTTGAATCCAGCCGCATGTTGCGTAAGCCTTCTCTGTAAATATGCACATCAGCGTCTTGCGTTCTGAAGACCCAGAACGAAATTAAGAAGTAAGCCATTTCATTCTGTTCATGGTGACACGAATGGCAACGGAAATAGCACGATGCGAGGGCCCGGAGCTTTATGTGGCTGTTTCACTCCCGAGCACGAAGGTGTGACACGCAATGGCGCAAATCTTAACGATCCAGTACGGCGGAAAGCGACCATTACCTGTTTCTTCATACCGGCCTTGTTCCTTTACGACGTTGACGAGGCAGTTGACTTCGCGCTCCCATGCACATGTTGTTCTATTCCTTTTTATTTTTCTGCGATTACCGGGCGCCTCCTGCGCACGCGCAGTGATGGGAGTGAGGCCAGAACCATAGCAGCACGATTAATGGGCCCAGTATAAGAAATGTATTGGCAAATGCTGGTCCTATCAAGGTCCAGTGCGAAACCATTATTTTCCAATATGAGGCGAATTACCTGTGATGCTTGAGAAGGGCCCACTGCGCATGCTCAACCGACGTACGGTAATACGGCATTCTCCTTCGCTATAGTCAGATACAACTCAAGAACGAAGCGGGAAATGCTCCTCTAAGGGGCCCTCCAGCCGATGGCTTCGACCGATTTTCGTGGCGCAGCAGTCAAGCCGCGGTTAATCACAGGTAACGGTGGCGTGACACAGGATTAACAACGGTTTATCCACGACGACATGAAAGTCCGTCAACGCCGTTGGCTGCAAGGCCTCCTTTGAAGGGCATTTGCCCCAATCATCATCGTGTTGTATCCGATTACAGTAGTCTCCGCTATACTAAATGTCTCTCATACCCTACGACGTCCAAACAGCTCGTGACTGCCTTCCGAGGAAGACCAGCCAGTCAGCCTACAGCTGCGTTACTAGAAAAAGGCCAACTTTCCGCACCTTAGCCCGCCTTTAGCACGCCCCTCTAGCGGCTGTCAGGTAAACTAAGCCTGCCCGGAGCACGGCAGGTCTAGAGGCGGTGGTGGAGGTGCGCTTTCCCCTTCAGTCCGGCTATGGCCTGACCAGGCCACAACAACACACGCTCCATTTCAGTAGTTCCTTGCAGCGCTACTAAAGCTGCGATGAGTGCTGAAGCGACGTTCTGATGCTGCAGAATGTAGTGCCAGTATGAAATAGTATGAAATATGATGGTGCGCGTTATAAAAAAAAACGCTCCATTGTGTAGATATGCAAACGCTATTTCATATCAAGCATTACCGTACGCTCGCTGAAGAGCAACCACCTTCACTCGTTTTTTCCACAAACAGCGAAAGACTGGAATGATCTGCCTGAAGAACGGGTTCACCACTCCAGGGCGACGAATTTCAGGACAGCCATTGCAAATTTTCTTTTGTGAAGCAACCCGCCCTTGAAATCGTCTGTGAAGCCGCCCACCCCTCATGTAAAACCCCTGTCCAAGGGGCATTTGAGGACTAAATAAATAAAATAAATAAAAAATAAAAATGCAAACGCTATTTCATATCAAGCCTTGCCATACGCTCGCGTTAAACACGCTCTTTCCCGAGTTTTACGTCCGTGGCTCTTGCGTACACTACAATATCGTTTCCAAAATGGCGGCACCCTTCGAAGCAGGACGCCAAGCGTTGGACTGGATTCGTCGTTGTTTCTGCCGTTTTCAGTACGTTCACTGGCAATAAATGGGGCACCGAACTTACGGTTGGTCTCATGTCGCGCATAACAACACGTATGAGTGATAGCTTTGCTTCAGTTGTCATTTGGAATGATAATTCCAACAATTCTGCCGCTTCTAAGAATAGTCCCTGTTCTAGCAACCACAGGGCGCCATTAGGCTGAGCTTTATATCTTTTGTCTGTGTTTTCCTTTTATTAACTTTTCTCTGCGTAACGGCGATGCCGAGAAAGTGACTCCCACCCAATCAGCGTTGCGTCCTCGTTTGGATAAGCTGAAATGAACGTGCGAATGTGGCGCGTGGCGTAACGACCAGCAAAATGTTTACGTTTTCAGAACGCAAGCATGCATAGTCTTATGGCACATAGACTGCGTTATGCTCTTTTCCAACCATATCTGTATACGCCGCAAGCATACGACGCACAGACGACGGGAAATTAGGAACACGTTAAATGCGCTCTCCTGATCGGCTGAGGAAGTGTATACTTTCCATATTGCTGCAAGGAACTTAAGAGATTGAGTATAGGCGGCTTTGGCCAGGTAAACTATGTGCAGTCACTTTACGGCTATGGTTCCTCACCTTTTTTTTTCTCTGCCAAAATTCCTTTACAGTAACATATGCGGATGTAGAATGTCAAGAGGAGAATTATATTTGCATAAATATACAAGAGCAAACAGTCAGCTACAGAACCAAAGTCACACAGACAATTTTAGCACACTGTAAATAAGGGAAAATTTTCACACAAAGAAAACGCTCTACATGACCTTACTTATTGACCAAACGTTAGAGCTTAGGTACTATCAATGAAACGTGAAGTTCGTGAACACGACTGCTGCAATGAGGGCAGCAAAAGGAGATGATCTTAGAACAGGAAGACTAAATAGCAGCCTCCTTGATTTGCACTTCTAGGGCTCAATTCGCGTTTCTTTTGCTGTGTTTAATATATTAGGGTTCCTCATTTTCATTTTTCCTGTTCGCGTTTCATTCCGCCCTGATAGCACTTGTAGAAGTATGTGCCAAGCACCGAGTCGTCACCTAAACTGCCGCATTGTGTTTTTGCATCCCATTTTAACGGTTCTGTTATAACGAAGCTGGTCAGTCATTCCGGGTGGCATGCCCAGGCTTCCATAAACTAAGGAAATCCTTACACAGCCCCTGAGGCCCAGAGGCGTCGTGATAAAAACAAACAAGCAACAAAATATTCGAAACTTCTTTCCACGCGTGAGTTTTTCCCTTTCACCTTTGCTGCCACCTGTACTTGCCTCCGACTTGCAGCCACTGCTCCCCCACCACCCTAATGCACTGGATACTGACAGCGCACATTTCCTTTCACCGAGACTCCACGGTTTTAAGCGTGTTTGCAGAAATTGCCGCTGTTACGGACGGAGAACGCCAACATGCCAAGAATGTTCAAGCGACTGGGAGTCATCAATCGACAGATGCTTCGAAGTGCCGTCGGCGTGGCTGCGGCGCCACGAATTCAGGTGGCGGCGTCAACGAGGGACCCCCTCTGTTGTTTACGGGGTGAAATGGTCATCCGCTGCCTGGGAACATTTCTCGGGACCAGGGTTCTCATTAGTTCACGGCGCCGGACCCTCACGGGACGCCAAGACGTCGTCTTCCCCTAGGTGTCGGCGGAGGCGGCAGTCAGCGCGGTGCTGCAAGTGAGTCACGGCAGACGGGGCTGTGTTCGGTTAAGGCGAGCAAGGACGCCGGAATGCTCGAGCTTCGGAAACGACCTCGTCTTACCCTAAGTGTCTTCCCTTACATGGTACCATCTGTGCAAGTGCAGCGGCTGCCTTTCGTTCCCTCGGAGCGCTGTGCACTGCAGGTGACTGAAAGCACGGACCATAACTTGCCAGAAGTGGCGAGAGTGTGTTGTTGGGGGCGTCCTGGTAGGCTGATCCTAGAGGCTGGACACGCGATCGACATCACAGTGATTGGACGCATTTCAAATGAACTAAATTCCCCAACTACTACTAGGGAACTGGGGACAGGGGACCCTATTTAATCAGTAATCTGGCATATGATCAACCACCTCTCGGTTCACTCTTTCGAGCGCTGTAAAAATGTAAATAAACCGTTTTCAGTCTCTCCTCCTCATCGAAGCCCATCTCATCTCTTCGTCACCCCGTAGCAGCAGACTCCCGATCCGGAACCCGTGGACCTCGGCCTCCCGAGAGACGGCCCAGGCGAACCAAGGGGCCCACATCTAACAGCGCCGATGGCTTCGGCGCAATGGGGGAAGTCGTCGTGAGACGGTGGCGTCGTGGCGCGTCGGACAGGGGGGACTGGGACGTTCCGGGTACGTCACAAAAGAAGGGGCAAAGTGGGTCCATTGAGGCAGGAGCGGCGTTTTCATGAACCCGACTGGACCGAGCTGAGTCGAGCTATCGGATCGAAAACCGATTGCTGGGTTCATGTGAACTCGCGCCGAGTCGGGCCGGGCACCGAGGGGTGGGGTCCAGTCAACTCCGCCGCAAGACGTAGGTTGACTCAACTCAACCCTGAGTTGGTTTATTTACATTTGTTTAAATAAAATATGAGAATAAATGACAAAATAGTGCTTATATATTAGGCTTTTTGTTGTTTGCAGACCACCGAAACCGGTTGCAAGCGCTCATCTTTTGCCAGCACCATTGGTTGTCGCAGGGGTGGAAAACGCGCAGCCACGACGCATGTGAAACGAAGCTCGCGAAACGCTTCGCAACGCCGCGCCGCCGGTCGCTCAATTCGCCGAATCGCTTGCATGTGAACCACACTTTACAGGCATAGCGGAATAACGCTGCCCCTGTGCGCAGGACAGTAACGCCCCCCCCCCCCCCCCGTTATTGTCCTGTGCATGCGCAATGCACCCCCCTCCCCACTATTCGCCTATAGCGTCATCCTATCCTAAAGGTATCTATTAATACCGAAGATATCGACGATTAAAAATAATTTTCCACCTCTCCCCGTCAACACCTACACGCCGACGCATCAGGAAACAAAAATAACGAAAACCGGTCTGGACTTCCCCATCTAGCCCCAACCCGCCCACGCCACCTGGGCACGCACATTTAGAGTGCTCGCTCAGATTGCCCAAGATCGCTTCGTTTTGAGGTATGGCTCCGTCTTCTGCTACCCTCTGCGGGGATCACTGCTGACGTCGTTGGGGCAGGCGTGGCCAAGAACGCGCAGTGAGATGTCGCCCTAATCGGTTGCGAGCTTTTTTCGAGCAGCAATTTTAAAAATTGCTTGTAAATTACAGGGTACGCTTTTAAATTTGACTCGAATACTCACAAAGACCACCTCTACAGATTTTTTTCACTGGAATATGACCGTCAAAATCATTTGAGGGCAGAGGTGGGCAACCTCACGACGTCTCGACCTCATGAGGTCGACCTCAAGCTCAAAATGACCTCAACCTCACGTCGTGAGGTGAGGTTGAGGTGAGGTCGGCGACGGCTCCAAATATTGTAAGTGAGGTCAGCAAGTCAGACCTCAGTCTCACGCGTGAGTTTGAGGTTGAGTGAGGTCATCACTCAGTGAGGTCGAGACTTTTTGCAATTGCCGCGTCTTACTCCGACGAGTGCCACTTCCAAAGCGGAGTTGCAGCGCATCACCGCAGTGTTCATGCAGTGACGCTTGGTTCGGACAATCGGATGCCACATCTCCCTCTTAGCTTCCGGTGCTGCGCCGTAATGTCCGTTCAGTCCGAGCCTACAGGAAGACGCACCCCTCTGGTCTTCCCGTAAGGAGTGTTACTTTCACAGCACGCCACTCTCACTCCCCCTTGCCCCGCTGGCGTAGCACCCGTAGCTGCCTGCCGGTCGGCTCAAACTCCCGGGAGCGCGCAAAGCACGTAACTCACGTTGACCCGCGGCAGCTTTGTTTGATACCGCAAACAAATAAATTCAGTCCAACAAGCACGCAATAAATTCGTCGCAGAGCAGATGGCCTAAAGCAAGACTGCTTCGTGTTCATGCTCGTTCCCGGCGCTGACGTCACGGCTCTTGCCTTGCAGTCGAATAAAGGGGATCCTGCTGTACATTACAAGCTGACTTAACAGAAACTTGAGTAGTCGGCACAGGCGAGAGAATGTGATTCAGGTGGTTCCTAACAAGGACACACGCAGATTCGATGAAAAGAGAACGAAACCAGAAAAACCTGCATAATACCTTCGAAGAATCTCACCGACTGCCTTGCTAAGTGTTCCAAAATTTTCTTTTCTATCAATTATTACATTTTGACTTAATCATTATTATTTAATCCCTCTCTTTATTATTATTCTTACAATTTTGAAATCAAAACTCTCATCCCTTTTCTGTTCATGCGGAAGAATTCACCGGTGTTGCGCTCCCACGTGCTTTTCCTTTTTATTAACGGCGTTCAGGTGAATAGCCACCCGATTCTTGGCCGATCCCCCAGAGTGGGTATGTGCCATCTTTTGATAGGCTGATAGGCTAATAATAATAGTTTTTGATCGGTGTCTTCCCCTTTTGAATCTCACCCTACTTCTGTATCTATTCCCGTTCCATAATGCAAGCAGGTGCAAATATAACTTCACCTTTATATCCATCCAGACAACCTCGCTTTGTTGTCCTGTTCCTTGTTCCTTCTCGGAAATTCACATATTATGCCGAAATACCGCAGCACGGGCCGAACGTACCAGCATATAGCGGTGTAATAGCGGTAAAATATGCAAAACTGTAAAGAATGTATGGTGATGTGGCAGCTGATTCCTTTTACTTTTTTTTTTAATTAAGACGTGTGAAAACAACTGATTACGTGCTGGCGCTGTGCTGTCGAGTCGATGTTCCAAACCTTATAATATGACGTTTAATTGGGCACACTGTTGTTATGATTCTGTTTTTAGTGTGCGATCTTTGTAAGTTTGTAATCATGCTCTTGGATTTTTTTCTTTTCTCGTATGGGATCAGTTAAGTTGGCGGCCTGCCTTGCAGACGACAAGCCAATGCTCACACTGTTATCTTTCATTTAACTATTTTGCAGAGACGCATCGTTCACCCTAAACGGCTCGCGGCTAAAAAACACCGAGGATACCGGCGTATCATTGATTAGATCAGTTTTCAAGGAAAACAAGCGATTGACTCAAGCCAGCTTCTCTCATACTGGTTGACAAAATAGTACCCAGAATTATGTTCAGGCGTATAGTGTTTAGGCATAGTTTTTGTCCCGGGTGGGGGGGGATTTCGCTGCGGCGAAATTTGAGCGGAGAGCCGTGGTGCTCTTGACCACTCTAGGCCAGCCGTTTTGGCCCGTGTGATTTCAATAGTCGGCACAGTGTCCGGAGACGTAATTTAGCCCATTGCGGCAGAGTGCCGTGGGATCAGCGAAACATCGGAAAATTCCCTGGATTTCGAAACCAAGTGGAGGGAAGTGACGTAAACAGGGAAGGGTCTTGACCTCATCATCATCATCATTAATTTTTACCTGATATTATTCCTGTTTCCCCGCAGAATTATTGTATTCGGTTGCTGGTAATGTACCATATTTCATCAATATTCTGGAAACTTTTATTTTCATAGCGGTATATCGATTTCCCCGGGCTCATAAAGATACACTATTATCATCGTCTTCATCATCGCCATCACCTCGAGGGTCAACGGCATGTGTCGTTGCATAATCGTTGCAATATGACACAAATGAGAACTGGCGTGTTTACCTGCTGAACAATCTGAATGTCATTAATGTGGACCGAGCTGTGGGCACACTCTGTAATGCGTCATGCGCGCATGTGTAGTAACGTGGAATCCACATGGACCTTGAAATGGGGATGGGTGGGGACCTGGTTTGACGTCACATTACATCTTAGTCACGTGACTAGGTTTGACGTCACATTACATCGCTGTCACGTAACCTGGTATTACGTCATACTCTTATGATGTTATCACTAATACTAAATAGTCTTAGCATCACCTAATTACATTTAGTTAGGCATGTTGATCAATGTATGGTAATTAACGTTAATTAGTGATGTGTCGTCATCATCTTCGTTATGTGACTCGTCGGCTCGTGACGTCACATGGTGCCGTTTCTTGCACGCCGTTTTTTGCAGATATGACCCTGAAACTGAGCATCTAATGATTTCGCATTAATAAAAGAAGCTGCTCACTTCTACACAGACATAAACACAACGCGCCCCTGTTGGTGTGCTACAGTCGCAGCTTGTTTTCGAAAGCAGCGTACAAAGGACTGAAAAGAGCGGTTGCTGGGTGGCAGAATTTTCATCTACGCTGAGCGCTCTCGCTATGCCGGATAGGGCTAAAAAATCGAAATGTACTGATATGCGTCAGCGTAGCCTCACATTCGAGAGCACATCGGAGACAGGTTTCTGTATATATGCAGTTCTCAAGTCTATGAAGAGCATCGTGAATGCCCCCTCCCGCCGTCCTAATTTCTGGTAGATGATGTAGACGGTCTGTGTTTGTCAGTTGCCGGTTCGTGCGTGAATGAGCGAGAGGCTTCCAGTACGAACAAGTATACGCGAAGCAGCTGCCGATTATTCACACTGATAAGCTTACAATTAGTTAGTGAACCCAACTTCGTGAAAAAAGTACCCTCCGCCGTACTGGTGGTAACCGCGTAAAGGACACCCCTGTCCGTAGGCCATAAACTCTCCGAGGGTTCATCTCAGATTATAAGATTCTCTTATTGCGTGCACATAAATAGTGTCTGTGCACGCCTTATTAAATTATCACAGACATCTTAGTGCCGCTATTGTATTAACTAGTCATCACAATTGTACCATTATCATTTTGGCTTTCCTGCCTCACAGTATTTTCAGAATTGCTTTAACTGAAAAACTTCTTAATCGCTTTTTTGTTTTTGTTTTCTTTTCTTAGGTCGACCAGCCGACCTCAACCTCAAATTTCGAGGTTGAGGTGAGGCTGAGTGAGGTCGCTAGTGGCCTCAGGAAAAGTGAGATGAGGGCGTCACAGGAGACCTCAACCGCAACTGATGAGTTTGAGGTTGAGTCAGGTCAGCGAATTTATTTTTTAAGTTGAGGTGAGGTCGAGATTTTTGAGACCAAATGCTCTTCTCTGTTTGAGGGTCCCTTTAACTTCCGTAATGTACGCAGCCGCCCGGTAGCTCTCCTGCGTGTGCTTCCGCTTTTTCTCACGCGGCCGCTTCGCGCGTGCGCACCTTGTCTGCTCTGCCCTCTCCCGCGCCTCGCTAGCTGAAAAAAAACCACCAGCATGCGCAGTTGGCGCTTCTCAGAAGCTGATCGCGCCTGCAATGTTGAGCGAGCTTTTATCCCGTTTATTGAGCATGCTCTACGGAGGGCGCTGCGTCTAGTAAAAAAGGCTAATTCTACAAACAGGCTTTGCGCGTCCACTATTTTGAATGCTTTCTTTTCTCCCCGAGAGATGTATATCCTCTTCCACTCATTGAGAGAGCTCAGCCGTCCCCGGCAGCGTTTCCCGGAAGGCTCCGCGTCCGGCAGAAAAAAAAGAAAAAATAGATGGAGGGGGGGGGGGGGGGGGGGGGAGGCGTTCTGCGTATCGACGCTCGAGTGCGTATACCCGAGTAGAGCCGCCGTACGACAGCAAATCCCACGCGAGAGGCCCAATCGAAAAGGTCGTGCCCAAGCTTTTCCGGGAAGCCGGGATATAGTGCTGCACGCGCAGTAGGCGCAGTTATTCGTTGAGCAAGAGTAGAGCGACTTCTGAACTTGCGCACTGTTACTGCACTGGTGCACGCGGTGCGACGAGGGCACCCGCCCAACTCTTTATTATACGTCTGTCCCTGTTCAGCGACGAGCATCTCCTAAGCAGGAGTTCGCTACGCGTGCACACACTCGTGTGCCTGATGTGCGTGTGAGGCATGTACCATGCGCGCTTGTACCTTGTCGCTACGCCTGGCTTAACGGGTTGATGTCGTCATGGTGCAGGGCTTTGTTGTAAAGGGCACTGCCAACGTGTTGTCATTCCGATGAGCCCATCTTTCGGTACACGGGCGTTTTGACGGACACGCGGCACACTACACGGAGGTTTGGTATGCCGGATATTCCGCGCTTGGTTATTCTAGCTTTACGAACATATTCTTCACGAAGACCGGAAGGCTTCAGTGTCATACGATTTCATCGTGCAATGATCCTCTTTCATTAGCGCACCACTAATGTAAAGGCAGAGGTAGGTGCGCCATTAATCACAAGTGCGCATAAGTAGTAGCAGTAAGTGGTTTTATTACAGTCATAATAAAACGGAAGGACAAGATTTTAGCTAGCCCCGGTATCTGCCATCGATACTGAAGCACCACGCGCAAAGGAGCGAGGCGCCGGACAACGTTCCATACCACTCATCCTCTACTCTACATTTTTTTTAGAATAATCTATACACACATGCTGGCGATACAGACGGCCGAGGTATTCAACCATGATACCACTGTAGATTTCCCCAAGCCGTCTTGGAGTCAACTGACGACCATCCGGAGTTCATGCCGAAAGGGGCCCCCATATCTGCCTCATTTCCTTTCCACGAAGAAAGCAAGAGTGTCGATAGGGAGCAAGCTCTGGTTGGAGTACATGCATTGTGGAAGAGCTGACTTAGCGAATTCTGTAAATTATCAGTTTTTCGGCCAATTAAGGCGCAATCTACTGCAGAACCAAAAGCATCCCTGATGTTGCTGAAAAAGCACGGATGCGCGAGCGAAACAAAATTTGCTTTCTAGCTCGCGCCGCTGCATTCACCAACGCCGAACGTGCTCTAGGTGCATGCATAAATGGACTTTTGGGAATCCCTGATATTCAGCTAATGGACAAAATATGTTCGACTGCTATAACAAAACAAATGCCCGAATCGCAGTACAAAGCAGGGCAGAGATCACAAACGCAGTCTCGAACGTGGCTTTGCTGTACCCATTTTTATTTTAACAGCGACAGCTGTTAAAAACGCGTTTCCCAGTCCTGGGGCACCGGCGCCACGCTGATTGGTCTGCATGCACTGACGTCATACGTGACGTCACTGCAATGTTCCGCCCTTCCGAGCACATATTGACGCCACAGATCAGTATCGAAGATACATGTAATTTCCGTACTATCTTTCGGGCATTTTGAGTATTGGCATTAGGTATCGCTTGGCAAAAATGAGAGTATCGGTATCGAAAATACATTTTCAGTGTATCGTGTATTTTAACGGTACTCTATATTCGAAAAAAAAAATCCTATCGCATTTTGAAGCTACTGTGAGTCAGACGGCGGTGCATGCTCAGTAGGCGGCACATTGAAAAAGGCACGCAGTAGAATTACGAAGAGACAATGCCATTGGCCGATGCCGTTGGCAGACAGACGACGTATCTGTCGCGCTTTGACTAACTCCGTGACAGAAGGGATGAGGACACAGCCTCACCGTTGTGGTAGAAGCAACAACAAATTATTTCGTAAAAAGAAGAAGCGCTTCGTCTTTTTGCGAGACCGAGCACCGTTAACTTGCGTAAAAAGTCACACTGTCACTGAACTCCTCATCGTGAACTCTGGCGTGTGCCACTTCCTCGCACTAATTACGAATTATAAACAGTAATTTATTTTTTTTCTACCCTGCTTAATCGACTCGGCCTACCCAATTCTTCCGATCGTTTTTCCTCGTACCAATACCAACAGGTCAGAACTTTATTGTTATGATAATGTTTTTCAGCGCATGAAATGTTTTCTTTTCTGTTAATTAAATACACCTGTCTTCTTGCTAGTCTTACCGTTGCAATCTTTTTATTAGTTTTTGTGTTTTATGATATTTTTGTATTGGAATATCTTATATTTTCACTCATTCATATATATATATATATATATATATATATATATATATATATATATATATATATATATATATATATATATATATATATATATATATATATATATAAGCTAAATAGCTGTTCATTATATCTGCCACCAATGAGTTCCGGCGTAGCGAGTAGCGTCAAGCTGCTATATACTGCGGCTTTTTTTTCCTCCCTCGGCTGCGTGATCAACATGCCTGAAATGAACAACTTTAAACAAGCTCACAGGCCGGTTCACATGAAGGACATTAGCTTAAAAAACTTTTCTAGGCTGGTTATGGAAGTGGTCGCTTAAATGTCACCATTTAGTCTAATACTAAAGTTCTGACAAAGCTGGCTGCGCCGACAGTGGAGCTTAAAAAAAAAAAAGAAACCTGCGCGGCTGGATTTCTTTTAAGCCCTTTCAGAAACAGGGCAATATATCAAATGCACTAAAAATTGCAGTAACACTTGTTGTTAGGTTAGCTGGTCTTCCATGATTTTTGATGAACCAGCGCAAAAAGACAACGGACAAGCAGAAGGACGACGAGGACGGAAGAGCTGAACTCACAGCTTATATATTATTAGAAACGGGGACAACATATTTATGGCTTGCAGTCCAGACCCGGGACTTGAAGAGCTATGAAAAAACCATTTTGACATAAGAACATATCGGGAGATACCAAAAAAAAAGACAAAAACGTGACATAGGAAACTTTTGTTTTTCGCCGATAAAAGAGAGGCATTAGCCAGCGAAATCTGCAAACATGTTTTCTAAGATACACCAAGGCAGAAAAAAAAATATTGCGAAGGACGATCAACAAGAAACACGGCAAAACCCACGGTGATAAAAAATAAAAGACATGATATCTTAAAAGCTGAGACGATAAAATAAGTGAAAGGCCAACCAGCAAAATGGCAGAAAGCTAAAAAGCAAGATAAAGTACAATGAAGTAAAAGCCAAGTGTAATGCCGAGGTTCAACTGAGGAGGGGCACGAAGAGGGAAAAAAAGAAAATGAGGCAAATATTATAAAAAGCAATGAGCATACGGAGAACCTAAAAACACATCGTGAAGCTATGTTTCATGTGTCTATAATCTGGTATTACGTCACAGATAGACAAGTTCTTTTTCTGATAATAAAACTGAATGTTTGCTTATGCGCTAGTCATTCAACGCTAGTATATTTCACGAGGCCGTGTGGTTCTGTACTTCGCTATTGCTTCCCTTTTATCAAATTCAGGCGAACAACAGACTGTTTCGAAAATTTTGCAATCACGGAAGTCAATACCAAGCAGGCGGCGTCGTTGAACATTGGCGTTACAGTCATGCTCTTTTAGTCTTTCATTTAATTAACGACCTTTCTCATCAATGTGCCCCTTTCCGCATGACAAAGGAATGTAATAAACTGCTATGCCTGTACCCTGAACAAAACGCTGCTGGTGCCAAAGGGTACGCTTACTGATTTTTTTGTCATACTCTTTGGTACGCTTGCAAAGCTGAGAAAGTTGTTTGGGATCACTGACAACAGCTACAACACCACGTCTTTTTCCAGTTTCCTTCATATTGTGCGAAATATGATGCAAATAGGGCAGAACTGCTATTCTCTTTGCTGGACTTATCTGATCCATGGCAGATCCATGTTGTTCTTCAAATTTTTTTTAGGATAGCTTCTGCTGCTGAGGTAGGGTAGCTTGCTTTTTTATAATCATACTGCTTGCGCCGAAAAGAAACATTGTGAGCATAGGATTTCTTGAGCATGGTTCTGAAAATTGCTTAAACTATATTTGTTTTAACAACTTTCAGTGGACCTAATCGAACGAGAGAATCGTTGTATTGCCCCTTGGCTCGTAGGACCAACAAACGTGATCCAGCGCGAAATAGAGTACCAGCTCCAAAAATCTCGAAAACTCATTTTTTTTTTGGCAATTCATGCTTGGGCTAAAATTAAATGTGATAAGCACTCTGAGAGAACTGCTAAATTCTTCGAGAAATGCTCCAACACATTTTTGCGAAGTTCCGGTTGCTGACACAATCACCCATAGGGGACAGCCTGTATTGTGCGGCTTGGCCGTGACAAAAATTGCTAGCTCTGCGGTTCCGTCCATGTAGTCCTTCTTCTACTTGCCCGTTGTCTTTTGCGCTGATTCATCAAAGATCTGGAAATTACAGAAACCACGGAGAAATTTCTGAGTAATCATAATACAATATTTATTTTGGGGTGTCTGAGGGTATCAGTATCGAAGATAGTTTTTCTTTTTTTGAAATATCGTGCCCAGCCCTCTACCAGATAAACCCGCCACGGTGGCTCAGTGGTTGTGGCGCTCGGCTGCTGACCCGAAAGACGCGGGTTCGATACCGGCCGCGGCGGCGGAATTTCTATGGAGGCGAAATTCTAGAGGTCCGTGTATTGTGCGATGTCAGTGCACGTTAAGGAACCCCAGGTGCTCGAAATTTCTGAAGCCCTTCACTACGACGTCCCTCATAGCCTGTGCGGTTTTGGGACGTTAAACCACCATAAACCAAACCAAACCAAACCAAACCCTCTACCAGATAAGAAGGAAAATTATAATGAATAAGCAATAATATATTCACCATCGCAAACAGTTTCCGCTTAATCTCGCGTTACGCGGTGCTAACCGTCCGTAGAGCTTTTTCGCTGTTCCTAAATTTAAGCCATGGCTCCCTTTGCTCATTTTAGCATTAACGTTTTCTACGCCATCCCTGGGGGAGACGCGGAGGGCTGAGGGTAGGTTTGGACCTACTCGGGCTACTATATTCCTGATACAAGGGCCTTTCAGCAGCCTTCAGCTACCATTTAGTTCTCAATGAAGCTTAAATTCAGCTGAGATCGGTGCTCACCGGCAAACACGCCAGTCATCAAGAGGCAGGTCAGCGTGCCGCCGTGTCAACAGAGTCGGCTACACTGATTCTGCTTTATGTTCTCAAATCGCACGAAGGAATGCTGCACTGGATAATGAAAGGAGTGCACGGCCAAGGGCATCGGGCCTTTAAAGGCCTTTCACAACAACACAGCAGGCTCACGCCCAAGGCTACATGCGCAGTGGGCTTTATCGACGACAGCTGAAGAAACAATGAGGCCAAGGAAATACGGTAAAGTTTCTGATTTGGCATTGTGTACTCTATGAAAGGGGATGAAAAAGTGAAGTAATTAGTGAATGTGAAGACGCAAGCAAGTCGTAGGAGGCGTCAAGCAGCCATCGGGCAGCTATAGGCTCAAAGGCGACCAAATAAAGTGCGAGCAGGCCTCCCAGAAGAGCCGCTGGGGACCACCTGACCTTACTTCTGACAGTATTGGCCTCCGTTGACCCAGTGCATCTTGCAGGAGAAGATGAATTAGTGAGGCTCTGGATTGAATAAATACATGGAATGGATAATATCAACAGAGTTCACCACAGAACAATCAGCGAAATGCCCCTCATTCGCGTCTTTAAACTGCTAATTTACGTGAACAAACTTATTTCGACCTTAAAATTACGCGAAACCATTAATGGGGTGCTATTACGCAAAACAGTGAAGTGACAGGACGGAAGGACGACGGGGATGGAACGACGACAAATATGGCGATGATGAGTGTTTATGTTGCAAGGGCATCTGCAGCCAAAGAGCGCCACGAGGTATTCTCTACTCAAGGTGGGGTCAGAGACCCATTTACCGAGCATTTCGCCCTCAGTAAGTCGAGCAACAGGCCAGGGGCAAGCTTGCACCCATTGTATCATCGTTGTGAGGCTGGCGGCTCTGCGGATCGAACCCCGCACATTCCGCACGCGAGACGGGTGACTGGAGCGAATCCAGCTGAGTGATAAGCAAAAGAAAAATACGGCGCTGAGCGTACGCTTGCACGAATATCAGAACAGTTAATATTATATTCGTAGACGTGCAAGCAGTCCCATCTTCTTCCCAGAATCAGTCTTCTCAATGGACTGGTCCGTGCGATAAATGAGTCATCCCACGCAGAAGTGACGGTTTCCGGTCGGCAGGAAACGGTTCGTCGTATAAGTTGGGCCGAGAGAGCGCTGAGCAATACCAGAGAGCAACCGCGTGTGACGCACGTATCTGTATCGAGCCCTTGATTCTCGAACTATCTTGAGCAGCAGAAGCGGCGGCCGGCCAAGCAGCAGAAACGCATGCACACAGCATGCACGCCGCGCAGATACGTACCCAGTGCTTTCGGCGCTGGGTATCTGCGCCACTTTCCGGCATCGGCAGCCGCCACAGGCCCCCTCCTCCTCCCACTGTTGACTCGGGCTCGCTGTTTTTCGAGGCTTGACGCGACCTCGGCACACGAACCGCGTGCTTCGCTTTTACGGCTCACCCGAATGGCCGGCGATATTCGCGGCCGAGGAATGCGCGGAGCGGGCCGTGAGACAGCCCTGGGCAGAACCGGGTGCGCGCTGCGCATGCGCGCGCCCGTCGAACGCGAGATGCAACGACGGAAGCGCCTTTGCTTTATCCACATGGGGTAGCTCGAGCGGAAATGCACGCGCAGGAAGACCACGCTTACCGACTCACCGGCGGCACAGAACTTGGTCTGTCCCTCGAAGCCGGAGCGCCTCGCAATAAATTAAAAATTAAATTAGAAAGAGGCTTGCTGCCAAAATCATTTTAGTCCTCCATATGCAGGGCCCTTTGGGTATACTTTGGACAGGAACGCTAATGACGCCATGTAGTTAATTTTCTGTAAACGGAGTTAAAACGTTCCAGCGAAATAAAAGCATACCGAAAAATTAATTCTGGAAAAGAACCCACCCGCCGCGGTGGCTCAGTGGTTAGGGCGCTCGGCTACTGATCCGGAGTTCCCGGGTTCGAACCCGACCGCTGCGGCTGCGTTTCGATGGAGGCGAAACGCTAAGGCGCCCGTGTGCTGTGCGATGTCAGTGCACGTTAGAGATGCCCAGGTGGTCGAAAATATTCCGGAGCCCTCCACTACGGCACCTCATTCTTCCTTTCTTCTTTCACTCCCTCCTTCAACCCTCCCCTTTTGACGCGGTTCATATATGAGACAGATACTGCGCCATTTCCTTTCCCCAAAAAACCAATTTATTATTATTATTATTATTATTATTATTATTATTATTATTATTAGCGGTACTTTAAAAACCATTATAACGGACGATGAGCACAGCTTTCTTTTTCAATGCCTGTGCTGCCTCCTTGCAGACCTTGCTCGTGGAGGACTGCGGCTGGCATTACAGAGCGTTAAACGTGCCAGTGCACTTTTCACAGCTCCTGGGCTATTACGCAGTCCCGAAACCAGTGAATCACGTGGCTTGCACAACTTGAACCCTATTTCGGCAGAGGCTGAAGTAGGCGGGGCGAAAGTGGATGTACTTGCAGAATGCCCCAATTCAAAGTGTCTCTGCTTACCTCAGATGCTGACAACCACTTCAGACGGGGACGACAATTTATATTGCATACTGCAC
This sequence comes from Amblyomma americanum, assembly GCF_052857255.1. Classification (NCBI taxonomy): domain Eukaryota; kingdom Metazoa; phylum Arthropoda; class Arachnida; order Ixodida; family Ixodidae; genus Amblyomma; species Amblyomma americanum. The sequence continues at coordinate 129,189,671 of NC_135502.1, read as the reverse complement.
CGCAGGCTCTTCAGACAACACAGAGCGAGTGGAGATCGCCAACAACCCTTCTGTTCCGACCGCGCTCATTGGGGAATTGCCTGGCGTGCAAACAAAAAACGTTTAGGTGACCCTCGGTGGATCGTTTAAATGCGTTAGCAGCCAAACGTTTGTTATATCCGTAGGTTGACACACTAAAGTACGTCACCTCCGAGGACCAGGAACAAAATTTCATTATATCCCACATGGCATAGTTAGGTTAGTTATATCCGAGGTTAACACACGAAAGTTTGTTATAGCCAAGGTTAACACATTTAAATGCTTTATATCCAAAGGTAATGCATGGACACGCTTTATATCCGATGTGACATACTTAGCTTCGCCATATCCGAGGGTAACGCACGAAATTTCGTTACATTCGAGATCCAGACACGAAAGTTCATGATATCCAACGGGGCGTACTTAGGCTCGTTATATCTGAGGTAACACAATAAAGTTTTTTATATCCGAAATTAAGACAGAAAAGTTCCAAGGTGGCATACTTAAGTTCAGTATATACGGGGTTAGCGCACTAAGATTCGTTATATACGAGGTGGAATGCTCAGGTTCGGTATATCCGAGGTTAATACACGAAAGTTGATTACATCCGACATCCAGGCACAAAGGTTCGTTACGTTCGACGTGGCATTCTTAGGTTCGGTATATCCGAGGTCAACACATTAAAGTTCATTATATCCGAGGTCGCATACTGAGGTTCGTTATATCCGAGGTTAACACACGAAGGCTCTTCATATCCGAGGTGGCATCGTTATATCCGAGGTAGTGCACAAGGTAGTATAAGTAGTATATAAGTTCGCTCGTATAGCCCGAAGGTAGCCACTTGATACTGACAGACTGACCCTTCCCACAACAAAAAGTTGGTCTATTGTTGAAACATTTCTTGTTACCTTAACAAGAGGGTGATCACAAGAAGAAATTTCATCCTCTAGAATTTTCATGTCTGGCTTGTTTATTATAGTGAAACATTAAAAAGTCTGATATCGTTTACAGTGCTGTGATTGGCCGGCGGAGCAATATACAGGGCGCCGCGGACCGTGGCCCAGTGTAACCAACTGCGTTTCTTTTTTTGTTATGTCCTACTACAATGCTAACGCATTAAAAGAATCAATCCGTTTCAGCTTATGGGCGTGTTTTCGAGCTTTCCGTGTATTCTCTCGCTCAGTCTATTGATGACTCGATAGTGGGAAACTTTCATGCAAGATTTGTCGTTCCAGTTCTGTTTCTATCTTTCATCTGGAGATAATGGCGCGAACGATAATAGCGAAATGACCGGCTCCCGTCTTATGCGTCACCGCCAATGCTATTGTAGACAGGGTTTCTTTTGACAAGGACTACTAGTCGCCCTGCTTTAGGGTGGCTGAAGGCTTCATCGGTATCGCAGTAATCAAGACAGATTTCCACTTCCAGGACTTGCACGTCACTGCCGTCAGCTGGTAGGGAAGCCACGCGACGCCATAGCCGCATATCATAAAGCGCCATCTCGAGACAAGTCTTCGCTCGGAGGGTAATCCCGATAAACCTTCTAATTATATCCACGCTTAAAGGGGTATAGATGCCTAATTTTTGTTGTGTATTTTTGTTTCTATAATGGGGCGTAACACATTACTATACGTGGATGAACGAGTGATATTAACCCGCGACCGCTAAATAATTTATAACCGATTTTTTTTCTTTCACCTGTATCGGTTTCAACAGCCGAGTGATGGCTTTGACGTCCGTAAAGGTCATCTGAAGCATGAGAAAAACTGCAGGCACATCGCTGCGTCTTCACTCGATGCGTTCCGACTCTTGAGACAGGAGCGCTGTAGTGAAGTGACGAAGCGCCGAAACCGAAAGAGGTGAGATAAGGAACTCGATTATAAATTATTTATTGGTCGTAAGAGTTTATTAACTATATGGTAGTAAGCGAATAACACGTGGTGACATTTCTGTAGCAATGTGTTACAAAGAGGAAAACATGAAACCGCAGGTTGGCATGCTGTCGCACCTGCGAACAGCTGACTCGTTCACATAGCGGCTGCCAGAACAGGGAACCAAACTGCTCTTCGCTCGAGCGCGAGTCTTGCATCTCTGCCGAGAGGCGGCGTTCAATCATGCTCGGCATTTCCGCGGACCGGCCCTCCACAACGAGCCGCCGAGTGAACGCGGCGGGCTCGTAAACAAAGCCATCAGTGGTGGGTCCCCGTATAGTGGGTAGCATGCGGGCGCCGGCCCCATTCCCACCGCCATCCTCCGACGTCGTCTCCGCCCCGGCGGAACTTTCCTCGCGGGACGAAATGGCCAAGTTTTTCCTCCGGCGGAAACGAGTGACCGTGCGTCACGTTCGCGACTCACGATTTCTCCCCGTTCAAACATGCCCCTTTGTGTCTTCCTGTCAAACGCGCTCCTTTCTACTCCACCCCGCCGCTGCACGATCCTTCTCTCTATTTTTCTTTTTCGTTCTTTCCGTTTCGTCACCTTCCGGGCGGGAAGGAATGCCACGGAAACCGCGCAGAGGAGACGCTTGACGCCTCAAGGCTCTCTGCACGCGAGCCCTCATTGTTTTCCCCCCTTCAGCCACGTATGCGCGCGCGGCATTCGTCAGAGCCAGTGGCCTGTGACAACTGCCCTCCGGGACGACGTGCATATGAAGCGGCACGTAGGCCTGCTCCATTCCCTTGTCCCCTAGTTTTAGTTAATGTTTTTGTTTCCAATCTGCGCGCTCCAAAGGTTTCGCGCTCGAACTGTCGCGCGCTTTGCGGCTGTGCAAGCCGGCGTCACATATACTGTATGCCGTCGCGGACCTGTCGTCGCAGCGCTGTTCCTGCTTCTGTGTCGCCTCTCGCGAGTCGTGACAGGCTCTGTTTGACGTCTATTGTAGCGGCCCCGAGCCTGCTACACTATAGCGCTCCCTACCCCGCACAGCGCCGCGCCTGTCTGGAGGTGTGAAAAGCGCACGTCGCAAGCCTGGCAAGCTGACGCCGACTCGATCACCGGACACGAAACTGGAAGTGTCTATTCATTCCAGATATACGTCAGCGCCCGTCAGTGCGCAGCAGTTTATTATTATTATTATGATTATTATTATCGGTGCATAACATTCGCGCCTTATTTGCGACGATGCGAGAAGGTTGCGAAATAAGGCCGGCACCGGGCGACCCTAGGCATAACTGTACTGATATGCGCTGTAATTAGGTGCGCCTTACCATCAGTCAGTGCGGCGGAATCGTTGTCCGTTGTAATAAATGGTGACATTGCAGGAGGTATTGGTAATGAACCGTCGGCAGCTATTTCCGTTGTGGAACATTCTCCTTGCTTAAAGCACTGCAGGCACTGTGGATGTTGGTTCAGCTACATTTCGTTAGCAATTCGTCCGCATCACGGCGCTAGTGTTCATTTCAGCTTTGTCGTTAAATGCGCGTCCACAGTCCCCTCCTATCTGGCTCTACTAAACGGAGAACGCGAAGCTCTCGCGTGACCCCAATTGTCCTCCGGCGTCTCCTCAGTTGCACTTGGGGACGTCCGGTAAGCACCAAGCGGCCGTGTCAGTGCCTTCACACTCTGCACGGACCCTGGTTTCTCTACTGCCCTCTCAACGTCTATGGAGGTGACCACTGCGCATCTCGCGGCCATGTAAAGATACTCAGCACAACGGGACGATTTCGTAGTAGCGTGATGAACGATTTGCTGCTGCGGTCCGATTGGGCGTGGAGACTGTGTTCTCCCGCTCCCATCACACGAAAGCAGCAGATCTTGGTAGTGATGGCTAAAAAATGACCAAGTTGCGCCTCGCCTATTATTTATGCCTCAGTGGTTGAAAGTGAAGTGCAGTGGAGAACCGTTGGCTGCATGCCCCGCTACATGTCAATGGCATTGCATCAGTGGCACCGTTTCAGATCAGTGCAGCAATAGCCGATATACTGAATGGGAGCCAATAATCCCGTGTGCACATAAACACCGGCAGCACTGTGAGGAGACATTTCACAATATGAAACGACGCGAGTCCCCTGTGTGGCATATAGAGTTTCTTACTACTAACTAGAAGGAAAGCTGACGCCCCACCTATGGAAGTTTGCACGGAGCTTCCTCGAGACCACCTGTACCACCACGGGCACTCTAAGCACCATGGTGCGGACAGCTACCGACTGCAGAACTACAACTTTTGGCCAAAAAGTAATGAAAAAGCAAACGTTGTTCGATAATCAAGAATGTCCTAACATTCGATATCCTGTCAATAAATTGCAACAAACGAGCAGAAAAACATGTAAATGCAAAGTTTGCCCGAAATAAGCGATGGCTTGCTCTCCTATTGGCCAAGCATTGCAGACCACAAAAGCCAATATTTCACGCTTAACAGGCGCACTTTTAAAAAGAAATATGTTTTTGAAAAAAATGTTGTCGCTTCAACAATTTAAAAGGTTTTTCGACAGCATTTCGGAAAACAAAAAAACTTTTATTGGCGTTGTGTGTTGTTGCGTTAATAATAATAATAATAATAATTGGTTTTTAGGGGGAAAGGAAATGGCACAGTATCTGTCTCATATACCGTTGGACACCTGAACCGCACCGTAAGGGAAGGGATAAAGGAGGGAGTGAAAGAAGAAATGAATAAAGAGGTGCCGTAATGGAGGGCTCCGGAATAATTTCGACCACCTGGGGATCTTTAACGTGCACTGACATCGCACAGCACACGGGCGCCTTAGCGTTTTTCCTCCATAGAAACGCAGCCGCCGCGGTCGGGTTCGAACCCGGGAACTCCGGATCAGTAGTCGAGCGCCCTAACCACTGAGCCACCGCGTTCTCGCTGCTATGGCTTTTACGCACTACTTTTACGCCGAAGTCGTCTGCGCGCGGAGCGCGCCGTGGATACGGAATGGGACATCTCAGTAACGCCACTCTGTGTTCCTGAAAAAAAAAAAAACCTACTGTCCTGCACCAAGTAGCTTATCGCCCCATGATGCCTTGCGCGCCCATAGAGGTACAGGTGCAGCGCCGCCAGCTTTCCCTCTAGTTAATAGTAAGGAACTCTATGGTGTGGCACTCTTCGAATACAGTCTTCTCAGTGGGGAGGGCTTCTCAGTGGACGTACTCCTGTTTGCGAAGTCCTGCTCGCAGGAAGACAAGGAACGCACATGAACGGGCCTTGCCCTATATTCATCTGCAATGTTATGTTGAAACGGGTGCATGTAGCCTGTAGTAGACAATACGAGCAAAGGAAGGAACCAAACATACAGGAGCGCAAAAAATGTGAACACAGACGCAGTGAGGGAACGTCTGTCTTCGTATTTTTGCGCTCTTGTATGTATTGTATTCCCTGAATATGCACTAACACTACCAGCTGCAAGTACTTCTCAAGGAACCCAAGAACGGAGTTCTGACAACTAAGCAGTTCATGACGTGCTATCAAGAAAGCGCGCTTCGTTGTTGAACGATACTTTTCGAAAATCGTGGAAGAACGCCAACCAGCCCTGCGCCAAGTTCTTGCAGTAGACGGGAGCTTACTACTCAGTCTTGTACGACCCCTCCTCCGCTCCCGACTTGCAAGGTCAGGTGAGGCCAGAAAAGAGGCGAGCCTTTTTGCAGCTGGCTACGAAGCGCTGTCAGAATGAACGATGTCTCCCTCGAGCGCAACGTCGAAGACGGCACCCGCCCGTCTCTTTCCGGACAGCAGCGTCACGGCTAGTCGGCGGACCGCGCGGCTTCAATGGGAGGCCTTCTTTTATTCTCGGTCGTGTCACCGGGCGAGGCGAAGGACTCTCCGGACTGCTGCAGTTGCTAATGGCTTTCCACTAACCGTGACAGCCAACAACTCCTCTCGGCGAGGGAGTTCGGTTCGCGGCTGCTGCAGCGCGCGTCTCGTGGAAGCTTGGAACATTAGGAAATGTTTTGCGGGACACCGTGCCTGACTCCATCCGAGGCAAAACTGCATTCCGCGCTTGAAAGGGGTCCCCGCGCCGCTAAATCCTTTCGCTCGCCACTCGTGGTGGCGACCCGGAAGCTAAGCTGGTAATTGCGTTCGGCGGCGACGCCCCCATCAGGCGCCGCCTGGATCCGTCTTGATCTTGACTCCTTGGGTGCAGCAGAAGCAGCAGTGGCGTGCGTGCGGTGTGATCCGGGAGAGGCGCCTTGGAGAAACTAGCGAGAGATGGTCGGACGGCAGACACAATACCCGGGCCACAGGCTTCGGGAACTTTGAGGGGAAACGTCATTGGCGGAAACAGAGAAGATATGCGTTTTTTTGTTGGCTTTTCAATGAACATGTTATTCTAGGGCGCCAGATTTTCACCGCTTCTGAAGAGCTCCCCTGAATGCCGATCGAGGGGATGTACTATACACTGTACGTTAGTACAATCATAATATTGCGGAGCACGCCGCTTGTCACGCCTTACTTAGAGAAAGTTAGGTAGTACATATGTTAGCACATGCAGCTGCTGCGCTCGCTTATGAACCCAAGAAACCGTCACATGTTCTCTGCGGAACGCGTGAGAAAATTTAGAACGCCGAAGCGCGCTCCGTTATGCTTAGGCCGCACCTGCGCAATGTATTCAGCACGTCCACTGTATATATGTCAACGGGGACAAACATGAAAGAAAGGACACTGCCCGGCAGGTGACCGAACAACGTGGCACTGCTAGTCGCAGTCTCCCTGTTCCGCTACTTGGGTCCGTGTGCGCAGACAGACACCTCGGCCCAGAATGAGAGGGGCGGTTCTAGTCAAAAATAAAACCGGAGGAAGCGGTTAGATTTGAGATGGCCCCGATAGGGGGTCGTCCCGTGCAGATGCAGCGGCCGCCGACCGGCTCGTCCCACTTACACCCGGCGCAGCAGCAACTGAAGCGTGGCGGAGCAAGACTACACCGAGCTCTCCCGACGCCTGTCTCTCGGGTGAGCGCGATTCGGGCTGCGCTTCTTTCGTGTCGCGAACGTGCGCGTCGCCTCTCGCGCTGCTGCGGCGCGACGGGCGTCGAACAGCGCCCGACGCTGGCATTCAGTCTGCACCCCGAATGGCAGCGCAGGCGAAACGAGAAGGCGAACGTACAACCCAAGACGCAATGACAAGGGACAGAAACATTGAGACACATGGGCACTGACGATTAACAGAAATTTTATAGCCATGTCTAGGGAGCCTACATGTACCGCCTTGTTTATGGCCAATTCACACGACGGACTGTTCGCCCGCGGCCCGCGCATCACGTGTTCGTGCGTCACCAAATCGAGAGGCGTGCCGTCGGCCCGCGGACTGGACAACCAAGGAAGTTCCAGTGCCTCTCCCCTCGCGGGAATTAGCGGCGGGCCGCGAAGATGCGCGCGCCAGCTCTGGCAACCACCGCTCTTGCCAGTATTTCGGCTGCCGCATTTCGCTGAGTGGCGTTGAGCTGGCACGCTGTTTTGACAAGCTACACTGCGTTCGCTACCATGACCAATTGATCGACTCGGCTAGCAAGACGGCCCAGGCCATTGAGGAATTGGACAAAGGGCCGCACCTGCACCATTCAATCGCAGTCATGGGTCGGGAGTAATAATAATAATTGGTGTTGGGGGAAAGGAAATGGCGCAGTATCTGTCTCATATATCGTTGGGACACCTGAACCGCGCCGTAAGGGAAGGGATAAGGGAGGGAGTGAAAGACGAAAGAAAGGGAGGCGTACCGTAGTGGAGGGCTCCGGAATAATTTGGACCACCTGGGGATCTTTAAGCCTGGACTCCATGTACGCGAAAACTCACGCGAACGCGACGGCGGCGGCGACGGCTGGCGTTCGCTCCGTCGCTTGTGGGCAACCTCCATGCAAGCGAAGGCGGCAGGCGACGCGAACCCGCGACGTGCGCAGCGGACTTTGCGCACTCGAGCTTAGAAACACGCCCGTAACCTGTTCTCTCTCAAAATTTTGTGAGTGTGCCTCATAGTCAGGGCCAAAGGAATATTTCCTCTACGGCAGCGGTGTAGCGGCAGTGGAGATAGCCAAAGGCGTGCTTGCGGAGACGAAGTCACATTACGGGTTCAAGGGGGAGGTGTGCTTTCGTTCGGTGCCTGTGCACTCTGGCTTAGTAAAAACACTCCCATAAACTGTCACCGCAGTTTGATTGTAAGTGAGCAAACTATAATTTACCAGTGAGAATGCGCGCCGCGAGTCTTTCTGCACAGTTAGAGCGCAGCGGCACGGTGGATCGAGCGCCGGTACCCGCGGCTCGACACGCATCTCTCCCTGCAGTACGCCCGCTCGCGTAGCCTGCTCCAAATGCTGTTAGCCCTCCGCACCCAACAAGTAGATTGTTTTAATTATTTAAATCATGCGGGTCTGCCTCTCAGCTACAAAACCAAATATTTATCGACGGTGGCGATGACCAAGACGACGGGCTGGCTTCGTGAGATGTACCCGTGAGAAACCGTAGACAAACCGGAAACGGCTTTGGGGGGCTCTGATTGGCCAGTCGCGTGGGGGACATCCGGGCGACGAGCGAAATTTTCTGTGGGTGCAGATCCGAGCGACACGGCAAGCGACACATGCATTTTGCTTCGCGCTACGGCGTCGCTCGTCGCTTGCCGCCGTCGCCTTCGCGTTCGCGTGAGTTTTCGCGTACATGGAGTCCAGGCTTTAACGTGCACTGACATCGAACAGCACACGGGCGCCTTAGCGTTTTTCCTCCATAAAAACGCAGCCGCCGCGGTCGGGTTCGAACCCGGGAACTCCGGATCAGTAGTCGAGCGCCCTAACCACTGAGCCACCGCGGCGGGGCGGGAGGAAAAACCACTTTGATCACCGTTGCCAAACGCTTTAAAATGTTCTGGCAACAGTGGTACACCCAGCGCGTCGTCTGCTCTTTTGGTCCGTTGCGTCTGCTTGACGTCATCGGATCGCAAGCCAGTTTTTAGTGGCGCATGAAGTGATGCGCGGGCCGCGGGCGAACGGACCGTCGTGTGAATTAGGGTGGGGACATCCTTTAAGGTACCCCTTGCCAACGCCCGCTAAATTTCAGCGTTGCCATTTCTGGGGTTTTCGCGGAAACCATGCCATTTTGGTCCCCAACTACGATAGCGCAGTGAGCTTGTTTTGTATAGAGAGCCTACAGCTGCTTCTACCTTTCTGTGCCGTGGGGCTGAGGGGAGGAAGAAAGAGGGGCTGATGGCTGGTCGGTTTCCACCAGCTTTTGACATCGCGTGAAACTGTGCAGCTGTTAGAAAGGGCACAATGCCCCTTTGCAAGCTCCCCTAGCTGCAGCAGCCTTTTCTTCCAAACTCGCACCCCTCTAAATAAAGTGGGGGGGGGGGGAGAGTTTAGAGGCTTCCTCCCTCAACCCTGCACTCATATTTTCCTTTTTTTTTTCTTCTAGGAACAGGGTCCTCCATACAACAATGCTCCCAGGCCCATCCCCCCCCCCCCCCCCCCCCCCCCAGTCCCTTTTGTGATTTCGTCCTCCAGCCTTGGCTATCCTAGGGGCCTATACAATAGCAGGTGTTGGGCCACAACATGGCGGCCACAAATCGCCGCCCAGAATGTTTGAGGGGCGTTTTAGGCTGTTTTAAGCAACCTGTCACTTCCTCGTTTCGCCTTCCGGCTTCTTCTTTAGCGCTGTTTTCACTATTGCCAGAGTGGACCAACTAGCCCAGCAAAAAGTTCTGCAAGCAACCTTGTGCCGGGATGTCCCCACCGTGAGCAAGGCGGTACATGTTGGTTCCCTAGTCATGTCAGTGTCGTCATACACATGAATTCCGGTGACCATGCAGCCTCTCCCGATGTTCCGCCCCTGTCTTCGAATGCATATTGTTTGTTACTCCGGAATAAAACTTCACTTGATCGTCAGCGCCTCTTTGTCTCACTGTTTCTGGCCCTTGTCCTTGTGTCTTCCGCTTTACACTCGCAATGGAGAAGCAACTAAAGTCGGAAACAGCTCAAGAAAGAAGCCGCAGATGCCCCTCAAATGACCCATTGACAACGACCGGTTTTCAGGGCTCCGAGTCCGATTAAGCGTGATTATTCCGCACTCATCTGCCACTCCCTACGATTTCACACTTGCAGGTTCAAGGGGTCAGTCAAAGGGTAGAGGGCAGAATCGGTCGACCCCAGTGGCTGGAGGAGCTCCTTTGAGGGTCATTTGCCACTTCGTTCTTGGGGGAAGGTAGGAATAATACGCGCGCTGCTATATCTGTGCACTACAGAGAAGCTAGTATGGCGTCTGTAGCAAACCAGTTATGCGTCGAAACATTGACGCCTTGTTGTGCCGCCAGAATGGCTCAGGCCCGCTCTGTTCCTGGTGGCGGGTTCGGACCTAGATGATGTGGCTGTACCTCGTTGAAGCCATCATGTGATACGGGCGAAATGCACGAGGACGTCTATAGGTCTCGCTCGGCTCGTATGCCTACATGCAGCTTCGTGATGAAAATCCAACAAAGGTCCTTTGGACCATTTTTTCTAGTAATGCGCATGTGCCAAGCCTCCTCGTCCACCATTTTAGGCGACCATGCCAGGCGGAAATGGAGGAGGGGTTCGCTGGAAGTGTTCTTCCACAAACGACGTTCCCTGGATCAAAGACGCTACGAGGGTCACTGCGAATTAAGTCATCAGTGAAAACCCACGCATATTCAGGACCGCCGCACAGAATTCCTCCACGTCAAAAAAGTGGGCCGTTGATATATGAGAAAGATACTGCGCCATTTCCTTTCCCCAAAAAACAGTTATTATTATTATTGTCAAAATTTTTCTTGTCACGCATAACGAGAAGCTAACCGCCAGACAAAATTATAAGGTCAATAATTTTGACTTTTCTGGCTGAGCTGTCTGATAGAGTCAAGCGTAAAGAACCTCATTTCCTTTACTGTTTTGACTGGGCAGCGGACCATAGCCGACGGCAGCCAACTCTTTGTCCGCGCGCGCACCGGCTTCAAGAGAGAAGATGGGATCAGGTTCTCCAATGCCCTGTATTAACGGCAGCGATCATATTCTTGCACCATTGCAGCGATGGAGTGTGTCCACAGACGATACGCCTATCAGGTGGAGCGAAGACAACTATTTCTTATCCTTCCTGCAAAATAAGCCCGCTCCGCCATTGTAAGGAATGTTGCAGAAACGATGCGAGGAAGCTTAGGCGACCCGGCAAAAGTATTCGGCTGCTAGATCTCCGTCGCTTAATATGTATGCCCAGTTTAGCAAAGTCTGTCCGTTTGATGCAGTTGAAGAGGGAAAAAAATGACAAACACTTCTGTCATCCACTCGCTTCTTCGCGAGAGTGTGCAATCCGTCCGCATTTTAGTTTAGTGGCGCTGCCAGCACAACAAAAGACAATGGCATCGCAAGTTCTCTGCCAGCCGCGAAGTGGCGGAGATTCGCGATGCGAGCGGGCCTCGTCCGCCCGGGCGCAATCCCTTGCATTATGTGTCACTACCCGCACGGCTGGCCGCGTGGTGCGCTCGCGTCGTTCCCCGAGCGAGACGTGCGGTCAGCGATACTGCGCCGAGAACCCGCGCGCGCGAGACGCCAGTGAAAGCGCGGAAAGACGCTGAGCGACGCGGGATGTTGGGCAACTTCTCTCATCAGTCCGTGTGTATGCGTCACGCAGATGTTTCGGAGCGTTGCTGCGTTCTCTGCGCGAGAGAAACTCCGAAAAACTGAAACTGTATACGCTGCACTTGCGTACAGATCCCATCCGAGAGCGACATTTCGCGCTGGTGAGCGCCTTTTCGAAACGACATGCCTGTTACTGCCGCGTCAGCTGGCAGCCAGAATGAAGGCGGATTCCTGCACGCAAGTGTAGAGAGAAAAGCATCGTGATGTAAGGGAACTGTACATCTATGCTGTGCAGTGGAAGCTACGAGCGCGCGCCGCCTCCAAGTTACACGATTGCGTGCCGGGCTCGTGAGTGCGTGCGAACCCTGAGGTTCATATCTTCACATTACTTTTTTTAACTTAAATGCCCCCAGGATTAGGGGAATTGCATAAGGGCGGACAATTAACATATTGTATAACAAATTATGTACGCAAGCAAAGTACGTCAAATACACATACGCTCGCTGTTAAATTTGGGAGCTATGCAATCCAAAAATGTGTATGGGCAACTGTTGCGACGGTGCCGTGTGGAAGGCCGTCCCAGCACAAAGCTGATCGGGCAGTAAATAATGATGTAGCAGATGTTGTAGTGTGCAGAACTTCAAGGACATGACCAATGCGGAATGATATGCGTGTTGGAGGACAGATGTAGGGCGCCAGATGAAGATAAGGATATTTCACAAGGCTACTTCACAGTCTGCTTCAAAATCGGAGCTGAAGCCTATCGCGAAACCTTCGCTTGAAGCCAGCCCGAAATCGGTCCCCAAACCAGGGCAGGGCATTGGTTAAACTTCTGGCCCCGTTAAATTATCAGCCTCATTACTCATCAAATAGCCAGATGATCGTTCTGTCCCTAAATGAAGAAAAAAAAGCAAATTATCTGCGCTCTCCTCTACAGCTTTTTGCAAATCTGCATAGCGGTTTTCGAAAAAGCTGTTTCGAGAAAAAAAAAGATCATAAACCATTGCAAGGTAAATAGAAGTTAACTTTAATGCAACAAGGCAGCAAATATCGGTCTTCGAGACGTGTATAGTGCAAGGGGGTTGAGGACTGACAACCTCTGCCTCTTCATTCCATGAAAATGAAATGAAAACAATAAAGAATAGAAAAGAAAGAAGGGCCGCCCGTTGCAAAATGTACGAATATTAGTAAATGACCCTGCCCGCGGGAAAAAAGGGCGGAAATCAAGCGATTGGTACAAGACGAGTGTAGGTTCCCGTTGTTGTATTGAAATCGTGTATATAAGATTGCCAGACGCCCGCCGCGGTGGCTCAGTGGTTAGAGCGCTCGGCTACTGATCCGGAGTTCCCGGGTTCGAACCCGGCGGCCGTGTTTCGATGTGGTCGAAATTCTTCCGGAACCCTCCACTACGGCACCTCTTTCTTCCTGTCTAACTCTCACTCCCTCCTTTATACCTTCCCTTACGGCGCGGTTCGGGTGTCCACCGAGATACGTGAGATAGTTACTGCGCCATTTCTATTCCTCAAAAACCAATTTTCAATGTTGCCAGAGCCATTCAACGAAGTCTCCAGTTCCAGGCGGAATCTTGGGAGCGCGCTTGCATTCCATTAGGGGTGACAGCTCTCGGCGCCGAAATTAATTGCATGGCAATTAGAAATGCAGGATCTCTGCGATTCAAGAGTTCAATTGTACGAAGTGCGCTACTCTGCCTATCGAAGCGATCGCGCGAAAAGGGTGAGACGACCATTCACTAACTGTTCCACATCTGCATTCTAGCGGGTACCACATACCATCGCAGCTTTTTGCTGTCCCGTCCTATCCTGATGTTTCTGTCTCATTGCCGTGTCCACAAGCCACTGGGCCGTTTATGATGCTGCCGCTAATTGTTGGTGTAGATAAGCGCCCGCTCTACTTAGGCTGAATGCGCTGCCTACTTAGTGGTGATTACAGGCGGCCGTCACGCACATGTACTCAACAATAATATAATTTAAGTGCACCATTATCCTATGGAGCAGTTAAATCGATGAATTCTTACCCTATGTTCTCTTTAGGAGCTGGGCTGGTCTTCATGTTCAACGTCTGCATAGTTATTCTGACGTGGAATCTATAACAATGAGAATTAGTTCGCATTAGTCACGGTTTACGACGATTGGTCATTTTTACGATCGATTGGATTGTTAATCCTGGACGTTCCCTGGTTGAGTGTTGTGGCTGAACGCCGATATAAAGGGACGGCTGCTACTCTTTCGACGGATCATTCTCCTGTGCGCCCAATAAACTTGTTGGCACGCTCGTTAGAATTATGTACGCCATCTCTCTGCGATGTCATACAATACAATGTTTTCACGGCTGTTTGTCCGTTCTGTAGTTATCCTCGAAAGCGGAGAACACGGCTCAAAATAGAGCACCGAGATTTCGCATCAGTCGGTGCCTGGAGGCTCCTGGGACCAGTGGATGCGGGAAGGATCCCGAAAAAGAAACCAGAACGTATAAAATTAGGCCAAATGACACGCTACATCACGCACGCGTACCTGCGAGCTGTTCCCTCGGCGCGCTATCTGCCCCTCAATCGCAGAGGATTCAGTTTTGAGATGAACTCCTTCAACCTTGTAATTACTAGACGCGTTTCTGTTGTTATCTAGAGCGCCGTGCTGTGCGGCAGGGCGTCCTGGAGAAAATAAAGAACGAAGAGGACGGAAGCAGCGCGCGGACTCCTGTCTTGGAGAGACGTGCCGTTCCTACTCGTGACGCCGCCGGCTGCCCGTTTCCTCGCGCGAACAAACAAAATGCACGCGCGACGGGCCGGCCGTTCGCTAAACCAGTTTCGGTTCTGCTGCTTGTTTGCCGCTGGTTCGCCCGTCGGCCGCCGCCGCCGCCGCTTGCATCACGTTGCTCGGCGCTCCCACCAGAGGCCGCCACGAAAACGGTGGCGCGCTCTGGCCACCCTGGCAGAAACGTTGTTGCCCCGGGATGTCAAAGCAAAAGGGCCACCAATGAGCAGGTAGCTAGCATCGCTTGTGGCTCCCGTTTGAAGGATTCAAATCCGCTCTAAATGAATCAGTTCCGTCAAAGCGGAGACCGCGAGGGATTCATCGACTGATTGCGCTGCGACGCCTGCCCTGTACCGGTGAGTCAGCGCGGAAGGGCGCGCGGGGTGTTGGAGGACGCGCTGGATATCTCCGCACTGTGAAGACGACGATCGAGCGGCACGCAGCGGCAGCAGTCTGGTCTCCGTGTCCAGCGACGATCGTGTGTGTGTGGGAGTGCGTGCGCGTCCGTTCCCAGCGCCGGACTCTTCGGCGCGACGTGCCTGCAGTGAAGTGCGGCAGTGCTTCTTCCACCGCGAGACGACTCGGACATCGTTCGCCGGAGGACGAGCTTGCAGCGAACATGACCCTTAAATTATTGTGCAGCTTCTGGAGGATGCCGTCGAAGTGGCTAATATTCTGCCTCGTGATATCGTCGCTGCCGGGTGAGTGTGCTGCACTTGCCTGCCTTCATTTCGTGCGCGATATTTTCGGCTCTTTTTTCGGAAGCGCCTCCCTGACTCGTTCTTCGTGGAGGAGCGTGCGCACAAGAGAGCGGCCGGAGAAAAACACGGCTGTTAGGCCTAGCGTGTTTGGGCCGTTGCGTCGGCTGCTTCGCGCATCGCTCTCTTTTGGGATGGTTGCCCGGGGCATCGCGCGCCTTGCCTCCGCTCCCGGGGACAATCCTTTGTTTCATGGGCGTTCTCGGTGCCTCCCGCTGCGCGTAGCACCTGCCACAGTGTCTTTTAGAGTAACACGTGCTTCGTGAACTTCGCATCTGCGCGCAGGTTTGTTTTGGCAACTTGTGCGCGCGTCGTGCACCTTGCATTTTAGAACATGTTCCTGACAGCTGCTGGCGCAACCTGCCTCTTGCGCGCGCGTTGCGAGGAGGCAAGGGGGCTGGGGGGCACCCACCGCGTAATTTTTGCGTTCCTTTTGTGGGTTCATTTTTTGCCGCGTGCGGCAGCGGCGCGCTTCGCTTTCTGGTTTGAAGTTTCTGCGCTTACTTTGCGTGCGTCTTGTTTTGTAATCTTCCCGCACTGAGTTGTCGCGCGACGAGGTCGCTGCGGCAGGCGTGGTCTCGTTACTTTTTCCTCTCGCTGCTATGTGTCCATTGCCCGAGGCTGGCTGTGGGGCGGTAATTATACAAGCTGAAATAATATCCTAGGAAAGTATCGCCTCCAGCCGCACATGCGCATCAATACAGCTTTTGGTGCAGCCGACTTCCTTATCGCTCTACTGACCGAGACCTCGATTTTGAAGCGGCAGGGGCGATGCTTTCGCCCAGCGCAGGCGACACAAAGAAGCAGCGTAACAAAAACTATTCCATTAGCGCGGCTCATGAAAAAAACGCCTCTGGCTAGCGCTTCGCCCCCCAGCTACGAGATGCCTCGTGCTAATCTCGAGCGCGGCGTCGTTACGTCGTGATGACTCTCCGTGAGGTGCGCTTGGCACCAAGCTCAATATACAAGTTGAAGTCCGGGCTCGTCCAGTCCAGACTCTTGGCATTATGTATTTCGTTGAGTCAGTGCGCCGCGAACGCTCCTCGTTTGCCCGGAGTGTTGAAGCGGCTTATCGGTAGCGCCGAGTTGGGCTGTTTTTGTCTAGTCATCAGTCAGCCGCTGACCGCGCTTCTGGCATCACGCGGACTTTGCTCGTTTAAACTCGGCACAACCGAGGCGGTCGCGTGCGGGCGTCTTCGCTGGTGTTGCCTGCAATCGATTATTTTAGCGTGTTCGGAGTCTCTCGCTCGGTCCCAAATGTACCGTGTTCTTTCAATCGCGTCAAGCCATCGTTGGCCGGAGCAGCTTCGACCGTGATTTGCGCCGAGTAACCAGTGGCAAACGATATGCCGCCGACTACTGTCCTCGATTTGCTCGTCTCGGTTTTCCTTTCCTGCTGCTCTGTCGGCGACTGCGCATTCTCTCGGAGGCCGCTTTGTCCGGCCGTGTTTGGCGACTGGCCCGGTCCGTGTGTGCTGGACGCCGCATTCATGTCGGTGGACGGCGCTTGCACAACCGGCGGCGGCATTACGCATACACGCAGGCGAATCATCAAGCTGGTCTTCCGCTGACGAGACGGCAAACACGGCCTACTGCTGCTGCGCCGTGACGGGATTACAGTTGCGCGGCCATTGATCAAATCGCCCCTTTTATTGTTTCATCTGGGTCAGATGCGCTTGGAGACGGCGGCCTTTGTTTCGTGGCCCTGCGGCACGGTGTTTCACATGAGAGGGCGGTGTAAGGGCGGATGCTTGCGTGTTTATTGCGCGGTAAACTAAGCACGTCCATACGGTCATCATGCGAACATGTAGTGGCGTCAGAGAACCCAGTAGGATAGCGGCCATAGTTCAGCCGTGACACGAACGTACGCTTAGTTTTTGCGTACTTGGGCCCTGTTCTCAACTCTGCAGTTATCGTACCTACATATATCACTGGGACGACAAAGAGTGACGTCATTTTTGCTGCTCATCGAACACTGCGCTGGTTCGGTGTTGTCTTTGTCACCACGCTGACATACACCCGTCAGCATGCGACCAGCTTAATTTAGCAGCTGCTTCTGAGAAGCACTGGTAACAGTTCCGGCCCTTCAGATAGGGCGTGGTATAATCAGCCCCTGCGTGATAAATGTTTCTTTCTTGTGTGACGTCATTGCGCCTTCAGCCTATTTTCTTTTTGTGCGCGACCTCCAGTGAGTGAGCGATATGGATAAAGAGGCAGCGCTAGTCCTCTTATCTTCTGCGGCGCAGGAGACCTACGCTATCGAGTCAATTGATATGGCCCTTGGGACGCTTGGTGCTGTGTCTCTCCACGGACGTGTCTTCAGGAAATGGTGCCGAGGCGTAGTCATCGATTGTACGTCTTCGTATACAACAGAGGGCGTTTCGCATGCTGCGATTCGCGCCGGCCGGCGAAACAATTTCCGTCGTTCTGTGACTGAATGTAGTCGCATAAACGCGCAAGGTCTAACTGCAGTACACCCAGTTGCAGTGATGCGTGCGAACGCTGCTCTGCCGAGGCTTTGAACGCAACGGATAGGCGTCCTAAAACGTAGCCGCGGATACATGGCTGCGGCAGAAGCGCATGGGAGCTAGCTGACGCAGCAGCCGCTTTGATAAGTCCCCTCTGTTGCCTAGCGTAGTGAGCCGTTTGCATGACATAGACGCCAAGAAAACCACTCTCGCTGCGACTCTGTCGAAGCCATGTAAACCCCCACCCATGACATCTTTTATTTTGGGAATGGCAGTCTCTGCTTGATCGTGAGGCTTCTTCTTCCAGTGCCCCCACCCTTGTGTTCGCGGTCACTGCATCTTCAGCTCAATAGACGGATTTCGGAGAACTCAGCATGGCTCCCCCCTTGCCTGTGTGGTAGGAGGTGCTGGTGCTGCCCGCCTCTAAGATTCTGGCTGACAACCATACACGCATGCTTCGCCGGACGCCAAGCAACGCGGGTGGACCCGGCAGCATTACTGCAGCTAACGCCTGCCCTAAAGACAGGTCGCGCCACGTGCAACGCAGCTAAGTGGAAGTACTTGCAGAAAGAAATGGGGTGGTTGGAGGATGTGTACGTCATTGGATTTTTCTGGAACTTGCCGTTTCTTCACAAGGGAAGCGATGAAGCTGTCATGCCACTGAGCGCGCCGTGTGAACAAGCAAAGCAGTCTTGGCCGCTCAGGGCGCAGCATGTCAGGAACTCGAGGCCGCGCCCATGACGGTCCCCCATCCGTTCAAGGCCCTGCCGCACAGGAGGGGAAGCTGTGCCTGCATTCTCCGCATACCGGGCTGCAAACGTGTCCGCTTGCTGTGTTGTATTTCGGCGTTTGGTAGGGCAACGGTAGCCAGCCCGGGACCCGTCGAGCGTCTGGTGCGGACAAAAGGCGTTCTTCACCCGACCCGAGCCTGTTCCTCGCTTTTCCTTGTTCTGGGAGTCACGAAGCCCCGCTTCCCTTCCCTTGGACTTGTGGGTCGAGGTTTCGTTTTTGCCTCTTGCCGCGGTCGGTGGTTCTTCACCCCGGATTCGCGCTTTGACCTTCCTTGCTCCACGAGGCCGAATCCAGCCGGGACGGGGGCTGTGCGGGTGCGTGGATGGCCGTGGGAGGACGTCAGGCGGGTGAAGGAGGTTCGAATTCCTTGTTGCGCGTCTTTTTTCTTTCTGACGTAATAGCCGCACCTTCCGTAGCGGATCACGATCCTCCAGTACTTCTGGCGCCCTTTCTTCTTTCTGTATCTCTCGCTCCTCCGCGGTCAGCGTGTGCCGGGCGGCAGCGTGTCGTGTCCGCCGCCCCTTCTTTGGGGCCATTTCTAGTTACTTTTTTGCGCGCTAATGGCTCCGTTCGCCCATTTCGAACAAGGGGGGCGATGCTCCGCCGCCGCTGGTGGGGGGCCCGCGCGTGGCGAGTCTACTTCGTAGCGTTCCACTGTCCGCAGGGAGGGAAGGAAGCTGGCTTGCCAAGCCGCGCAGTCAAACAAGCGTCTTCGGGCCGCCCTCTAACACCCCCTATCTTTTTTTTTTCTTTGGCGCGTTGTCAATTCTGGAAGAGGCTTCCTGCAGTGAACTCACCGAGCCGCCGCGCTAGCTCAGTGGTTGTGGTGTTTGGATGCTGACCCGAAAGACTTGGGTTCTGTCTAGGCCGCGTCGGTCGCATTTTTATGCAGCCCAAATGCTAGAGGCCAGTGCACTGTGCGATATCAGTGCACATTGAAGAACACCAGGAGGTGGAAATTATTTGGAGCCCTCCACTATGGCGCCTCTTGTAGCTTGAGTCGCTTTGGGGCGCGAAACCCCATAAACGAAACCATCATCGTGGCCAGGGACGGAGCGAGCTGGCAACGTGCTCAAGACTTGCACGTGATGTCTCGGAGACCGTCTTGGAGCAGCGTGTGTATATTGCACTGTTCAAGTGGCGACATTTTTGCCTTACGTGCAGAGGGGAGAAAGCTTCCATAAAGCGCTCGAGAGTCCCTCTGCGAAGCAAGCGAGTTTCAAGCAGGTACTCGGTTTGCTTGCGCTCAAGGGAAGTCACCCATGAGCGACACAATCACGACCGGGCAGCTGCGCTTATCTCACTATCTGTTTTGCTGCACATCGCTGTAGGCTAGCCTGTGCAGCGCCCATCTACGCCGCACCGCAGAGGCGCTGGGACCAGCCCTCACAGCCAGCGGCGCCTGTGAACAAAAAAAAAAAATGGCTGGAGGTTTAGCATTGCCAAGCACGAAATAATGGAAAATGAAACTTGGTTTTTGAGGAAAGGAAATGTAACTCTCGTATATCTCGGCGAGCACCTGAACCGCGCCGTAAGGGTAGGGATAAAGGAGGGAGCGAAATAATAAGGGAAGCAGGAAGAGGTGCCGTATTGGAGGTCTCCGGAATAATGTCTGCGACCTTTGATTGTTCGGTACACATTTAAATGCGCAAACACATAAAAGCGAACAACGTTGAGCGACGCCATATTAAAGAAAAAATAAAAGCGGTGCGTACTGCAGCTAAATCATGTGCATCCATTCGTGGTCAAGAAACGCTGTGCTAAGGGTGTGGTGATGATGATAATAATAATAATTGGTTTGCGGTGAAAGGAAATGGCACATATATCGTTCGACACCTGAACCGCGCCTTAAGGGAAGGGATAAAGGAGGGAGTGAAAGAAAGGTGAAGATTATGGATTTTTTATAGCGCAAAGGCATCTATGGCCAAAGAGCGCCATGGCGCAAGGTTTTTTCTTCTACTCAAGGTGGGGTCAAAGACCCATTTCGCAAGCATCTCACCCGATTTAAGCCGAGCACCAGACCAGGGCACAGATTGTACCCATTGTATCACCCGCGGGTACCCGGCGGCACTGGGGATCGAACCCCGCACTTCCCGCATGCGAGGCGGATGCTGAACCACTTGGCCACAGCTGCTGTTCACGCTAAGAGTGTGGTGCCGGCTGCACAACTGTTTGGTCGTGAGTTCTGTTGATTCAATGACGGGGAGTACTTTAACTGAAAACGGAGCTCTTGTGGGCTCTAAACAAGAGCGAGAATTGAAGGGCACGTTTCGCCACCATTTCCGCTATTGCACTGCGCTGATGTGAGGCGTTTTTTTTTTCTTTTTCAGTAAAGGGAATGGCAATTTATGCGCCTGATTATTTGATATCGTATCACTACAAAGCTAGGGAGCTTTTTTTTTTATCGCAACGAAGGTAAAAAAAAGAAAAAACACGCACGGAAAATTAAACGAAGCAAATGCACGACACTTGGACTCATCGCCAGTATGTCGAGATCTGATCGGAGTTGCGGGAAGAAAATGTGCCAACTAGAAATTTTCACAACTGGCAGCGTCTTTTTGCTGCCAAGCAAAGCACAGCGAAGTGATTTGACTGAAAACGAAAACTCGACGTAAGTTCTCGGTTTTCCTGGTCACTGAGGTTAAATAGAAATTAGCCTCTATCGACAGGGTACCGCGTTTAGTCGCAGAGGAACCACTCTAACTGAAAAAAAGGAGCTTATATAAGCTAGGAGAGACCAAGAAACGAAATACAGGTGTCGCTTTTTCGATCGTCAAACAGCACACCGGGGCACCTAAGAACTGTTTGGCGATCGAAAAAACGAAGTACCAACTGGCCCAAGAACACCTTGCGGAACAGGTGTCGCCATCGCCGGCCGATTTCGCAACTAAAATGCATGCGTCGACGCCGATTTTCGGGTGCTGATGCCACATGTTATACGCAACGCCGCCATTTACCTCCAACCGTTGGCTAACCAGGGTGTCACTAGTTGAGCCACCTGGCGGGGAAATTATTTAATCCAATATCCTTGGGAGAAATGCGTCTTTAGCTGCTGGACGAACGTTAGCATAGCCTGGAAGAGCCAGATAATCAGTTTTTGCTAATAACTGATTGGAGTTGTCCTCAGTGCGTCGCTATAACAGATTTCCCTCGGAGTGCAAATATCTTTGTTCGTCAGAAACGTCGTCTTGCTTATCCGGAGCAGTGAGTGAGCTCAAGTGAAGCTTATGCCTGCAGTTAGCGCGCATGAAAAGCCTTGAAGCGTTTCTTTTTCCATTTCATAAGCTCCGCTCTGTGTTTCGTTTCTTCCAATTGACCTCGGGGTTTCGCGGCTTAGCGTCCAAGCTTGAGCCATTGCTGTTTCATTCTTTTCTTGACGCGAATGGCCGGCCGGTGGTCAGTTCAGTCACAGCGAACACTTTCGTTTGGTCGCCGGCCCGTGAAAAGCTTCACATTTTCCGTGGGTACAACGGGGAACATGATGGCCTTCTAACTTGACAAATTGTGCCAGTTGTTGGCAGTATTGCCACTGCACTCGGGGTCGGCGCCAACGAGAGAAGTTTTCGACACCGTCTTCCTTTACTCACCGATTTATGCTATACGAGAGGCATATAAATGGCAGCGAATACCGTGCAGAAACAATGCAAGCGCTTGCTATGTGAGCGGCAACAAAGATTCAAAGTGCTGTGTTGGACATGTTCGTACTGTAACTTGCTCTACATGTATACGTCGCATCGTGTAAAACGCGGGAAATTCGGTCGTTCAGTCACACCGCAGGCAAGCGTTGTCTTTTTCGTACTGGAGAAGTTCGGTGGAACGGGCGAAAGCACACTGTGCACGCTGTAAACTCGTGCTCTCGGATACAGTGTCACGTGCTTTGCCAGCGTTCGCTGTGAAAGGGCATATGCAATAAAATTTATCGCGGCAGACGTGTAAATGTGTTGACATTTTCTCATCAACTGCCTGGCCCAATGTTATTGTACCCTTGTGGCACAGAATTGGTCTCTCACCGTGCTAGCTGTTGTGCAACAACACTCGATAGAATCGTGGCGATAAAGGCTGCTGTGTGGGCTGCCATGTCGATAACAGAGCTATATGTCGATACAGAACGCTTGTGGTTCGAGCGGCTGCCAGTTGTGAATGCCACCAGAAGCGAAAGAATGCAACGATTTGAAAGAAAAAAAAATGTATGTGATCGTGCTGGGCCTTGGTCGTTTTCAAGGGAAAGACGCACAGATTACACGACTGATGTTAACCGTGAAAGACAGTCAGCTCGCTAATATCGGTAGTGCACTGCCTGGGCGCTCCCTGCGCGCTGATCGCATCGGAACGTCCAGAGAAGCCTCTTCACTCCATACTCGGAGAAACTGATACTGATGGTTGCGGCTTCGGTTCGACTCCCGGGCCGGGAGCAGTTTTTCGCCGAAATACAAAATTTTGCGAGAAATGTACGGTATGTCCTCGTTGTCGCATGATCACAGTCACGTGGGTGCTGATCGGGATTCCATCGTCGTCGACGTAATCGGTAGTCGCTGGTCCCTATAGGAAGTATGCAGCGGCCGCCACTTTATTATCGTCTGTGGAGCACTGCGAAAGCGCCACCGGCGTGTATAAGGGAAGGGCATTGTCGCTTCTTGCTCCGGCCTGCACTGGTGGACAACAAACTGGCATCAGTGAAGGAACAGCGCCTTAAAAACAGGATACAGTGACAGGGACGTTGTTCATATGACAAGCTATCGCCCGCGTAGAGCACACAACAAACGGCAACCTTGGGGCTACCACGATGGATTTAGTAAGTTCAGAGGGCTCGAACGAAGAAGGAATGAACTGCTTCAGCCCGGCTGGCTCAGTTCACGCGAGCAATCGCCGTAGTCGTCCTGCCTGTGGCGTATACCGAGTGTTCCAGAAAGGCAGCATCTCGGGTGTTTTATTGGGAGTACTGAAACTGCGTTTATACTGACGTGTTTTACGCGGACACCAGTTTGAAATGACGTACGCTTAATTTTTTTTTTCCATTGGTCGTTGGTAGCATGTGTGGCCGCCGCGTTATGTTCGCAGCTGCGGGGAAGCGCGTGAGGCACGCAGGAGGATTCCCGGAGGCACGCAAATCGGGTCGCTGAACTGCTGGGCACAGGTTGAGCCTTGCAGCTGCAGAACTCTTCGAGAACGCGCACAGATGTGTGCGTGTGTACTTTGCTTCGCGTGCGTTCCGATTCGTCCCGTGTCCGCTTGGATAGGGACAGCCGAAACGTACCCCGGTGCAACCAACGGGCGGTGGCAGCCAGCAGCGGTCGCCCCTTCTCACTCCCCGTTCCGCCGGCTCAGTTCGCCCCTATCGCCGGGGCCACACCGCCGGTTGGCCGCCACCGGACCCTTTCGGCGGCGGCGCGCACGCGACCGTGTCGCCGGCGTGTATGTCGCCGGTCCCATGGCGGCGCCCTCGGAAGCGTCGCGATAAGGAAGTCTCTCGCGAGGGACGGAGAGGGAGGGTATGCTCGCTTGCTCTCTCGGACTTCGGATCCCGTGGAGCCACCGCGCTTCGGACGCGAGGAAGAGTTTTTTGCGAGAGAACGAGGGCGTACGCAGGGGACCGAGTCGAACGACGAACCCGCTCCGGAGCCCGGCCCCGGAGGAGCGACTGGCCCGCCGACACTCTCACAGCCCCTCTCGCGGCGGGGAGGCGTGAGGTTCTCGTGATCATGTCCCATCCCTCGAACTATCCGTAAGCCGCCGTTTTAAACAGGCTGGCTCAAGGGGCCGCAGGCGCCCATTTCGGTCTCCTCTCTACAGAACATGTCCTGTGTCGTTTCCTGGTCGCCTTTGTTCACAGGGTCCCACCTGACTGCACCACACGGTCAGCAGCCAATTGTTTTGCCCACTGGGCCGGGCATTCACTCCGTATCTGCAGACTAAACTGTAGCGGTGTCCACAGTGAGTTCCGGCCTTGCAGCAGTGTTGCCGAATCGTGGGAAATTTCCCATATGGTGGGAAAATCAAGCCACTGAGGGAAAAAGGGAAGTTTGTTTAATAACCCATGACAAAACGTGGGAAATTTTAGTGTCGCTAAAGACCGGTGTTCTAAATTTGCTTTCTCGGGAAAATGTGCAGGGATGAAGGGAAAATGCTGTTATCATGGCGGCCTGCCATGTGTCGCGAGAAGAAATTTGGCTTGCTGTTTCCCTTTAATTTGCTGCCTAGCCTTGGATACAGAGCCCTGGCTCATTCAGGCTTCGAGTGCTGCGTCCTTGGATTTCTTCCAGCTATAGTGGCAGTGACCTTTCCATTAATTGCTTCCAACCACTCCCACCTCTTTAGTCACACAATCCCATATGTACGCATATTGTAAAGGAATTCCTGAAAATTTCTACGGTCTATACAGGAGAGGCTAGAAAAGAAAAGTAGCCGAGCTGGTCCCCGTCCCAACGCAAAAACTAATAAAAACGAAATGGTGATTGTCGATGTGATCAAGAACATTCCAGCTCTGATTTTCATTATTAATGGGCTTTGTATTTATTTTATTTCACTCATTCTTTTATTTATTACCTTGGCTGTATTCAGTCTAAAATTACTATATTCTGAAAAAATATATTTGCGGGAAAATATGGGAAACTTTTAGCCGACAGCTGAGAACAACCAACTGGCCAATGCGGCAACACAGCCTTGCAGTCCCTTGCTCTGCAACACGCATCCCGTCCCCCGACTGTGGGCCCCCTCGGCGGGACCGCACCGTCAACGCCGTTCCCGTGAGGAAACGACTTGGCTGAAAGGGGAGTGGGTGCGGGGGAGAACGAACTCCGGTTGCCGGGCATCGTTCAGTTTCTCCATGTTTCGCGTGCATTGTTTGCGGAGCGGTGATCAGCATGTGATCACGGTGCATGTGGCCAAGGAGGTGGTGCTCACATCAGCGTATCGTCCGCAAGGGTTACAGAGGGGAGGGGAAGCTAGGTCCACGGCGAGAGCTGCCGGGGCGTTCGTTGCTTCGCGGGCCGGGAGCGGACGGTATTCTCAAGGACATTAGGCCGTGAAGTTCGCCGGCGGCAGAGGGTGCTGGGTGCCCGCCTCATGGCGCGTTCACACTTGGTGGACATTCGGCGGCGAGAGCGAGCGGAATCCGCTGCCGCGTCAGAGATTCCGCCGGAAAACCCAGCGGAAAGGCCGATCGGTCCAGGATCGAATTCTGCCGCCGGAAAAAAAATCCGCCGAATCTCGTCAGCCAATAGGAAGGCGAGTACCCGCGGCGACCAACATGGCGGCGCCCTTCGATGCAGCACGCCTCGCTTCGGTCTGAATTCGTCGCTGTTACTGCCTTTTTTAGCGCGTTTACTGGTCATAAAAGACCTAGCGCTCTTTCGATTTGTCTTATCTCGCCCATAAGAAAACGTTTGAGCGATAAATTTGCTTTAATTTTTATTTCGGGTGACGATTCTTCGCCTTTTAGGCTTAAGAAGGGCGTCGGTTTGTTGACAACAATGGTTCCTCTCCTAACCACCAGATGGCGCCATTAGGCGTTTAAAATTTGAGAATGTTATAAATGGCGTAACATCCGACAAAATAGCTGCATTTAGCGTACGCAAGCGTGCATACGGTTTTGGTATGTAGACAGCATCGATTACCCTCTTGCCACATCAGTGTACGCCGTGAGCAGACGACACAGGCGATGAGCGGCGATGCGGTGGCCGGTAAGTGAGAACGAGACAGCAATTCGGCGGCCGCGGATTCAGCTTCCTCTCGCCGCCGAATGTCCAAGTGTGAACGCGCCATCAGGTACTACGCGAATTAGCGAAAATGCGGGTAAGCTGTCGTCTAGTGCACTCCCTTTTAGGGCGGGGTATGCTGACCAAGTCCCGGGGCAGATTTCGATCGCTGTAAATATACGGAATGTTTCTGCTGGCAACCGATGCATATTCCCAAGCAAAGCACAGTAACTTGATGCAGTTAGCAGTGAAAGGAGACACTTCACCGGGTGCCTTGAGGTTAGCAAATAGAGGAGAGGAACTTGGCATGTTTTGTAGAGGGACTCTGCTTCCGTTGCCAAACCGTGAGATTCCGTACTTTTAGTGATGGAAATCTACCCCAGGGTTTGGGCACCATACCCTGCCCCTAAAAGGCACTGCGCTAGAGGACTACTCCCTACAGCTTAATCCCACATAGGCTAAGTTGTGTTTAGAGTGTGCCTTTGCTTGACAAGGTTCTCTCAAGACCTCAGGTGCCGCTGTGGGAGTTCCTGCATGCTCCATTCTGTGCACAATGACGGGAAACATAAGAATAATGAATTTAGTGATAATGCTAGCAGAGATGGGCGGAGTGTCTGCTCGGCCGGACTCGCTTCTTGCGGACGCCCGGCCGAGGAGGGAGCGGTTTTGCATGGGGGTCATCACCCCGGCCGCGTCTCCCTTCTTTCGTCCTCATCGGCCGGAGTCCAGCGCCCTTTGTGTGCCGCCTTCGTCCCCGACTCGTTTCTCCGTGTTCCATTTCGTCCGCAGTGGATTGCATTCTGGACGCTGCTGCTGTTCGCCGGCCTCTGGTGTTGCGTGCACGTGTGTGCGCAGGAGAGAGAGCGGCTCCGTGCGCGCCTAATTTGTCCTTATTTCGCCATTGCCTCCGAAACGGTGTCGAAGCAAGCCTGCCTGCTGGCTCGCCAGCGTTGGGACCGAGAGCGGTGTCTCGGATGCGAACTGCTTCTTCTCTCGCATGGGCGCTCCGTCTCAAATCTCCCGTCACGCCGGTGTTTTCTGCGCTCCCGCCCCTCTTTTCCCCCCTTTCTTCGGGCGACACGGTGCGCCTGATCGGATCGCGGCGACGTGTGCTTTTCAAAAAGAGCGCTCGGCTTCGGCCCTCCACATCTTTTATTTTCGCAGTTCTTTATCGCGGGTCGCAGCGGCCGCGATGTTTCCGAGGTCGACGGTGTGCGTGGACACCGGGCGCGCGCATCTCTCTCGGACCGGGTGCTGCAGTGGTGTGCCCCGCGATCTCTCGAACCGCGGCGTCTTCTGCTGCTGGGCCGAATGGCTCGCTGCGTGGCAAATGGTCGGTGGGCCCGTCGTCTTCGCTTTCAGTCGGCTCTTGTGCGCCTCCCAGCCTCCCCGGGTTTCGGCCGTAATTTTCCGCCTCGTACGTGAGGAAGGAATAATGGCCGCTTTCCCCGTCTCCGGCCGACTGTTGTGTGCAGCAGCAGCGGGCGATCGCTCTGCCACTACAGCAAGGGAGGGTATTCCCCTGCTCGCTTCGGGCAATATTTGACTTCCTCGCTGCATGAGCCCACTCTTCGTTCGTTAGGACCTGCGTGACAGTCGTGTGCTGGTAGCTGTGGCAAGAACGACATTTGTTATTTATGCGTTGAGGTTGACAACTTCTTGTGGATATAATTCGGATAGGAGGCTACTCATTGTTTGATTACTTAGTGCGTTCCCTTGTCTTACCTGTGCGGTATTCGGCCCAAGGCGCTTGGTGCAACCTCATGGGCATAATGTAAGACCTTTAGCGCAGCGCGTACCGCCGGCGCGAACGCGCTGATTGGTCCCGGCAGGCGTGCGCGGAGCTGGCCGGCATCTGGCGGCGCCCTCCGGGTAACCTGCACAGTGCTAGTAAGCGGTAGCAGTGGCGCTACTCGCTATGTTAAGTCTCTATTATTAGACACTTTCAGTATACCGCGGCCCGCCAGGCACGCACGCTGTTGACGGGAACTTGGCGCCCACACGGCGATATGCGCATGAGCAGTGGCGGCTCGCGGTGCGCTACATGTATCTACTCGAGATTCATCATAGCGTCATCCACTTCACCGCACCAGCAGCGTGCGTGCGTCTCAGCTGGCCGGCACCTGGCGTTCTCAGGGTGATCTGAGCAGGCACAGTGCCTCTCAGCAGAAGCGGCCGCGTTACTCGCAAGCTAAATCAGTCTATTACTGCAATCACCGTGGCCGACACATTGCAGCTTCATTCTGACTAGTTTTTATTTCGCCTACAGCCAGCCTCAACTTCCTGCTCCGTCGTTAGATGATCGAGATACCTGACTGTACACCGGTTGAACGCTGCCCTACCAAACCCTTCCGTTGACTTACGTTTTGCTGCAGTTCAGGTGTGACCTTGCCAGGTTACATGCTGTTGAATGTGAGGATCGGAGTCGCTTCTCGACACAACCTCGGTCAAGATGACGCCCGCTCCGTCCAGGACAGGAGTGCCGCTGAGTGAAGGATTCGTTAGTAGAGGAAGAAGACTTGGTTTATTTTACATATTTACAAGATTTTGAGTTCAGAAGTGAGCTGCTTCAACTGCATCTGCAGTCCAGTTTTATACACTGCGTCTTCCTTAGATTCCCCAGGTAGGGGACGCCCTCGCCGTGGTGGGTGTGGACAAAACAAGCTATCACACACAGACACCTCCGCACACATGGACAAGCCCCTGGCATAGGTTGAGCCCGAGGGAGAGGGGTATGCGGCCAGGACCCCGCCGGGCTGGCAGGAGACGTCAGCTGGTCGGCCCGCTCTCCGCCGGTCGGCCCACTTCGAAGAAGCCGAGGCGCAAAGCCGGAGCGCCCCGTCGGGAGATAATCCCCAGTGGCTCTGCCATCAGCGATGGCCGGCGAAGCCTGTGGACGAGCCGCTGTGGTGATCCGTTCCCACGCTGGTGCTGTGCCCGGAAAACCAGTAGTAGTCGGGTCGGTAGACGTCGGGGAAAATCGGAAGACAGCCGGAACCACTTCGCTGGCGGCGACAGCGACTCCTTAAAGGGATTTTCGCAGAACCCTGCTCCCCGCTTCTCCCACGCAGCAACGACCGGGCGAGCGCGGTAAATGCACCCCGCAGACACCTGGCGAGAGATGCTGTCTTGGTGGCAATCCTCGAGACGTGCTGGCGCCAAACCAAATACCAGCTGGCGTCAATTCCCAATAATGCTCCGGTGATATGACTTCGTTATGCCGTTTCTTACGCTGCGTCCCCCCTCACCTCCTCTACGTCAGCGACGGTGGCGTGGCTTGTTTGGCGGGCAAGAAGTTCTCAGCTGCTGCTGACATCCCTGTCCGTGCAGCATACGCGACATGTACCGTCGGCTTTAATCGTATACGCATAAGGGTGGCGGGGAAGCTATACAACGTGCAGGGGCTACATTCAGGGGCTGCATTCCGCACTTAGGACACACACATTACGCGGATGATATAACGGTTTGGACCACATACGGCTCGGATGGCGACATAGAATCGACCCTTCAGGAAGCCGCCACAACTATAGCTACTCACGCGGCAAACATTGGACTTGAATGCTCCCCCACAAAGTCAGCACTCCTCATAATCCGCCCGCGGCGCGTCCCTACCTCCCCCATCACGATCTACCTGCATGACACTCCCATACCGCAAACACCTACCCTCCGCATTCTTGGCCTGCATTTACAGGACACGGGGGAAAACAACCTTACCCTGAAAGCACTAAAACAGTCCACTTACTCCGTCATCCATCTTCTTAGAAGGGTTTCACATTCACGAGCCGGTCTAGACGAAGCAGACAATCTCAAGGTGCTGCATGCCTTTGTGCTTAGCCGCATTCTTTACGCCACTCCTTACCTGAACCTCTCCTGTGCGGATAAAGACAAGATCAATGCTCTAATCCGCATGGCTACCAAAGCAGCGCTAAACCTACCAAAGAGCACTAGCACGGACAGGCTCTTCAAATTAGGAATGCACAACACTATACAAGAACTTATAGATGCACATCGCTACACACAGTACCTTCGTCTGGCTGGCACGGAAACCGGACGATATATACTGGATTCTCTGGGACTTCGCATACCGGCACACACGTCAGACTTCATCTCTCTCCCTCGCGCCATACACACCGCGCTTATCCTGAAACCCCTTCCTAAGAATGTCCACCCTGAACACCATCAATCCCGCCGCGTCGCGCGAGCCAAAGCTCTCCATAAAGAATATGGCACTTCAGAGGATGTGCGCAGGGTGGACGCCGCGTGTGGTCCAGACCGTTCAGTAGCTGTGGCTTACCATCCAGCAGCCCCCCCATTTACCCATTTCATAGACCCCCCTTGTACCCCGGAAGAAGCAGAGGAAGCAGCTATAGCAATAGCCATTGTCCAAACCAATGCGGCTTATATACTTAGCGATTCCAAAACAGCCGTTCTTAACTTCGGCCGCGGACGCGTCCACCCCCCCGCGTGGCAGATATTGAGAATGTGCACCCTAAATCCCGATAGGCGTATTGAGCTCGTGTGGGTGCCGGCTCACTCTGGCAATCCCGGAAATGAGGCCGCCGATAACATAGCCCGAGGACTTATTTGCCGGGCAAATGGCGACCCCAGCCGGGATTTCTCGAGGGAGCGGGCACACACGTTTTCAGAACTAACTCAACAAGCACGCCTTGCCCGTCGACTCTATCCCCCTCCCCACCCCCGCCTATCCCACTCCCAACAAATCCTCTGGAGGCGACTCCAGACCCGAACTCTTCCTACCCCTCAGCGTCTCTCCTACTTCCGCCATGTTTCCCCAAAGTGCACTCTCTGCGGAGCTCCGCACGCCTGCCTCCGCACGCTGCCCTGCCGATCCTCCCCCGCAGGGACAGCCCGCCATCGGTACATGGGAGGAATGGGAGGCCCTCCTTGCGTCGCAGGACCCCGGACACGCAACTTCGCTGTGTGAACTGGGGTGCCAGTGCCATGGCCCTACGTGGCCTGGACACATGCGCGTAATGTGAGGGCTGTGCGGTGGCCCTGAGACCTTGCACGGTCCAAACTCGCTTGCTTAATAAAGTTTTCCATCCATTCATCCATGTGCACGTTAAAAATCCCCAGATGGTCGAAATTATTCCGGAGCCCTCCACTACGGCACATCTTTCTTCCTTCTTTCACTCCGCCGAGATGTTAGACAGGTACTGCGCCATTTCCTTTCCCCAAAACCCAATTTTCACCCACAAGCCTCCATCTGTGCACTAGAAGCCCATCTCTGTGAACGCTCCAGAGAGGCAGCGTCCACTCTCGATAAGCCCACGGCGGAATCATTCAAAGATGCAGAGAAGGCGAGCAGTCTAAAAACCCAGCATACAACCAATACTGCATATCTTTGGAGTCGCGCGAAACCCGGATAAAAGCAGGCACCCAAGAACTCGGTACCAAAAGGCGCGTTGTTGCTGCACGAACTTCGCAGAGATATGTTAATCTAATCGTTCTCCTTCGGGGTGCGCAGATATTGCGAACACACTTTCCGTTTGTCGTGGTGGCAGTCGTGCCTGTGAGCTGTTTTAACCCCGGTTTCGAGGCCGAGTAGTGGAAGCGAGTCCCCACTCATCGTTGCTCGGAGGCACACGACCGGCACGCGTTTCGGAGGCACGGAAGCCGAGTGATGCTCGTTTAAAACGCGGGCATTGGAAGAAAGGTTTGCCAGACAGCCGCGGCCTAACCGATCGTCGCGCCGCCCGCGTCCTTTCGTGGTGGTGCGGCCGCGATGACGGCCGCTGCCAAAAGGCTCGGACACGCTGAGCCTCTTGCATCGGGGTCGAAGCTAGGGCCACAGATCTCCGCTCGTTTCACAACCCCGCCTGGGGCCGTCGTTTCGGTAGGACAAGTAGCCACAGTGACGGAGGCGCTCTTTCTCTCTCCCTTCATCCTTTCCCTCTCCCTCCACTGTGTCCAGCAGTCTGGTTTCGCGTGACAGTGCATCACTCAGGGCCGGCCCCGTGTCCCTGCCGGCCGACACGCGTGGTCTCTTCCCCCTTCTGTTCGAACGCCTGCAGCCGGAAAGGTCCTTCACATCTGAACCGGCGGGATGCGAAACGCAAAAGACGCCCGTGTGCTCGCTGTGCGATGTCAATGAAGGTTGGGAACCCCAGGCGGTCGACATTACCATTCCGGAGCCCCCCTCTCCCGTGGCACCTTTCTTTCCTCCTTTCACTCATTCCTTCCCTCACCTGAGGTGTCCACCCTGCAGCACGGTATGGTATTCTTACACCGTGCCCTGCAGTGAGATAGTCACATTCCCTTTCCTCAAAACCAATTTTAGCCAGGAGAAGGCCTCCTTTTTTTTTTCGTCGTCGCGCGCACACTTATTTGTCAGTCTGTGCGCGAGGTGGCGGCGACATATTGGATCGGCAGAGGATTTCGAAGCATTCGAGCGAAATGGCGACGGCGCGCTATTTTCAGCCGTAACTGCGAAAAGAACGCACCAGGGCGCTTGACAGTCTCCGTCCGCAGCAAAGTCGGTTTTCTTATTTTTCCCATTATTAGCATCTTCTCCTGTCAGTTGTAGACTTGTTGCGCAAACTTTTCGTCACTTCTTGCTAACGTTCTAGTCGCTCACCAAGGGCTGCATGAGGCGTCATCAGTTCCTTTTCTTTTTCTCTCTCTCCGTGCGTGACTTTCGCGGCGCGGTTTTGGTCGTAGTGTAGCAGCGAAGAACATTGCTTGCTATGGCGTGTAAAGATATCGCACTCCTAATTTTCCGGCTACGTTGTCCAACGTTTGCCAATGCAACCGTCGTATTTAGTTTGATCGGCTGACATCGCAGGGCGGTGTGCTCTGTCGCTTTCCGTCCTGAGTGCACACTCTGAGCTGTTTCCGACGCGAAGGGAGGAATGCCGCCCGCAATTGGTGGCTTCCAGTGCAAAACTGTTTCACCGGGGCGGAAATCTCGCGTTGCGAGTGGCATCATCCTCTCGTCGAGTGCGCCCGTATTGTGACTTAGAGGTTTTGTATATATTTCTTGACCTTTCACGTGCTCTTCAGACGAGCGTATCGTTATCTGCGGCACTTTGATGCCGAAGCTGGCGGTGCTCGGTGCAGGTTGGCCTTTGCGGTGAGTCGGTAACTGTGAGCGTGCGTGTTTTTGCTTTGTTCTAGTGGCGTTCGCGGTAAGACGTCAAAGTTAGACTGAAGGCAAATTGAAGTTGCCCTGGATCATTCGATTACCGCGTTCTAAAGAGGCTGCTCTGACTTAAATTTAGCGGATGTTTTATGAGATTGAAATGGAGAAAAAAAGATACAGGTATCGCTCCCACGGATCGCTTTCGCTAGTAGACTGCTTTGTTCTTTGTTTTTTTTTGTTACAACCGCGGATCCCGGAGGCTAGGCTGCGCAGCCATTCGCTACCAAACGGTGATAACGGGGTCCTTTTCCCTCTTCACGTCACGAGTTCGAATCAAGATGCGGGAAAAACGATGGGCGTGCCAAAGTGTTCCGAATGCAATGAATGTCTGTGAACAGGTGCGACTTCAGCTGCCCGCGAAGTTCTTTGCGCCTCGGAATGTCCAGCGCGTCGTTGTGTACACGACCGACGTGTCAGTTGACGGGATGTGAACAGCGCTAGCGACTCGTTGCTCGCTGCACGGTTTGTCGGCGGTTGCGCTCCGTTTACTTCGCTACGCGTGCGGGGGATAGGCTGCGCTCTTTTTTTGAGCGCCAGCTTGCGTTTGACGAGTTGCGCGGCAAGGCCGTGAAACAGCGTGCGCTTGCGTGAATGCAGGTGTCGCTCTTGTTCGAAGCAGTGTCCTCACGAGGGCTGAAGCGCCGCCCTTCCTTTGGAGAGCTTGTTTCGTTTGGGACTGTTCTCTTATTTATTTTATTTTTGTCAGAGTGCCACAGTCTGGGCTGTGGCGATCCTGTGTCGTAGGGCTGTGGGGCCACTGGGCTGGTCGCGATTTCTTCCTGTTAAAGCAGAGCCGAAGTGACACGGCGATTAGATTCAGTTGGTCTTTTCCCCGCTCAGGTGGCGTTGTCGGCTCGAGTGACCATGAAGAGCGGAAAGAATATTACCCGGAACGAGCGGTTGTGCTATGCTTAGTAGCACCTCGCGTTATGGGTGGCTTTTTCTCGCGACATGTGAGCATATTTGGCTAGTGCTACCACTAGTTCTACTATGCGACTGTGCGACGTCAGTGCACGTTAAAGAGCACCAGGTGGTAGAAATTACCGGAACCCTCCACTACGGCGTCCCTCATAGCCAGAGTTGCTTTGGGACACTACACCCCATAAAACCGAAAACCGATATCTTGAGTAAATAGCGAGAGTTTAGCTGTTTATATCCTCGGTTTCATTGTATGTACCAATGCGGGCAAAAAATAAGATACCCCCTCTCCAAGTTCCAGCCCGTGCCACTGGGGGCGCCACCTGAAAAAAAAAAGAACTTTCGGTGTCGAGACCGGCGCAGTGGGCCCGTTTCGACACTACAATCAGGGACTATATCATTAGTTTTTTTTCGTGGCTCACGTGACATGAACACAAACTACACGTCACAGCTATCGTTCTGTTTATGAAGCCGAAACTGAAAGAAGTATCAAGAGGAAATAAATTATTCAGTGGTCGTAGTCGAGTACCATATGGTGAAGCATGTTTATTGGCTAAGGCATCATTTGAAAGTGGAAAACATGCAGCTCAAATTGGTGTCTATTGTCTTAGGGATCGTGGCGTTCAGCTGCTGATCCCAAAGGTCCCGGGGGCGAATCGCGGCCGCATTTCGACGAAGATGGAATGCAAATGATTGGAGCCGTGTGCTGTGCGTTGTCAGTGCGCGGTAACGAAGCCCAGGGCGTCGCAATTAATCCGCTGCCCTACACTACGGTGTCTCCCATTAGTCCGTGTGCAGGCGTTGGACATTAAACCCCACATAGCAGTGATACCATAACATGCCTCGCCGTTTCCTTGGAACTTCTCTTCGTCGTCGTTCGTGGCTCGGGGCAGCCGATCGGTTGTCGCGCCGGCAACTTTTCTTTCTTCTGTGCTCAGTCCGGACAGGAACGCGCTGTCGCTCCCTGTCAGAGGCGCGGTTGGCCTACGCGATAGCGCATTCTTCTCTGGAGGGGGACATGGCGTTTCGAATGATTGAAAATCGCCGCGACCCGCTTCGAAAGGGCCGCAAATTTAATTCCATCCGGCGCCGCGTTGCCTCGGCGTCTCCCGCCACCGCGACGTGCACGGTTGCCGCTCGCTCTTTCGGAAGGGGTGACGGGGCAGAGCTCGGCTGCTGCTGTCTGCGGCAGCGTCTTCCATCAAGCTCTCTGGCTTGCCCTTGGTTGTTTTCCTTCCTTTTCCCCAAACAGCGCCCCGCCCCGGCCCAGCGTCTTCGCTTCCATATCATCGGCGGATGAAGAAGACCTCCATTCCTTTTTCTTCAGGCTCCCGTACGCTTCTCGGGACATGGGACGAGGAATGAACGAGCCATTATTCGAGACCAGCCTGGTGAACCCCGTCTCCTTCGGTCGTGGTTTGCGGGGTGAGCGAAGGCCGGGACGCTTCCGTTGCTCGTGCATTCGCGCTTCCGCGCAGCCCGTGGGGCGATGACCACTGCTGGCGATGACCTGTAGTTCTTCGCTGGAACGAGGTTCTTTTGGTCGAGATGGGACTGGCGCTCATCGTGAGGACAAGTGGTTTCATTCAGTCGCGCATTTTTTTTTTTTTAGACTGTGCAGTTTCCCTAGCCGCGGTTAGATGAGTGCGACAGAAGCGCAGCGGCCGCTGCGATCATCAGCCACTGTTTCCACGGCGGCGCATTGAAGCTTTCATGGTGGCAGTGCCCCCATGCGTGGTAGCTGGAAGTTAGTAGGGCATGGCTCCTTTCGCTTCAGGCTGCAGGGATATCCCGTTACTCGCCGGCTCCATCGGAAATGCTTTTTTTAGTCCGAAATCACTACTTCACTAGCAAAGCTGGAAAACCCGAGGTATGTACGTGTGAAGCCTCAACTTTTTGACGGAGCGCCAGCGGAGGCCTTGCCCAGCTGCTGCCTTGTCTAGCCTACCCGCCGCGGTGGCTCAGTGGTTAGGGCGCTCGACTACTGATCCGGAGTTCCCGGGTTCGAACCCGACGGCGGCGGCTGCGTTTTTGTGGAGGCAAAACGATACGGCGCCCGTGTCCAACGATATATGAGACAGATACTGCGCCATTTCCTTTCCCCCAAAACCAATTATTATTATTATTATTATTATTATTATTATTATTATTATTATTATTATTATTATTATTATTATTATTATTATTATTATTATTATCATCATCACAAATGAACGCGAAACATCTTTTCCGCGTTGTGCAAGCAAAGTGATGTATCACTGACGCATCGTGGTCCAGTTTTTTTTTATACGATATTATTGTTGTTTCACGTGTGTTTTGCAGTCTGCTGGTGTTCAGATTCGTCACGTACGAAAATCGCAACGTACAATCTTTTCGAAAGCCTTTAATGGCTCATGCTCGTGTCCGTCCGTCCGTCCCTTCCATTCTGCAGCCGAGCGTGCTAACAACTACGCTACTTCCTGCCAACGCATATGTACTTCTCCTTGTCTACGACGCTGGAGAGTGTTTGCAGAAAGGCGTCGAATCGGACGGATGCCTCCCAAACGCCCTCTTCGGTGTGTCCAGCATTTAAGATTTACAAGCAACTGTGTACTTAATTAACATCTTAACCACACATCAGTGAGACAATCAGCAGCACCGCGCTAAAGGCTTTCGCCTCACCACACTTTAGTTCAACAAAGTTCCCCCCCACCCCACCCCTGAATTTTTTTTGCATGCTCCTGGAGCCGATGTGCGAATCGTCGCATGGCAACGGGATTTGTATGCAACGCCGAGTGGCACATGCCACAAAACGCTTTGCATGCCTCTTTTAGCTGACTGGTTTTTCGTTTTCACGAACAGATTGTTTCTTCGAATTAAAAAAAAGTAAAAATAAGAGAAGTTCCAGCGTCTCTATAGACCTCCTGCATGTTTGTAAACAAATGAGGTGGCGCTGCAGTCGCTAGCGGGTTCGTGGTAGGCAAAAGGCCAGGGAGTGTTGTTGCGGAGAGGCGTTGAGTGCAGGTTTTCAAGGCTTGTACCAGGCGCGTTTTCAGTTTCTGCGAATCACAGCAATGGTTGATGTTTACAGCTTAGTAATTTCTTGAAGTACACCAGCTCGCGTTGGCCACGTGCGGCGTATTCAGAGAAATAGTTCGCCACTGTGTATTGTATATATGGTTAGTAGTAAACAGAAAGCGTTTCTGGCGTTGATTTCTATGCTAGGCATTGAATAAAATAGGAAGTTTTTGACACTCTGCTCTAGCCAGAATGATTTTACTTCGGGACAGTAGTGAGAGGATGTGCTGGCGTTCTTTCGGCGGAGCAGACGTGCGCTCACAGTCTGCTGACATACGTAGGTGTCGTGCTGTGCGAAAAGTGGGGACAGCGTCGTGTCCCCATTCTCCTCTAGCTGTCCCGCTTACGCGCTGGTTTTATCCGCAGGATCACGCACCAGCCAGGCCGACTTCTCCCCTTGTTAAACTGGTCAATTTGGTGAAAATTTTTTATTTCAGGAAATATTTTCTTTCTTATAGCCCTGGGGTGTTCTGTTTCGTGACGAAAAATTATAGCTTAATATTCAGTAGAAATTTATAAAGTACGCTTGCGAGATGCGTGGTTGTCGAAAATTGTGAGGTAATTTCTTTGAGGCTTTCTTTGAGTTCAGGGCCGCATTTCTTTGACCAAAGCGCGAGCGAAGAGGCCTAAAACGAGGAAATAAACGTTAAGGTTCGTTTTCTGACCTTTCACATTTTCTGCGATTGGCATCACTCACACCTTCGTAATTTCGTAACGCATGAAAATAGAATGATTCTATTTGTCGCAAACGATTCCTGAGACGATGAGGAGTGTAATTTATCTCTCGATTTTTTTTCTTACACGTGCAGTATTATGTTCGTTATTTTTGTAAGAAACGTTTTCACGTAACTATGCATGCATAAGTACATGATCATCTAAAAAAAAGTAATAGCGTCATATGCAGAAGAGGACTTTGTGAGCATGCTGGCATAAAAAATTTGCGCACTTTCTACTCAATTATTTAAGACCTTGAGGTGACTTGATGAGGGCGTTAATTATAATTACCCAAGAACTGCACCAGGTATAGCTAAAAATAAAAGGAATTACTGAAACTAGCGTAGCAATTTCATATTTGCACCAAATTTAGTTTCATATCGCGTGCATAAATAACGAAAACACTTTTCATTGCCGCGCCCCTCTCAATCTCGACACGTCTGTTAGTAGCACGCCTGCGGCTGCTTCTTTCCAAACAAGCTTCGCGATCATGTATTACTTCATGAAACATGGCACATGCATGAAGCAATGAAAAAGCATGTGGCTTTTAGCACACTTAAGGTACGCTATTCTAAGCACGCCAACGTGACCGCGCATGAACTTGCCAGATTTCTTTCTGCTCGAATCAAATAATTAAATGTGTCATATTAAGAAACACTTTCAAGTAAATATCAAATGACATAAAACGTGTCATTAAAACATGCTGTGCTACTAACAAAAGAATGCATTCCTTGGGGGCGAGTGAACCTGCCGGCGGGGGCCCCGTTCACACCGGCTCAAGGTGATAAATGCGTGCGCAGCTACATACGTGCTTTTTTTCCTTGCGCAGTTATAAGAGCACTATGGTGATGTTCAGGTGAATGAACGCAGTAACTTACATGCTATTAAGTACATTTAGTGGCAGTGCCGATCGACTCCCAGACTTGGCGCTTTAGTACCGCGGCCCTTTCCCCATTAGCCAGTTTACTAATGTGGTATTTATCGCGAGAAGCCTATCGGGGCTAATTTAAATTTTCTTTTATGCTACTATGTGGATCGAGCAGTGACACAGCTGATCAATACATGCTGCTTCTGCAGTGCGCAGGCATGGTGCAGCCGCCGGTATCTGCAGCAGCTGCGGTAAGCACCGGCTGGCGGTAGCTGTTTTGCTTACCATGCGAAAGTCACTGCTGACATCAGCGCCACCGCATCTTCGAGACGTCGCGGGGTGAAGGAGGTCGATACGAGGGAAGTGGCAGTCCGAATG
The DNA here is from genome assembly GCF_052857255.1 of Amblyomma americanum. Lineage (NCBI taxonomy): Eukaryota > Metazoa > Arthropoda > Arachnida > Ixodida > Ixodidae > Amblyomma > Amblyomma americanum. The sequence continues at coordinate 129,150,572 of NC_135502.1, read as the reverse complement.
TACCCCTTTTCGCTGCTCTGCGGAGTCCTTGGTTCCTCTTCTTTGATCACGCGGCACTACGCACCAGCGCCAGGAAATGACTGCTGCAAAAGTGGAAACGCAAATGGAGCTCCCGCTTTCGGCTCATACTTTTCACGTTTCGGAAATTCCTGGGAAGTACGAAGGGGGTCAGGATTAGCCACTCGGTGACGTTGTTCGCCCCCTTCGCTTGGAATCCGTTCGAAACCCGAACAGCAGCAGCAGTAAGAACGAGCCGCTAGTCGGCGACGTGTTCGTGGCCTCTCGGCCTTCGCGCGTGCCTCTGCGTGTGTCCCGGAATATTCTAGCTTCGATTCGAATCGGTCCAGTGCAATCGTACGATGAACGGGAGGCTCGTTTCCAGTGTTACGCCTGCGTGCAACGGGAGCAGCTGTAAAAGGCCGCCGGTCTCTTGCTGCGCATCGGGGTTTCGTCTCAGACTGTTCTTCATGGTTAGCTGCTGTGCTCACTCGCGAGTAGTCGCCTGCGTGGTTGATGCTCTCTCGACCTTTCCGCCGAGCATTTCTGCGCTGCCTGTTCTCGCCGCGTGGAGGTGGGCACTTGGCTAATTTCACTGCGCATGTTTGCTGCTGCTGCCAGTCAGTTGAAAGTTCCATTGTACCCATGGAAGGGATTCCCCGAACAGGACTTTTGTGAAGCACCCTTTAGCACTGTTCAATCTCACCTCTGCTTGCGGCCTGCGCTTTCTCGTAAGAGCGTTGAAATCGCAAGGTTGGACTCGTTTCAGTCGGATCCCGTGTTCTGTTCCCTTCGCTGCCAGATGGAGGAGCGGAAAGGAGCGCAGGTGCCACTGGACGCAGGCGATAACTCGCTTATTTCCTGTCTCGAGGGAAGTTCGGCTGCGCGAGGCCGCAAAATACGCCCCCGGTATATCAAGGCGCAGCTTTGGGGCCGCGGCGTGCGACGTTCCCGTTGCGAACACGGTTTGGTGATTCGCCTGCCGTGCCCTGTGGCGACGTCGCGCAGAGCCGGACCGGTTTCCTGGCTGGGTTCGTGTCGCTGGACGTCGCCACGACACCGAGCTGTCGTCGGTTGTCGTCCTGGTCGGTCCTCGCCCGCTGCGCTGCGCTCGCGTAGTGCGCTTTGCGTCGCGCCGTGCCATCCGAGTGCATGGCGGGAAGACATTTGTTGTGCACGCGTCGATCTTCTTCGACGGACGGGCTGGTGGACCACCGCTTGGCTGCGCTGACGGCAAACGCCGGTCACTGACCCTGCTCAAAACTAAAAAAAAAAAAACACACGTTTGGAAACCACCACGCGTTTCTTGCTCGCATATGGATGCGCAGCCCGTTCTGTCCCCCTCTTTCCCAGCATAAAATGCGACTTTTTCGAGACGAGTTTCTTTAATGTTGAGCGCGGTCTGCTTCATTTCATCGCGCAGTGCCTGACCAGACGGATTTGAGTCCAACACTCGACTATCTGCGGGGCTGCTTCATATGAGGTCTGTTTCCAGCGCAGAAAAACATGCGGGCAGAGCGAGAGTGGACACCACGGGCGCCGGAAGCGTGTCTCATGCAAACCATTAAACATCGTCGGCCGCTGCTCAGTAGGGGCGATGCGGGTATTCCCCGCGCAGTGGTAAGACGAAGCGTTTCGTTTGCTTGCTTGCCGGGTGCGCGAACCTGAACGGAAGGGTCCCGCTTCCTGCGTGCTTGGACGTGTCCTCCCTGCTCGTGGCGGCCGCATTTTACCCATTCCGTGCGTGCTCGCGTCGTCTTTGGATGCTGACGGCTGTTCGTTCCACCGCTAACTTCTTTTTTACTCTGAGTTTTCCCGCGGCGTGCGTATGACGGAGCTGTGTTGTGTGCGAACTGCTTACATCCGCGAGCTTACCAGAAGAGGCAGGGCAATTTCATTCCCGGGGCACCGTCGTTGATCTGGGATTAACTCCTATCCGCGCGGGGACCTTTCAAATCGGCTTTGAACTCTGCAGCGCGCTACTCGGCGTTTGGGCGCTGGCTTTGCCGCGGAACTGGGGAAAAGGCGGTCGCTGTTCCGCGCCGGCAAGACCGCCCATAGCGGGGGCTAGATTTCCAGCCGGCTGAAGCTCTTCCCCGCGCGGGTTATAAACGTGGACGAGCGTGTTGAATGCGAGCATGCAGTGCTAACTTCGGCGTCAGTAAGCGGCCCTCTTTCGCCGCTGTGTGCATGCTCGGGTTCTCGCTGACGACACGTGGTCATCGCGCGGCGCCCATGGCATGTCCGGTGGCGGAAAGGTCGTGATTTCTGTGCTCCGCGTGGTTGCGAACAGAGCTGTAAATGGAACCTGGTTGTAGGTGTGCAGATTAGTTTCGCAGCCACCAGAGCGTTCTGTTTCGTCATGAAACCACGCGGTTGCAATGTGTCGGCTTGATACAACTGCGCAGTCGGCAGAACCGTCCAGCTTTTCAACGGGTCAATACTGCTTTGATAACGGTAAGGAGCGACTTGTGTGGTTTCGCAACATCTTCACTTCTTGTCCGACCTGTCGTAGTTTCTATTCGAATTTCGATGGAGGCGAAATTCTAGAGGCCCGTTTACTGTGCGATGTCAGTGCACGTTAAAGAACCCCAGGTGGTCGAAATTTCCGGAGCCCTTCACTGTGGCGTCCCTCGTAGGCCGAGTCGCTTTGGGACGTTAAACCCCCATAACCTATTCGTTATGTAAACCAAAAGTCGGCGCCGATAATTTCCCGATACAATCATTACTGTGGCACCGGCGACCTATCCTCGAAGAGTAAAAATCTGAGGCCGCAGTGTTAAAGAAGGCTTATCCCTACTCATTGCCCCTGTGATTGGCGCACCTTTCTGACAAGAGCCGGAGGGCGTCTGCTCTGTTCAGCACAGTGCGAGGCGCACGCTTATATACACCGTTAGAGCGGATGCAGGCACGGTGCTCCCTTCCGTACAAGGCTGGCGGAGACCGATGACAGGTGCACCTGGCACCGCTCGTGAGCAGTGAAATGATCTGTAGAAGCAAAGCAGTCTTGTCCCTCAGCTTCTCCGCCAGACGCATCTTTTTCCCTGGGATGCGGCCAGACTACGCGTCCTCCCTAAGAAACAAACAGAAAATAAACACTGGCTGTCATTGATGTGCCCTGCTGGGGCGCTCACTACGTCAGCAGCACCGGAACAACCACTCGCGCGTCCCTCCCTTGGCTCCCGTCGGCGACGGTTGCGGTGGAGCGCCAGCTCGCTCCGGGCCTACAATGGAGCTTGGGGCGCCAGACTTCCTAATTGCCGGTGGCTCAGCTGCTGGCGGCCGTCCTTTCGGCCGCCGGTGTGTCCACCCCGCGGCACCGTTTTTGTTGCACGGGGTCGAAGGAGAGCGTCGAGACGAGCAGGGATCGCCGCTTTTCTTCTCCGTCGGGCGCTTTCGAGCGAGGCAAAGGCTGTGTGGGGCCCAGTCGGGAGCCGTGATTCGTCTGCGGCCCCACTCAGGGACGGCCCGTCGTCTTCTCTTGTCTGACGGGAGGCGCGACGAAGCACCCGCGCCGCCGGCGAGGGTGCTTCTGACCGCCAAGCATTCGAGGCGTGCGTCTCTTCCGCCACTCAAGGAAGAGGGGGCAGAAAGTGTGCCCGCTCTTCTTCTCCGGGGCGCGTGCCGTCGCTGGTGTCCCCTCATTAGGGCGGCCCCTTTGTTGTCCCCCTTGGCCCGGAGCGGATGGGCCGCCGGATATGACGGCGGGGAGGGGACAGTTTGCGTATGGCAGTCCGCGAGGTTCGGACGCAAGCCGTCACTGCTCGGAGAAGGAACGCCTCCCTGAGTGGTGTTTACATGTTTGGACCGCGGCGACCTCTGCAATGTGACCAAGGCGGTGATGCGCCTGCAGTACTGCCGCAATCTAAAGGTGCATTCACACTTGCGAGTCGCGGGGGGCGTTGTGCCGGCTGCGACTTTATACCAAGGAGTGTGTCGACGCAGACGCGTCCTGTCTAGCGGAAGGGTCGAGGCGAGTTCTGTCGAGCAGAAAGTCCGTTAGCGCGTTCGTGTAAAAGTCATAGAGTCAACTCTAGCAGTCGAGTGGCCCCGTCAACCCTACAGTAAGGGGTCGGTTGACTCGCAGACCCCCTTCGCATACGCTTTTGGGGAAATGTTTCTTTTGCGCGGGCGAGCGGGAGCAGGAGCCGTTTTGCTACTGGCGACGACCGCGCCTTCGAGGGTGTGCCGCGACATTTGAATGACTTGACCGTGTTTGTGTTTGCGCGTAGTTGTTGAGTTTGGGTGACCTTGCTCATCCCCATCCCCGCCGCTTCGGATTCACGTAACCGAGACTACTACTGTCGCTTTTCCCCCAAACGGTCTCGTTCACGGGGGCGATCTATAGTTACTCTTGCAGGGAGCGGTACTATATGCGCATTCCCTGTAGTTTCATTGTCGAAAAAAGTTATTCATGACTTTTGCGGAGAAAATTTCTTGCCGGTAGGGGGAGCGCCTGCTATACGCTCCACTGTTCACTCACAGAACGGGAGCTGTCGACCTTGTCTGTTACTGGCAAGAAGAAGTCGGAGGATAATTTGGAATGAGCTTCCGTTCGCTTCCCAGAAGCCGCTCATTGGCTCAGCTCGAGTCCTGGCTGTTCATTGGAGGCGGCGCGCAGTGCATTCGTGGTTGGGATCGTTGTTCGGCTGTGCAGTCTGCAGCCAGCATGAATCCGTTGGTTTCCAGAACGCGGGTAGTGTATAGTGTACAACATTAGACAGTTTAGCTGTGCGTACGCGACGGCTTAGCGTACGGAAGGAGTTTGCGAGGACGGTAGTGCGCATGCGCAGAACGCAAGCGCAAGCCCTGCGGATTGCGTGCGTACGCTAGCCAGCGGACTTTGCGTTGCGGCACTTGCGTGGCTTGCGTACGATAACGTTGACAAGATGGCGGCGCCCTGCTTGCCCGCTTCGGAATAAATACAGGTCGCCGCTGAATTCTCCGACGCAATAGCTCTCTCAAATGGTAGCGGCTCGCTTTTTTGTTCTGCCTACTCTTGCCCACACGTAGCGGTATAAGCGATAACTAGCCCCTGTTTTTCAGATAATTTGCGATTTTCAAGTTCCTAGGCCTAACTAAATGCAGCGTGTTTTCCTCGTAGCAACGACACCTGGTGAAGCAGTTTTCTAGCTTTTAGTCAGTTCTTACGTCTTTTTTGGTTTGGATAGTTTTTCTTCTTGGAACAAAAGAAAAAGGCTCCCAATGCACTCCCCCTAGTTATCAGTAATCACGGATGAAATTTCCTTCAACCGAGCGTTGATGTGCTTTGACGTCTTGTCACCAGATGACGCTACGGCACGGCCAGCTAAAACTATACTTCGGAGCGGACAGCGTAACGCACGCAGCGCCGTAGCGCTTTGCGTACGCGAGCACTTGCGTAGGCACAGCTAAAACTGTCCAGTCTTTCTAGCGAAGAAATGAGCCTTTTGTGCGTGCATGCTTACTGAGCCCAGAACGTTTCTTTGAGTGTACATTAAGCGGACAGTGGTGGACGACCCTGTGTATTCTGTTACCATATTGTTGCGTGGCAGTGTTCAGAGCGCTGCTGTTAGGCATGCCGTAACACGCACCGAAGTCTCGTTGCACGCTCGGTGTTGCATTTCGCCTGAGTGGGAATGCGGCCGTCGCGGGTGAGATCCAACACGCGAATCCGTGCTCCATCGCCATGGTCACTCGGTCAGACCTCTTCCTGGTGTAAACAACGTGGCGTCAAAGGGACGTTGTCCAGTGTGCAAGGTCTTCTACTTTCGTTTCTGAACTGGTTTTTCCTGTGACTTCCTGCCTTCACCTTACTAGAGACGCTTCGCTAGATGTCGCAGCCTTTCTTCTCCCGGTACGTGGCACGTTTTGCATAACGTGCCCTGATGACGTAGGACGGAAGAGGTCAATTCTGTTCCTGCTCCCGCTATATTGGGATGCAACGCAAGGACGAAGCGGCTTTTCCCCGTCAAAGGACCCCGTTCCAGTCAATGGCGTCGGCCAAGGAGATGGTCCCCTCCCTCCTTGGTCGACTCGGTGATAGTCCCGTCCCTGCATTGTTACTCTGCTTCTTACATTGTCACGCCAGCAGGTTCATGAGAAATAGCCGACGCCATTAGCCGGAAGGGCGTCCTCTGACGGGGAAAAGCTGCTTCGTTCTTGAGTTGTATCTGTCTATAATGTACGGCGGCATGCATTGTCCAGCTGTGCAGCGCCTTGCGGTCCGTATGAAGCCGACAGGCTTGACGGGACGAACCGCTTTGCTGTTGCAGTTTCCTTTTACAGTGACAGCAGTTAATGGCACGCTTCTCTGTTCTCCGATGTTGGCGTAACACTTCGCCGCGCTGATTGGTCAGCATGCAGTGACGCCACGCATATCACCGCAACACGTCACGCTAAGGCGCCCGATTACAGTGACGTCATGAATGACGGCCTCATATTGACGTCACGCGCAATCGACCGAAGAATACAGAACAATGAACACTCGATATTACACTCGTCATTGCAAACAGCTGTCGCTGTAGCTCACGTTACACGGTGTAACGGTAACCATGCTGCGAGTTTTTTGCACTCAGCTTCGAGAGCCTGGCTCCCTGTGCGCGTTTTGCTCACCAAACCCCCACGAGCTGCGCGAGCATCGCGATTTCAGCTCAATTCGTTCGTTCCAGCGGCGATGCCTGGCCTGATTTCCACGCGAAAGAGCGAGCGAGGCTATAGCTAGCTGCAGCAAATAGGAAAGACGAAAGTAGCGGGTATACGCACGGCGTATCCCGCGTCCTGCGCGCGCGAGTCGCGCCGAGAGGCCTTATGGCGAGGCGCCTATCGCCGTCGGAGCGGGTGTTCGCGCTGTAATGCGCCGGCTGCGGCGCCCCGTGCCAACAGCGAGGCCTAATGAACGCGACTCCGTTTGAAAAACCGACGACCGGAAGAGTGTTTGGCAGCGATGTTTCTCAGTGCGTGCGCAGCTGTGTTCGCCGTTTTGGCACGGCCACTCCGGCAGTTTTTCCTCCCCGCGTGCCGCACCTTGTTCTGCCTTCGAGGCTGACCAGTGCGCGCTACACTGGCAGCCATCGTCGTGGGCCGCCAGAAGGCACCAGTGGATGCGTTTTGCATGCCGGCAGGGTAATACTGCTCCTCGGCGGCGGATCAGGGTTCTTCCTCCTTGTTACCCAGCTAGCGGCGGCGGCGCAACCTCGTATATATGTGTGCCAGGACGACTAAATCCGACTCGTGCGTCTGCTCGGTGAGGCATTTGAAGTGGAACTACCGTGCGTTCTGCTCAAGGAAATCGCGGCGGGGTCACCCGGATTACGCCTCCGTCGAAACCAGCTGTGGCTTGCTTCTTCGACCCGTGCCGCATTTCGTGCCGCGCATAGTGCCGGTTGTTCGTGGTTTAAGGGCTCCCGATTAATTTCGACCACCTGAGATTCTCGAAAGGGAGGGGCGGTGAAAGAAACTGAACCTGACATTTATCGAGATATTACCGCGTTTTTATGGTCGAGAGCCCACTCTTCTTTGAACTAAAGAAAGTTCAAAAAGTGACGTATAGGTGGCGTCTCCACCGGCCGTTTTCGCAAGCAAACTTACTGTATGTGTAAAGACAATTTTTTTTCTGTAGTCGTCGATCCCAGGGGCTGCATGGGCTACACGCCGTTCACTTCAAAATCGTGATCACGGAGTCTGTTTCGGCCGCGACGTCGCGAGTTTGAACATTGTAATGTCTGCAGTGTTCTTAAACGCAGTTTTTTCAGCAGTAAATGCATCTTTTGCTGTCAAGAAAACTTCAACATACGCAGAAAGAGCCATGGCATGTTTTTACATGAATGGGATGGAGCTGTCCTCAGAGCCTCCTGATTGAGCCACTGAGGACAGGCAGAGGTTGGCCTCTATCGATAATTAACTTCATTAGTGCGCTACTCTAGGGAACGGACAGCACTGAACGCAAAAACCACCATTTAATTAGAGCCAAGTAGGCCCATTTGCAGCTTTACTTCCGTTCTCTATCGGTATGTTGCCGGGCTCCAATCAGGAAGAGAGCACCCTCATCGATCGAGAACGTAGCTTGCTAGAAAAGACCAAGAAAATAAATACAGGTGTCGCCATCACCGGCCGATTTCTCAAACAAAATGTACGTTTCGACACTGATTTTAAATCGCGGATCCCGGAGGCCGTTAGCTTCAAATCAACTGGCGGGTAGATTTTAAAACCCAATTTTGTCGCAATAAATGCGTCTCTCGCTGCCGGAAAAACGTCAGCGTAACCAGAAAGCGGCAGATAATCAATTTTTACTGAGGATAGAAATTTGATTGTGTTTTCTTCAGTGTGGTTTCAACGTACGTTGGCATCGCACAGTCCACGGGTGATTGCGTTTCGTCTTCATAGAAACGGTATCGTACGATTCGATCCCGCGACCTTGTGTTGTTCTACCGCGCCGCTGCTTTCCTGTGCCTCTTATTTCGCGCATCTTTTGGCGCAAAGTTGCAAGAACGCTAACCGGATGTGGCGCAAACAGAACGAAGCCTAGAACAAAAGAATATCCCGTAGGCTTTCTGGTGGATGGCCTCGCCAGGCTCCGTCCCCCGGCGTTTTCCTCGCGAGCCAACCGATCGAGTGACCGACCGCAGGCGCGCTCATCTCGATCAGTCTTGCCAAAGTCGGCCCCTGTGTGGGAGGCGACGATTAGCCGCTGCTGCGCTCTCACGTTATAGCTGTGTGGTAGAAGCTTGAACCTAACACAGCATAACTGTCGCCTTGATACATCTACCCTTTTACCTTTCTCGTGGAGTAGCCGGTCACCAGCCCAGAAAAAAACAATTTGTTGGTCTTGGCCGGCCGAGGTGACAGCGCTCACCTCAATTATGACGCCGTGTGAGGTGTACCTTATAGAAACAGATGGCGCCCAGCATGCCACTCGCACGAGCGACTTGCTTTCCCATTTGGGGCTCATATAACTGCGACTGCGTCTTTCCGCCCTGTATACGCTCGGCGCGAGTATAGGGCCAGTTTGTACTGACAGAACTCGAGCCGTTCCTGCGTTCTTTGATTGCACCACGGCCGCTCCCGTCGCAGGAGGTGCGCTTACAGTTCGACCTTTGGCCTCATGACCTGAACACCCGCAGGGTCGTCCAGCCATAAGGTGAGCACACGGGCGCGTGGCCGCGCTGTTCGGAGCGCCGGTGCGTCCGACGCGAAGCGCCACCGCCAAGGTCCCTCTCCACTTTGCATCGTCGATGACTGGGTCGCGGCGGACGCACTGACGTATGGTCCATGGAGGTGGGTTGGGGAGCATGGCGGTGTCCCTGACAGCGCAGCTTAACTTCGGGAGGCGGTCTCCGTGGTCTGTCAGTGTGGCTGCGCTTATCGTGCCTTCCCGGTGGCGCGGACGCCGTCACGGTGTGCGCTTGCGCAACGAGCAGCAGCGGGGGAGACGGATGGAGTCCATCGTTTGGCCAGCTGTCTCCACGGTGGAAGACCCATTTTTTTTCACGGTACGCGGACACCACCTCGCTGCTGGTCTCGGATGTGTGTGAAAGCGTCACGGATGAACGGAGGGGAGGAAGACCGCAGGGAGACGCAGGGGAATACTATAGACTAGCTCAGCAGAAGAGCTGCCGAGGTCCGCCTTCAGTGCCGAGCGAATGCCCAAGAGGGCGAGGGGAAGGTGGGCGGACCAGCGTTCCCGTGGCTGATAAGTGGTAAGGGCAGTTGTCGATGCAGACGTTCCACTATGCCATTGGCCGAAGGATGATAGGCGGTCGTATGGATGTGGGGAACGCCCGCAATCTTACCTAATAAATAACATTGAATCATTGCAGAACCGCGCCGTTCGTTTTATTTACTCCGATTATTCACGTAACACCAGCATCACAGCCTTAAAGAAACGCGCAGGTCTCCAGGATTTATGTCTCCGCCGCAAAATTGCACGACTATCACTTTATCATAAACTTTATCATCATCCATCATTTCATAACGAATTTTTTTCTTTGCCTCCTTCGATTTTTGACCGCCGCGATCATCCCTTTAAAGTTAGGCGTTTCACGTGCAGAACATGCTCATTCATTCTTACCACGCACAATATCTGACTGGAACACTCTGCCTTCACATATCGCAACCACCACTGATCCTGATCAATATTTTAATCTTATATCTTCAATAACTACTGCTTAACTCTTCGCATACATTGTTATTTTTTCATGGCTTCCTTTACAGGGTATGTTATTGCAGGGTATGTTATTAAATGATTCATTGCATTACTGTTCTGTTTGTATAATTTTAATACTGCAGTCATCTTCGTTCTTTGCCGCGCTGCCATTCTTTTGATTCTTTTGCTTACTTATGTCATGCGAAGTGTCTTATTTTTGCTTTTGTTGTTTTATATTTGTGGTTTTGTTTTATTCTGTTTATTTGCCTGTGCCCCCCCCCCCCCCCCCCTATGTAATACCCTCTCGAGGGCCTTTAGGGGTATTCTGTATAAATATAAATAAATAAATATTGGCAAGGGCAGTAAGCGGGGCCGATTGAAACTGGCGGCCGCGGTCGGTGGTGACGACAGACGGGCAGCCGAAACGAGAGACCCAGTAGGCCATGAAGGCCATGAAGGCCGAATCAACAATCTCGGCTGTAGTGTCAGCAATGGGCAACGCCTCGGGCCAGCGGGTGAAACGGTCCACACAGGTGAGCAGATAAGGGGCCCCACGTGATAACGGGAGTGGTCCAACAATGTCTATGTGAACGTGGCAAAACCGTGCGTCAGGCGGCCGAAAAGGAGAGGCAGGTGTGATTGTATTCCGGTGAACTTTGACGCGCCGGCAGTGAAGGCAGGTTCGTGCCCAGTGGCGGACGTCGGCATTGATGCTTGGCCAAAGGAAACGAGATGTGATCAGCTTCTGCGTGGCACGAATACCAGGTTGGCTCAAGCGGTGAAGCTTTTCAAAAATGGTGCGGCGGAAAATCTTGAATGGCTCTGACTTTGCTGTCGAGAGGCCGATCGCCCTGTGGAGTGACAAGGTGGCCGAGGAACTCTATTGTAGCTACGCCAAAGAGGCACTTGTTCGGGTTGATGACGAGCCCATATTCATTCACTCGGTGGAAGAGGGCGCGCAGATGAGTTTCATGCTCAGAACAGGATGAACTTGCTACGAGGAGGTTATCGATGCAAGCGAACACGAAGTTGAGGCCTCGCGTAACCTCGTTGATAGCTCGCTGAGAAGTCTGTGCGGCGTTGCGCAAGCCGTAAGGCATCCGCACATACTCAGAGGCCGAACGGTGAGGTAATGGCCGTTTTTCGGAATATCAGCGGGCTCCACGGGAATTTGGTGATAAGCCTTTACTAAGTTACTTTTAGAGAATCGTGCACCCAGCCAGATCTGATGTGAGTTCCTTTATGTGAGGAAGTGGATAGCGGTCTGTTAAAGTATGAGCGTTGAGGGCGCGGTAATCTCCACATGGTCTCCAGTCGCCCGAATCTTTCTTTGGCACCATGTGAACTGGAGGAAGGGCGTACTATGCCGAGTTCCAGCATGTGTTGGAACTCACGGCGAGCGATAGCGAGGCGTCCTGCCGACAAACGGCGAGGGCAAGCAAACACCCCAGGCCCCGAAGTCACGATGTGGTGAGTGATCGAGTGCTTCACCGGTGATGCGGCTTTGTGAGGTTGGGAAAATCAGCCACAACTTTCCCATACGGCGAAGCCCCGTCGCCGCAGTGGTGGAGAGTACGCCGTTGACGAAGAGGAGAGTGCTGAGGTCTATGAGGCGATGAGCTTGCATGTCGACGGCTAGGTTGAAGAAGTCCGCGCCGAGAACAGCTTGCGAAACGTCAGCGATAATAGACAGTTTTAGCTCTGCGTGCGCAACGGCTTAGCGTACGGAAGGAGTTCGCGGGGACGGTAGTGCGCATGCGCAGAACGCAAGCGCAAGCCCTGCGTCTTGCGTGCGTACGCTAGCCAGCGGACTTTGCGTTGCGGCGCTTGCGTACGCTAACATTGACAAGATGGCGGCGCTCTGCTCGCCCGCTTCGCAATAAATACATGTCGTCGCTGGATTTTCCGACGCATTAGCTCGCTCAAATGGTAGCGGTTCGCTTTTATTTCGCCTACTCTTGCCCACACAAAGCGGTAGAAGCGATAACTAGCCCCTGTTTTTCAGATAATTGGGCGATTTTCAAGCTCCTATGCCTAACTAAATGCAGTGTTTTTTCCCCGTAGCAACGACACCTGGCGAAGCAGTTTTCTAGCTTTTAGCCAGTTCTTAATTTTCTTCAGTTTGCATAATTTTTATTCTTGGAACAAAGAAATCCCAGTGCACTTACACTAGTTATAAGTAATTACGGATGAAATTTTCTTCAACCGAGCGTTGATGTGCTTTGACGTCTTGTCACTAGATGGCGCTACGTGCGCCGAAGGGACGCTACGGCTCGGCCAGCTGAAACTATACTTCGGAGCGGACACCTTAACGCACGCAGCGCCGTAGCGCTTAGCGTGCGCAAGCACTTGCGTACGCACAGCTAAAACTGTCTAATGAAGACCCAGCGAAACGTGCGGCGCAATCCGAGGTTAAGCGTCAGAGACCGTTGGTCATATGTGCGAATGGGGGAGTTGTTGATCGCTTGGAGCGGGGAGGTCTTCGTTGCGACGGCGATCTGCCCAAGAGGCCGCTATGACGCTGACTTGTGCTCCCGTGTCGACCAGGAAACGAGTGCCAGTAATCTTGTCCGAGACGTAAAAGAGGCGGCATCTCCGTCAACCTGCACCACTTGCCGCCGTCAGTGGCCGGTCGCAGCGTTTCCCGACCAGGTGTGCACTTGCGTGCAGAGCTACCGAAAATACGGTGGTACCAGCAGACAGCCGAGGTCGCTGGCCGCGCGTCGGCTGGTTGGGATTCCGGGGAGCGGCGGCGTGGCCTGAACCGCGGCAAAGACGCGAGGACATCGAGGCGCCCGGCAAAAGCATCAAGTCGACATTGGATGCTGGCAAGCTGGGAGTCTGCGGCAGTAGTTGGAGGCGGACAGTGGTGACGTTGGGGAGCCGTGAGTGGTCCGCAACACGGTCAGCGAGCTGGTCTAATGAAGCATCACCCGAAGCTGCGAGGATGGGGACCATGTGTTGGGGAAGGCGCTGAAGGAACGACTCACGCAGAAGTGGGTCGTGCTGAGCAGCGGATTCTTCCCGAAGCTGGCTCATGCGACGGAAGAGCTGCGAAGGGCGGCTGCCACCAAGCTCTGTAGTGCTGGAGTTTGCTGCGCTCGATGATCAACGTGTCGAGCCGAGTCCGGCGAGATGATGACGTCAGGAGGCAAGGATGACACCAGGTGGAGGAACTCGGGCTGGTGATACGTCGCAGCCTGCAGCTATTGGGCCACCGAAGCACCGAGAGGCTGAGCGTTCGGGGGCGTGTCGCCGCCTGTCGGCATGGCGGCGAAGCCGGGTCGCCAAATCTGTCGGAGCTAAGGCGAGGTTGAGGTTCGAACTGTTTATTTGCGCTGCGGCGGCCTAGCCCAACTTCCGGCGCCGCGTGCCATGGCCTGCGTGCCGAGCGTGGCGCGAAGGGCGCTACACTATCGTCATTAAAAGAATAACTCAAGTTAAAATAAATTCAGCCGGCAGACAATAATAATAATTGGTTTTTAGGGAAAGGAAATGGCGCAGTATCTGTCTCGTATATCGTTGGACACCTGAACCGCGCCCCAAGGGAAGGGATAAAGGAGGGAGTGAAAGAAGAAAGGAAGAAAGAAGTGCCGTAGTGGAGGGCTCCGGAATAATTTCGACCACCTGGGGATCTTTAACGTGCACTGACATCGCACAGCACACGGGCGCCTTAGCGTTTTTCCTCCATAAAAACGCAGCCGCCGCTGCGTTTTTATGGAGGAAAAACGCAGACAAAAATGCAAGTGGAAGTGTACTTCTATGAACTACATTGGCTTATTAGAGTTAGGTTGTGGCGCTGGGTCGGGTACGAGGGCTGGTCATCACGTGATGTGCGTATTAAATGCAGCGATGAAACTGCCGCTCAGTTGTCGCGGTAGCCAGAACGTTACTTTTTCGTTACGCCCATGCACAGTTTCTTGGCAGTGCAGCTGATTAACTTACTTTACCCACTAACTGCTCTAAGAAGATGGTGACAGTGAACAAATGGTGCCTAGCTAGCAGGCGGCGAGGACTTCCCAGTCTGACGAGGTGTGTAATCTAGTGGAACAGTACCTCAAATCACGCAAAAATAAACTGTTTATACAGCAATACCATCGTGGCATCATGCCCCTTTGTACCCTACGAAGGTAGTTTTCAACTTTGAGTTTAAATCGTACTTGACATCCTGCTATAGCTATTGTAACGGGGGGTTTGTTACGAGGTACTGGGGCGACGGGAACGGCAACGGCAGCAGTCTGGGATCAGATCGGCGAAAGACACACAAGCGTAGCGCTGGCAAAAACTCTCGAGAACACTGTCACCTCGTCTTCGTCTTTTCAAATCATCAGACGCATCTTCTTCTTTAGCCTTACAATCACCCCGGGGACAAGAGGAGCCATCCTGGCGACTTAGGATGATGGCAAGACGGCGGGGTCGTAGTAGGGCTTGAGGCGCTGGACATGAACGGTCTCCCGTCCTCGGCGGCGGAGATCAGGAGACGGCGTGAGGGGTTCCACGATATAATTAACCGGAGAGGTGCGCTCCAGCACACGGTAGGGACCATGGTACTTCGCAAGAAATTTTGAGGAGAGACCGGGAGTTCCTGAAGGGATCCAGAGCCACACAAGTGCACCAGAAGTGTAGTTCGGTGGGGTTTGGTCTTGGTCGAGGCGGGAGCGCTGGCGATGCTGGGTGTCAGTGGTGAGTGACCGGGCAATTTGGCGGCAGGCTTCGGCGTGTTGCGCGGCGTCGGAAACAGGCCGATATTCGGATTCATCAGGGCGGTAAGGGAGGATAGTGTCGATAGTAGCAGAGGGTTGGCGGCCGTAAAGTAGGAAGAAAGGAGAGAATCCGGTGGTAGACTGCGTAGCGGTATTGTACGCATAAGTAACGTACGGAAGGACGAGATCCCAATTCGTGTGGTCAGAAGCGACGTACTTGGAGAGCATGTCTCCGAGTGTGCGGTTAAATCGCTCAGTGAGGCCATTGGTCTGCGGATGATAGGCGGTGGTAGTTCGGTGAATCGTGTTGCACTCTTTGAGAAGCGCCTTCACCACCTCAGATAAGAACACGCGGCCTCGGTCACTGAGCAGTTCACGAGGTGCACCGTGGCGAAGGATGAATCGGTGCAAAATGAAGGAGGCGACGTCCGTCGCTGTGGCAGCCGGAAGGGCAGCAGTTTCGGCATATCGTGTAAGGTGATCCACCGCTACTATAGCCCAACGGTTGCCGTCTGCAGTGTATGGAAGCGGACCGTATAAATCAATGCCAACGCGGTCGAACGGGCGTGGAGGGCATGGTAACGGCTGCAGCTCAGCAGCAGAACGATGGGGAGGTGTCTTGCGACGTTGGCAGGGAATGCATGCGCGCACGTACTTCATGATAAAGGTGTACATTCCGCGCCAGTAGTAGCGCAGCCGTATGCGGGTGTAGGTCTTGAAAACGCCCGCGTGACCGCTGTGGGGGGCAGCATGGAAGTATGCGCATATCTCCGAGCGTAAGTGACGTGGAATAACGAGCAGCCACTTGCGACCTTCGGAGTTGTAGTTACGGCGATAAAGTAGGGTGTCACGGATCGCAAAATGGGCAGCTTGGCGGCGGAGCGCACGTGACGGTGAAGCAGCCGTCGGGTTGGCGAGAAAGTCGAGAAGGGAAGCGATCCAGGGATCCATGCGTTGCGCTGAAGGCATGTCGCTGAGGGGAAGCAAGGGCAGAGAAGCGTCGGAGGTGGAAAGGCTGGCGATCTCGGCTGGAAGGGGGCAGCGTGACAGTGCATCGGCGTCTTGATGCTTGCGGCCGGTGCGATACACGACGCGGATATCATATTCTTGCAAGCGAAGGGCCCACCTAGCGAGGCGGCCGGAGGGGTCTTTCAGGTTGCAAAGCCAACAGAGCGCATGGTGGTCGGTCACAACGTCAAAAGGGCGCCCATAAATGTACGGTCGAAACTTCGCGAGGGCCCATACAATCGCCAAACACTCTTTTTCAGTTACGGAGTAGTTGCGTTCTGCTGGTGTGAGTGTGCGGCTAGCATAAGCAACGACGTATTCGTCAAAGCCAGGTTTTCGTTGGGCGAGGACAGCGCCGAGGCCAACACCGCTGGCGTCCGTGTGAACTTCGGTAGGAGCGGCCGAGTCGAAATGGCGCAGAATGGGCGGCGCCGTGAGGAGACGGCGCAAGGTGGTGTATGCGTCGTCGCACGCTGGAGACCACAGTGATAAATCCGCACTTCCAGACAGCAGTTGAGTCAAAGGCGCAGCAATAGACGCAAAGTTGCGAATAAACCGGCGGAAATATGAGCACAAACCCAGGAAGCTGCGCAGGTCTTTGATGGAGGTAGGTTTGGGAAAGTCAACCACAGCACGAAGTTTCGCTGGGTCGGGACTGACGCCCTGCTTAGAGACAACATGACCTAAGATGGTTAATTGACGAGCGGCAAAACGGCATTGTTTTAAGTTCAGCTGCAGGCCGGCGTCAGAGAGGCAGGTCAAGACGTGCTTCAAACGGGAGAGGTGGGTGTCAAAGTCCGGGGAAAAGACCACAATGTCGTCGAGGTAGCAAAGGCATGTCTTCCACTTAAGTCCGCGCAAAATGGTGTCCATCATCCTCTCAAAAGTCGCGGGGGCGTTACAAAGCCCGAAGGGCATCACCGTAAATTCATACAAGCCATCCGGTGTCACAAAGGCGGTTTTGGGGCGATCGGCTTCTTTCATAGGAACTTGCCAGTACCCGGAACGCAAATCAAGAGATGAAAAGAGTTCGGCCCCTTGCAAAGAGTCCAGAGCGTCGTCTATGCGCGGGAGGGGATAGACATCTTTGCGCGTAATCTTATTAAGGCGGCGGTAATCTACACAGAAGCGTATGGAGCCATCCTTCTTTTTGACGAGCACCGCAGGCGACGCCCATGGGCTGCTTGAGGGCTGAATGACGCCGCTCTGGAGCATCTTGTCGACTTGGTCTTCAATAACTTGGCGCTCGGCGACAGACACACGATAGGGACGTTGTCGCAGCGGTGCGTGGTCACCTGTGTCGATGGCATGGGTGACAGTGGACGTTTGGCCCAAGGTTACCCCGCACCTCCACCAAATGTAACGGGGGGTTTGTTACGAGGTACTGAGGCGACGGGAACGGCAACGGCAGCAGTCTGGGATCAGATCGGCAAAAGACACACAAGCGTAGCGCTGGCAAAAACTCTCGAGAACACTGTCACCTCGTCTTCGTCTTTTCAAATCATCAGACGCATCTTCTTCTTTAGCCTTACACAGGTATCAACTCATTGTCCTCTACATAACCCTGAAGCCTGTTCAAGACCACATGCTCCATCAATTTGGCCAAGCACGACGTTAGCGAGATGGGACGCAGATTCTCAATGCAGAGCTTCTTCCCTGGTTTAGGAATAAATGTAATCCTAGCATGTTTCCACTCTGGCGGAATCTCCCCGGCCGCCCAATATTTATTCATCAAATTCGTGAGTGCCCCCACTGACTTGAATATATATATATATATATATATATATATATATATATATATATATATATATATATATATATATATATATATATATATATATATATATATATATATATATATATGTTAATTTTCAACTTAGTGTAAATGGTGCTGAACATCTAGCTATCGGTGCCTTGTATTCCATGAATACTTACCTTTTCCGGTTAAAGAAGAATTTCGGGAACTGAATTCGGAGTACCTTTATCATTCTTTTTTTTTTCGTTTAAACCGAAGTGTCCAGCCGCTAGTGTGCTGGCCCCGGATATAAGGAACCTATGCCATCCGGGATACAACAAACTTGTGTATAAAATCTCTTCCACAATCCTCGATGGACAGTCTGAATGCGCTAGTATATCCGAGGTTGACTGCCCATCGAGGATTTCGGGAAAGATTTTGTTGTTGCACATGCCGTGGTAACCGCCAACTCTGCCGTGAATTTGCTCTTGCCTGCGTCTAAAAACGTAATCCCCACTGTCGGCAGTGAATGCAAGTGGGGCATCCCAGGGAGTTCGTGTGGGCCCGCAGCTGCTCTGGACTCGTTAGGCTCGGTCTGCGCAGGGCCAGAGTGCCGCGTCACTCGACCGTCGAAACAGAAGCTGCGGTGCGAGAGCAACTTCCGAGCGACGCGTGGCAGATGGCGTCTTTGCTTCGAGGCGTAAGTTTAAAGCAGCTAGGGCACTTTATCTGCGGCACATCGGGGCAGGCGCGTACGGTGGCCGGCGTTCTCGGCCATACGTGGAAGGCCTCTCGCCGGTGGGCGTCGGAGGGAAGACGAATGGGCCGCGCGACTCCCTCGAGAGCGGACTTGCCGTTGTCAGATGGGAGGGGGAGTGGCACAAGAGGTGCCGTTCCCCAAGGTCTCACATAAGCTATCAACCCATCATCATTCATACGTCATCCCCGGCAAGCACCCCTCCACCGGGGTTAGTGGGCAGAGGTTTTTTTGGTTCGGGACAACGGCCCTTCCCGGGCACGGGTGGCTGACGTGTGGTAACGCTCCATAGAGGCAGTACCTGGCACGTGAACAGCCATGATCACCACTGTGGCGGTGAGCCAACAGGGTAACCGGACCTTCTTTCACACCTGAAGTGTCACGAAGGACAACCATTCCCTGTGGATAGCTCATATCTGAACAGTAATGATTCCTCCCGCAACCGTGCAGATGACAGGTGGTCTGCTCCACGTGTCTGCAAACTTTTGCTCGCCGAGGTGGCGCTGTTCACGGCCCAGATGGAACCAGACCTCTTTCCGCACTCGTGCGAGCACTTCATGGAGGCCCGGCACCCTACGGCCATATGCAGCGGCACATCTCGCTAACCAAATTTGGTAGGAACACTCGACGAGCAAAAGCACAAACTGCTTCACTGCATGACCTGGCAACGGGTAAATGTATCTCACAGTCTGATAAGGCACCCCTGGAATTCTAAACAAATCGGCCACACGTCGGAGGAGGGCCTCTGGAATGAGGCATTGTGTAAACATATGCACAAACTCTTCGCGATCACCACAGAATGGACAAACTGGGTGCAGGCTCGCCCTGTCGCGCGCGCTCCGATAGCCGCCGCCTCGGTCGAACAGCGCGCGGAGGGAGGCGCGCGCAGACTCATTAATCTGCCGCGGCATCTGACCCTTTCCGCGGGACGCTTGACTCCTCCGGCCGTTTCCTTGCCCACCCGCCTGGCGACTGCTCCTCTGGCCGGCACCGTTACCTCGCAACGCCGGTCCTTTCGGTGGCACGTGGCAACAAGCGGCGTCCTTGCTGCTCTGCGTCGCCTCGAGTTTCTCCTAGGCAGAATGGCGCTGCAGACGTCTAACTCGGTGGTCAGGGCGCTCGGCCACTCACCCCAAGGTTCGATCCCGGCCACGGCGGTCGCGTATTTCGATGGATGCGAAATTCAAAAAATGCCCGTGTATTGTGCGACGTCACCGCACGTTAAAAAAC
Organism: Amblyomma americanum; assembly: GCF_052857255.1. Taxonomy (NCBI): domain Eukaryota; kingdom Metazoa; phylum Arthropoda; class Arachnida; order Ixodida; family Ixodidae; genus Amblyomma; species Amblyomma americanum. The sequence continues at coordinate 129,131,019 of NC_135502.1, read as the reverse complement.
CTCAGTTGGTGTAATCCGGAGCCCTCCACTACGGCGTCCCTGATAGCCCAAGTCACTTCGGGGCGTTAAAACCCCACAGCTCACAATTCACTTCCACAGTCTGTGATCCGCGGTACTGACGCATGAGCGTGCGTCGCACCGGCCACCACCTGAGACGAAGGCCGGTGGCGTGCCTGGCGCGTCCTCAGTGACGTGATTGCATGCGCATTTCTTTCCGAACGCCTTCAAATGAATGCTCGACAGGATTTAAAGGAATTTGCCGCTGAACAAACTGCGCTGCGCGACGCTGACGAGAGGCGAACACCTGCACAAAGAGTGGTTTGTTTCGCTTGGGGTGTTTACGCAGGCGGCATAAATTAGCATGAGGTTAGCATAACTCTTGGGTCGTTTCGGAAAGCCCCGCGTGCTTCTGGTGTCGTGTCGCTCCTCGCAACGACGAGCGCCGTCGTCCGTCAGCAGCGCTTTCTCGTGCTCTGTTCCTGCCTACGCGCAATGACGGCGGTCGCGTGCCTCCATCCCTCGCGCCGCCCTTGACCTTCGAGGTCGCGCACTGTTTCTCTCCCGAGATGGCGCGTCGCTCCTCTCTGTCGGACGCCATCTGTCTCTCCCCGCGATTTGTGCGCCAGCCGTTGTGTGCGGCGAGACTTGCGGGCAGCGAGGACTCGCCCTCGAACAACAAACGGAGGCTCGCACTGCGCCCAGTCTCCGCGCCCAACGAAAGGCCCCGTCGCCTATCGGCCTTAGCTCCATTCCGAAGCGACTGCGTGGGGCGGACAGTGGGCGGCTCCCCGGGGTGTCTTGCATTGAGCTTGCGGCGCGTTGTTCACCGTACGAGTGGCATAACTCGCCAAAGGGGAGGCACTCGGATTCGTCAGCGCTGGTGAATCAGTGCCAGGGCGGGTGTTGTTCAGCTGGCCACAACACTCGCCGCTGCGCTGAGGCTGCAAGTCTCACAGGTGCACGCGTTCAGTATATGTTGCTACTGGCACGTCGGTTTGTGTAAGTGTCTAGCTTCTTTTACAGCTGCCGATGTGAACAAACAAGACAGAAGCGCCTCGCCCACGGTTATATGGCGCGCCACAAAGCATCTTGATACAGCTCCATGCCAGTGTGCACGTGTGCCCCTCGAAGAAAATAAAAAAAAAAACAGTCCTCCCGCAATGTCTCATCGTAAATTATTCATTCGGCCTTAGCCGTATCGCGGCAACTTTCCGTGTTGTCTGTCGCTAACTTAGCCACATCCTTGGAGGAGAATAACTCCTTGCCCTGGGGCATAGTTAGGAGCAGTGCACGCACAGCAGGTGTGCGTGACCCATCCGTGAACACGCCTGTCTCGCAGTGCGTGGTCACCGCTGATTCCGAGACCCTAGAGAACCACACCGCGTGCTCTCGCATGAGGCCTGTGCGTGCGGCGACCACGTGGAAGCAGCAGATGCTAGCACTGCACCCAGTCCCGCAGCCCGTCTCGCCGTTGGTGGAGAAAGCGCCTTTCGTGGAAGAACACCTGCGCAGCGCTATGCGGCAGGACATGACCTGCGGAAACGGTCGTGAAGAGGCTATGCGCGTGCCCAGGACGTTAATGGAGAAAGACCCGAAATGTCAGCTATTACTAGTTAAAATTGCGTATTTTCCCGCCTTTAGGGGAAACGCGGGTCTTCTAATGATCGAAAACTGCGAAAACTTCGGTTTTGCAAAATGGCATACTCGGGATCAATACACTCTAAAGTTCTTGTGTAAAAAGTTTCAAGGTCAAAATGTTTCGCGCCTACGAAGCCCGGAAATGGCGATATAGGAGAGAAATGGCGGCAGGACTTCGTACCCATCGCTTGCCACGACCGCGTCTGCGATGGCCGCCATGTTGGTTTTGTTTGAAAACTGGGCCCCTTCCACCACTACCTACTATTACTCTCAGTTGCGAAATATTTTTGGAGCGTCCGCATTCCGCTGTATTTTGTCGCCTCTACAACGATCTCCGAAAGGCTGGCGTGCGCTCTTCAAATGCGATTTTCTCAGCTTCCTATTTTTTGCAACATGACGGAAGTTTTTGTTATGTTCTTGTGGTGGAATTTCAATTAACACCATACCGTTGAAATCGGAAAGAACTAAACTGTGGAGCTATGCTATGCTATTGTTTGACCGCGTCAGAAATTTCCAATTTTGTGAACCATACATAACCTCCCCATACTTCATAATTACAGTGCTTGGACAAAACTCAACATTTGTATGATTACTTAATTCAACAGCAATATAATCAGCATAGCTCTGAATGGCAGGTCTTTGGATAAAGCCCCATTTCAATCAAAACTAAAAAAAAGTATAAACAAAGTGTCTGACGTCTCATAAGAATTTAACTAATTAGGCTTCAGTTATTTTCCTTTAATATGGGGACTAATTCAGATATAGTGCAACTAATATTTTTGAAAACAAGAAGAAACACACATGCACGCCTGATTTCATTACAATATCCTTAAAAACAAAAATGTTCATTTCAAGACTCGCGTCTCCTCTTAATGACGTCACATCATTTCGACCAATCGCAGGTTTTGCAAGGCCGCTTCTTTACATTATAGTGTAAATAGAATACTTGTATATAGTACCTCTCTCGCACCTATCCTTTCTGCGTGTCCCCTCACCTCTTTCACTTGATTTCTCCAGTCTGCGAATTGGCTTAAACCTGTCGCGCGCCCTTCTTTGACTCGCCATTGTGAATCTTCCTTGTGCAAAATGGTCTGCGCCGTGCAGTAGCTTCTCATAACTGCATGGAGCGGTCACTTTTTTTATTTACATTATTATTTGTCGTCAGGTCCGCACTAATGGCCGAAGCCCTACAACAGTGGGATTAGTGGGGAAAAGAGAACACTGACAGCAGCAGCAGGAATACAGCAGTCGCTGCAATCGTCCGCTGCGACGCGTGACTTCAGCTGGCGGTGCCTTCTTCTCTTCCCGCAGCATCGTACAACTGCCAGTCGCAGCCGAGCCTGGTGATCAACCCGATCGGCGAGAACAAGACGGAGCCCGCGGGCACGGGCTTCGTGCTCTTCTGCACCAAGGGCGCCGGCGAGGCGGACTTCACCAACTTCAAGTGGACCGGCCCCGACGGACAGGAGATCACCAGGTGAGGGCCCGCTGTCCTCCGTGTCTGTCGCAAACCTGTCCGGCGTGCTGAAGCCCTTTCCGCCTGTTCAGGCGCGTCGAGTAGTGAGAAAGGCTTTCAGGTGGCACACCTTTTCTGCGCGGGTTTTCGTGTCGTGTCGGCTCTTCGTAAAATCATGGTATGCCTGCAGGCTGAGCCTCCCATGGGCAACCATCGCGCGCGTGCCGTTATAAAAAGGGGAAGCAGGCGCCCAGAGGCACACCGCGTATTGTTTTCACAGTGGCGTTTGCAGACACATTGCATACAAGGCCATAAAATGTGCCCGTGTTTTACAACAGGACATAGACCAGGGTTCGGAAACACGTGGCCCCACTGCGCTGAGTATTTCCAGCTTTCTTAATAATAAATAATTGGTTTTTGGGGAAAGGAAATGGCAGTGGAGGGCTCCGGAATAATTTCGACCACCTGGGGATCTTTAACGTGCACTGACATCGCACAGCACACGGGCGCCTTAGCGTTTTGCCTCCATAAAAACGCAGCCGCCGCGGTCGGGTTCGAACCCGGGAACTCCGGAATCCAGCTTTCTTCCCGAACTGCACTGCCAGTAACGTCTTGGTTTATTTCCCGGCAGCATCGCACCTCTCATAGCAGCGTTTACTCGACAGATGGTGGCTCGAGTCGATTATTGAGAGAAAAAAGGCACTACTTGTCCTTCCCTCTTCCTCGATATGTTTAAGCACTTTCCTTCAAAAGTGAGACTCAACCGGAGTACTGCCGTTGTCGCGTTAACGCTGCATACGCAGTACTTATCCGCTGTTTGGAAGCGACCGCTCTTCCTTGTAAATCAGCGGCTGGCTGCACAATTTGCGCGGAAACCTTCTACATTATTTCTCGACGTAAGTCACCATTTAAACTTTGAGGCGGCAGAAAAACCTTCTTCGCTCTCTTCCCCGGCTACTGGCTCATGGGAGACGAAATGTTGTCAGTGCTGCCCGCGCAGCGAAAGGACACCGGTGGTACAGTCGAACTCTGATATACCCAACTGGAAGGTGATGCGATGTATCTATTATTCAGTATACAAAAACAATGGCGATAGATAAGCTTATCTAACCTAGAAGCCAGAATAGATTGCACCCACGCTTGTGGCGCGCGCTTCTTGAAGCGACATGCTGCCCACCGTCGCTGTGCACCGCTCGCGAGGCATGGCTAGGCCTAACCTGCTTCGCATCAGCGCCGCTGCGGCAGCTGCTTTGGAGGCATTCACTGCCTGTCGTCACCGGTACGCTGTAAACAATCGCTCACTAAAATCGAAGCTAAGTTGGTTGGTTTCCGCAACGCCTTCGGTACAGAGAAGGACGCCACGCGAGGGTCTCCGCGAAGCTTTTAGTAGTTGGGTAGACTGGCTCCACCGCATGACTGCAACGCGGCGCGGGAAATGGGTGCGGGGCCTAAGGCCACCGTCAAACGCACACGACATTTGCCTCGGCGTGCGGTTTCACAGTGTTAGTACCAGCAGCTGCCCAAGGCCGTTTTGTCTAATGCAGTTGTGTTTTTTAATATGAGTAATAACTACCGGTTTTGAGGAAAGGTATTAAGGCAATAACTGTCTCGCATATCTGTGGCCATCTCAACCGCGCCGTGTGGGAAGGGATCGAGTGGGGAGTGAAAGGGGGAGAAACAGGTTTGCGAGGTTGATGGGGGTTTCCCGTCCCAAAGCGTCAGGCTGTGAGGGACGCCGTGGTGAAGGGCTCCGAAAGTTTCGACCACCTGGGGTTCTTTAACGAGGCGTCCGTATTTGAGGGCGCCGGAGTACAGGGTTCGAACCCGGCCGCGGCGACCGTGTTTCGATGGAGGCGAAACGCAAAAGGCGGCCGTGTGCTGTGCGATGTCAGTGCACGTTAAGGATCCCAAGGTGGTCGAAATTATTCCGGAGCCCCCCCACCCCCCCTCCCCACACTGCCGCACCTCTTTCTCTCTTCCTTTTTCACTCCCACCTTCCTTCCTCCCCTCAAGGCGCGGTTCAGGTGTCCATCGAAAAGTGAGGCAGTTACTGCGAAATTTCCTTTCCTCAATAATAATAATTGGTTTTTTGGGGAAAGGAAATGGCGCAGTACCTGTCTCATATATCGGCGGACACCTGAACCGCGCCGTAAGGGAGGGGATAAGGGAGGGAGTGAAAGAAGAAAGGAAGAAAGAGGTGCCGTAGTGGAGGGCTCCGGAATAATTTAGACCACCTGGGGATCTTTAACGTGCACTGACATCGCACAGCACACGGGCGCCTTAGCGTTTCGCCTCCATCGAAACGCGGCCGCCGCGGTCGGGTGCGAACCTGGGAACTCCGGATTAGTAGCCGAGCGCGCTAACCACTGAGCCACCGCGGCGGGTTCCTTTCCGCGAGAGTCGACCCGCCGCGGTGGCTCAGTGGTTAGGGCGCTCGACTACTGATCCGGAGTTCCCGGGTTCGAACCCGACCGTGGCGGCTGCGTTTTTATGGAGGAAAAGCGCTAAGGCGCCCGCCCGTGTGCTGTGCGATGTCAGTGCACGTTAAAGATCCCCAGGTGGTCGAAATTACTCCGGAGCCCTCCACTACGGCACCTATTGCTTTCTTCTTTCAATCCCTCCTTTATTCCTTCCCTTAACGGCGCGGTTCAGGTGTCCAACGATATATGAGACAGATACTGCGCCATTTCCTTTCCCCCCCAAAAAACAATTATTTCCGCGAGAGTCACAAATTTTCGGCTGGCGATGTCTCGAACGACGGCAGCGGGCCTCCGTCGGCGACACTGGCACTGGTTCCCGGTGTCTTTTGTGTGTCCTACAGCGCCAGTGCCGTCGGCGACAGCGCCTCGCCAATTGACGTCGTGCGACGACGGGTTGCAGCGCCGCGTACTTGCGAAAGGCGCTGCTCTGGGGCGTCAAGGCCGCCGCCTCTCCGCGTTATTACTTGGCCCCCGCCACCCCCTTTGCCCCTTTTCTTGGGCTGCGGCGTGTGACTTCAGCGGTCGCTTTCCGTCGTATCGAGAGCGGCTGTCCGCCGGGTGTCGTCGCTCTGCATCCCGTCTGCCGACCGATTGCACCGCGGGGGCCACGCGCAGTCCATTGTACGCGGCTGCCTCGGCCGACCGCAGTGACTCACTTTTCTGCCCCTCTGCGGAAGCGAGACGGTGGATGGCATTGCCGGAAGTCTGAGCCGTGTTCAGCCCCCGGGCACTTTGTGCGTGTGCGCACAGTGAACGCCAGGGTGCCCGTTTCTTCTAGGCGCGTTATGCCATCAGAGCGCGGCGGCCGTGTTTGAGGGGCTTTAGGGCGTCCGACGCTTGGGAGTGCCCCTACCTTTTGGGGCGACGGTGGTGGGAAGCTGTTCGCTGCGCTTTCCGCTCCGCTAGCCCGCTGGCGGCGGTGCATTTACTTAATTTCTCCTTCTTCGCAGCTTGGCTCAACTTCCGGAGTGAAAGCGTAGCAAATGTTGAGCGAGAGCAGTAATTCACTCTCCACTTTCAGGAAAGGAGCCACGCCCACGTGCCATGCTCGCTTATGTTTACGCCCGTGAGGGGTGTGTGCTCAGCAAAGAAATCGGTGCACACGCACGCGTGGATAAGCGCCGAGATGTTCTCCATTCGTGATCTGTTTGTCCGGGGTTGCCTGCATGCTTGGGTGTACTATTGCACTATTCAACCGTTCTCCCGGGGCTTACGTTACGACAAGGGTCCTTCGCGCAGTGCAGTGTTCCTAGTCGTGGGAATAGATCGCTTCCCTACCAAACCCGTCCAAATTTGCTTGTTCTGAGCTTCTATCTATGCTGCGTCATGTGTTAGCATGCGTAGGCATTAGTTTAGCGCGCTCAGTGTCATCGCTGTACGGCGCTCAATAACTGGTTTTTCGCACTTCACGTCAGTTTTGGAGCCTGCGAAATCGCAGCTCCGTCCATCCCTGGGTGAGCTTATCCACGAAACTATGCAAATCTTAAATCTGTAATATCTGTACATATGCACCTTAAGAAGAGTCTAACTTTTACTGAGGCTACTTTTACCATTAACCATTAGGGTCACCTCCAGTTTTTTCAGGCCCCCCTTTTCCCTGCAGCACTCCTTCAACACGGAATGAGACAATTTTGGTTTTTAATATTCCCCGAGGCTCAGTAAAATTTTTTTCCCCAAAGTTTACCCCTCACATTTCCCGAAAAAAAAAGGAGGAAAGTTCCCCGAATGGAACGCAATTGACTTGGATCAGATAACGGTGACGGTTTATCCGACGAAGTAAGACAGAAATAAGAACAGCCACAACAGCCACGTCATGTTGCAGTCGCACCCTTGAAGCTCGCCTCAGAGGCTAACCAATTTTCGTAAATTTCGAAAAGGGGTTTGATCTCGAGGCATTAATGAACCACTTCTCTTTCACCGGATTCCGAAAGTGGACAAGCCCGCACGTACGCACGTATTTTGTGCGAGTGTTTGTGGCAGTCACGCTGCCGCGTGTAGCACTCTTACGCGATCAGCCTTGGTTCACTCATCGGTAAAGGTATCTACAAACACTGCACCGCGTTAAGACCGGCCGGACGGAAGGCGCGTTGATTACGCAGCTACCTACAGGGACGCGGATTGGTGACCTCCTTTCCTCCGGAGCGCGTACGCTTGCTTCCATTTGCTTGCCTAGTTTCGCCAGCTTTTACGGCCGCAGCAGCCTCTGACGAGCGCCGTCGGATGTGCATCTTAGCAGCTATCGGTGACCTTGTAACCTGCGCCAAGGTCCACCAGGAGCGCCGTTCAACGGCCCGGTGATTCTGCCGAGCTGTGAAGCGCGGGCTCCGGGGCGTAAATCGCTTTCTCGTCCGCCAGCGAGCCAAACTGCTGGCTAAAAAAAAAAAAAATCTTCGTTGTTTGCAAGGTTCTTTGCCCTGAGGAGTGCAGCGTCCCTGTAGGTTGAACGTTCCTCGTGGGTAGGACCGGTAACCCCTGTGGGCACGGCATGGGCAACTTTGGGAGGACTGGTAAAGGGTGGTCATGAGCGGTAACGTTTGCGTCGTACGACGGCATACCAGTGTGAGGGAAGTGCAACTGAGGCTGTACGGTGGTGGATGCCGAGTTCCTTTGCACTGCAGTAAGCTTAACCGACCTGACTACGATGAACTCCGTGGCTTCGCCAAAATTGCTTAATCGAGAAAGTGGGGGCTGTGCAGGTAGGCGAGCGCACTGATCACGATCTCTAGGGAGCGCCGCATAGCTTTCCTGTGCCGCTGCGTTCGTCGCACCAGGAACGTAAGCGGGCGTTTGACCATGGGCAGCCTGCAGTGTAGTCTGCGTTCACCCCGCCCGTCTGTTTCTGCTATGTAAGCACAGTGCTTGGTGCCTGTGCATCTATAGCCTGCGAATTGGAATCGCGCATGTGGTGTGTGCGGGAAATAGTAATAGCAGTTAACAGAATTGGGCTTTTAAACATTGAGTTAATGCCTGCATTCAGTCGTGGTTAAGTCATAGTGCAGTGTTCTCTCGTGTCTCCAGAGCCCCTTGGACAGTCTCCTTTTCATCTCGCAGTTGCAAGACGAGCGCCTTTTAGTGCAAGTCATGTTTTTCGATTACACGGCATGCACAAAGAGAAGCATGCGCGCACTTTCACACGCCTCACGGACCGAAGGCTATCTTTGTTTCACTCGATTACTGACGGACCAGGGTTCTGGGGTAGCCAGAAATTTCGCGGGGCCCTTTTTGCAAAGCGGCGAGAACGGCGATCGAGCTGCTGCATGCGTGTTGTGGCAGATGACAAAAGAACTAGCTCGGCTGTTTTCGTCCCGTACCGTTCCGGCGCGCACGTCCCGGACGCTAACGCATGGCATCAACAAATGTACGCGAGCAGCGACGCTTGGGCGTTGCTTCGTGCTGCTTTTGCGCTCCCTTGGCTATCGGCTTCCGCTGTGACGATGGCTGCGCGGTAATTGCGAACCTGTGGCGGGTTCGTGGGAAGTACGCGTCGTTGGGCCCTCTCCCTCGCGTACGTTCTTCCTCGCTCGCTGCGGCGCGTAGTTGGCCTCGTACTCACGAAAACAAAATGGCCGCGATGGCGTCGTTTCAACACACCAGCCTGTAGTGTGCGGTGTGTGACGGTCTGGGCGAGTCTTTTGCGCCCAGCGCTGCATCAACTCGATCACATAGCTTGCAGTTAAGCAGCAACACCTAACGACAGGTGGGAATTTTATGAGAACGTGCAAGAGCTAAAGCGATCATCCCCATCGGGTCTCTGGCACAAAGACGTGTCAGCCTGCTTTCGGTTACGCATCGAATACTGTATTGTCATATGTCTCGTCAGGCAATAAAGAACAAGAAATAAAGAAAAAACGTTGGTGGCACAACGAATAAGGGCTGCATTTTTGAAAGCGGGCGACCTCATTTCGATTCCTCCTGCTCAAGTTTTTATTACCTGGTAATTAAGAGCAGATATGCATCATTTGCCATTTCTTTTAGGCTATATATAGGTTCCTGAATGCTTTTTCCGTACGAAAATCGCCGTCTAAAAAGCTGTCAGACGAGCCGGGAGGCGAAAGCAGGAGTTTGGGTACCGCTTTGTGAGCGCACTTAATCGGGCGTTACGTAAGCGGTCCGCTGTCACCGCTGGCCTCCACCCCGTAGTGCGTGTATATATGAACGCATTGTTGCCGAATTGCGTGTCTTCTGGCAAAGCGTTGCGTCCGATGGGTGCCACGCCTCCCGTCCGCATATTCGCTCACTCCTCGGCAAACCACTGCTAGTGGGATCACGGCCGGACTGTGGCTCAGGCTACGAGGGACGCCGTGGACTCGCGCGCGCGTCTTAGGTGAGCTTTGCGTGCTCTGTGCTCGTCTGCCACTACTTGTTTCAAGTGAATTAAAAATACCCGCATATTGAGACCGATGTGCATGCTTCAGAAGTGCCAAATTGTGTTTAAAGAAAAAGTCGTTTCGTTGTTCCGCGTATTCACGGACCTCTCCGAACCTTGCGCGGTTGCAGCGGTACGGCATCAAAATAAATGCTACGTCCATAAATTTTCTCTTGACGCCTTTGGTACACTTAATTTTCTTCATACCCACTAAACGCTGCCCGCTTTCGTTATAACGACTCATTTGATGTACACGTTGCTTTGCGCGAACTCTCAGCGTTCCGAGCATGTTTGCATTTATCTTTAGAGAACAGCCGGCCATATACAGAGGTGGGCATTTGACCTCAATAATCTGGACCTCACCTCACCCTCAAAAAGATTTTTCCGACCTCACTCAACCTCAACCTCGACTGATGAGGTTGAGTGAGGTCGGAAAAATTCTTTTCCTTAGACTCCCTCACCTCACTTTTCCTGAGGCCACTGCTGACCAGAGGTGGGAAACCTCATGAGGTCGACCTCAAGCTCAAAATGACCTCAACCTCACGTCGTGAGGGTGAGGTTGAGTGAGGTCGTCGTTCAATCAGCTCGAAGTTTTGAGGTCTAGACTTTTTGCAGTTGCCTCCGACGAGTGCCGCTTCCGAAGCGGAGTTGCAGCGCATCACCGCAGTGTTCATGCAATGACGCTTGGTGTTCGGTTTCCCCTGTTCCGACAACCGGATGCCACAGTTCCCTCTTAACTTCCGGTGCTGCGCCGTAATGTCCGTTCAGTCTGACCCTACAGGAAGACGCACCCCTCTGGTCTTCCCGGAAGGAGTGTTATGGTGTCTTTGACTGGTCGCTCCCGCGATCCGGTTAGGATCTGGCAGAGTGGGAGCCGCTCTCGCTCTGAGCGATAGCGAGACTAGTCAAGCCGAACGGTGAGCGAGTTTTCAGAGCGGAAGCGCAGGAGGCAGAAGGAGCACGTAACTTCCGGAACCACGACGCGGCACCGCTGCAGATGTCAACAGTAGCCGCACGTAAGGCCCCTTGATTACCTTTAGCCGCACGTGGTCGCACACAGTTTGCATCGCGGTCGTCGCTTAGCCCGTATCGATCGCTAGCCCGGCTTTCCGTCCCACGGCACGCTCATTTTTCGAACATCGCCTTGTGGATAGCACTGCCGTCCTCGTCTGAGCTGCTGCTGGAATCGTTGTTGTCAAGTAACGGAAGCACAGACCGCGTTCCTAGCGTATGTTTTTCCCGCGTTTCTTGAACATTTTGTCTCGCACAGCGCGGCACCCGCAAAACACAACGCAGCAAGCGTGACTGCGTCAAAAGCCTACACTTGCTTCTGCCTACGCGTAGGGGACGCCGAGGCCTCGAACCGCTTTCGCGAAATGGCGGAAGTGGCTCTGTCACGTGAACTCATCTCCGAGCCGCTCCGACTTTTTTTTCTCGGAGCGCGTCAGAGCACTCTGAGCTGGAGGCGAGCGCTCAGAAAGAACCAACCGAATGTAGTCAGAGCGGCCGGTTTCGAGCAGCCGAATGTGCGGTCGCCTCTCAGAGCGCTCTAGAGCGATCTAAAGCGACCTGTCGAAGACGCCATAACTGTCCCCTTTGCACTGCTGGCGTAGCACCCGCCTGGCTGCCAGTCGGCTCAAACTCCCAGGAGCGCTGAAAGCACGTAACTCACGTTGACCCACGGTAGCTTTGTTTGATGCCGCAAGCAAATAATTTCAATTTTCTAGCTCTCTCCGGCATAGCGAGAATGCTCTTTTCAGTCCTCTGTATGTTGCCTTCGAGAACACTTAACAAGCTGCGACTGTATGTAGTACACCAACAGATGCACGTTGTATTTATGTCTGGGTAGAAGCAGGCGGCTTGTTTTATTAATGCGAAAGCATTAGTTGGCTCACTTTCAAGGTTATATCCGGAAAGAAGTATCCGCAATAAACGACGCCATGCGACGTCACGAGCCGACGAGTCACGCGACGATGATGATATCACGCACTTAACGATAAATAATATAATTAGGTTACGCTAAGTCTAATTAGTATAATTAGTGATGCCATCATGTGAGTGTGCCGTCACACCAGGTCACGTGACAGCGTTGTAATGTGCTATCAAACCTAGTCACGTGACGACGTTGTAATATGACTTCGCACCCACTCACGTGACAATGATGTAATTTCTCGTCATACCAGGCACCCTGCACCCTCCTTCCACCCGCATTTCAAGGTACATATGGAGCCCACATTACTACACATGCGCGCATGACGTATTACAAACAGTGCCCACAACCCGGTCCATATTAATAACATTCGTACTGTACAGCAGGTAAACGCACCAGTTCTCATGTGTGACATACTGCAAAGATCATGCAACGACACATGCCTTTGACTCTCGAGATGATGGCGATGATGATGATGCTAACAGTGCATCCTTATGAGCCCGGGGAAGTCTGATTGTGTCAACGGGTCTGAGCTGGCCAGTATAGCCTCCCACCGCTCTAGAGAAGGGACTGGTAGTAGGTCCGCCGGTGGCGGCGCCTTTATTGCAGCCCCATAGAATGTGATCTCGCCGCATTCTTTGCAAGTTGGATTGTATTGTGTTGGGTACATGTGAGCTAGTTTTCAAATCCTGGGTATTCCCCGATGACTCGGTGAACACGCGGCATTTTGAAAGAAAAGTCTAGATTATGTCTTCGAACACTGTGCCAACTATTAAAATCACACGGGTCAAAACAACTGGTCTAGAGTGGGCAGCGTGAACCGCTCTCTGTCCAGAGCACCATGGCTCTCCGCTCAAATTTCCCCGCAGCGAAATCTTTTTCCGAGCCCCCCCCCCCGAAAAAAAAAAAGAAAAAAACACGCCTCAGTACTCATGTGCCTCAACAGAATTCTGGGCAACATTTCTTCAACCAGTCTGAGACGAGCTGCTTTAAGGCAATCACTTGTTTTCCTTCAAAACACCTAATCAATGGTACGCCAGCATCCTCGACGTTTTGTATACCCACGAGCACCGCGCGGGCATTCTGCGAAGCCGTTTAAGGTGAACGATGCATGGGTCTCTGCAAAATAGTTAAAAGAAAGATAACGTGTAGTGCCTGGTCGTCTGCAAGGCAGGCCGCCAACCTAACTGATCCCACACGAGAAAAAAAAGAGACAATGATTACAAACTTACAAACAAAAATCGCACACTAAAAAGAGATGCGAACAACAGTGTGCCCCATTAAACGTCATATTAGAAGGTTTGAAAAAGCGACTCAGCAGCACAGCGCGAGCATGTAATCAGTTCCATTCACACATCTTCATTAAAAAAAAAAAGGAAAAGGAGTCAGCTACCACATCACCATACATTCATTATAGTTTTGCATTTTTTCGCCGCTGCAACACCGCTATGCTGGTGCGTTCGCCTCGAGTTGCAGAGTTTCGTCTTAATAAGCGAATTTCCGAGAAGGAGCAAGGAATAGCAGACCAAAGGGAGGTTATTCGGAAGGACAAAAAAGTGAGATTTTATTTGAATCTTCTTGCATTACGGAACGAGAATATACAGAATGAGTGTGAGATTCGAAAGGGGAAGTCACCGATCAAAACCGTCGACAGTGTTATACAGTTTTTTCTGGCGTCGTGCTTTTTTCATCAAATCAGCAGGTGTCCTTGTTAGGAACCACCTGAGTCACATTTTCTGGCCTGTGCCGACTACCCCAGTTTCTGTTAAGTCAGTTTGTCAGCAGGATCCCCTTTATTCGACTGCGAGGCAAGAGCCATGATGTCAGCGCCGGCAACGAGCATGAGCACGAAACAGTACTGCTTGGGGCCATCCGCGCTGCGTTGAATTTACTGCGTGCTTGTTGGACTTATGTGCTTGCGGCATCAAACAAAGCTACCGCGGGTCAACGTGAGTTATGTGCTTTGCGCGCTCCCGGGAGTTTGAGCCGACCGGCAGGCAGCTATTGGTTCTACGCCAGCGGGGCAAGGGGGAGGGAGAGTGTCGTGCTGTGAGTGTAACGCTCCTTCCGGGAAGACCAGAGGGGTGCGTCTGCCTGTAGGCTCGGACTGAACGGACATTACGGAGCAGCACCGGAAGCTAAGAGGGAACTGTGGCATCCGGTGGTCGGAACAGGGAAAACCGAACACCAAACGTCATTGCATGAACACTGCGGTGATGCGCTGCAAAAAGTCTCGACCTCAAAACTTCGAGCTGATTGAATGCCGACCTCACTCAACCTCAAACTCATGCGTGAGGTCGAGGTCTGATTTGCTGGCCTCACTCACAAAATTTCGAGCCGTCGCCGACCTCACCTCACGACGTGAGGTTGAGGTCGACCTCGTGAGGTTGTCCACCTCTGGCCGTATCAGAGTTTGGATGAGGCCTTCGCACAAAGAAGTAGGGCCAGAGAATGTTAGAAGTTCTCCGGTGCAGGGCCGCGCGGCGACGGGCGCACCTCGCGGGCGTGTCCGTTTGTGTGCGTGTATACCTGCGCGTCGCGGGCGTGGGTTCCGAAGGGTGAAGTGACCTTGTTTGCGACACGGGCTGTTCGTTTTTGTGGCTCTCGAAGCGCGCTTGGCACGTGTCGACGAACCGAGGAGGTTCCGCGAGGAGCGCCATTAGCAGTTGGCAACGAGGAATGCAGGTTCTGCCTATGCGCCTGGTGTCTGCTGAGCAGGGAGGACGCGGGATCGATTCCCGATGTGAAACGCAAAGGAGGATGTCAGGGGCCAAAGTTAGCCCAGAGCACTGCATCGCGGCGCCTCTTCTCTCTCCCTTCTTCACGCTTTCTCTCACGCCGTGGTTCGGGTGTCCGCCGATAGGATTACCCATCACTGTGCTGCGTGCATAAGGGATGGTGCGGTGTGCCCGCGCGGGGCCCGGCGCGTACTCGTTACAGATCTCTCCGAAGGAGCGTCCAGCTCCGTTTGCCTCTTTTTGGAGAATGGTTTGGAGAGTACACGCTCCCGGAAACAGCGCGCAGTTCGCGTGTATTTAGTTCTTTTTTTTTTGCTTGTTCCTTCCTGTTCTTGTTCCTGCTTGGATTACACTCTTGGTTCACAGCGGCCTGTAACGAAGTGTGAACTGTGCCCAGTAGTAACTGTTCGAAGCGCTTTCGTGGCCAGTACCAGCTCGTGCCGTCTTGGCCAAAAGTAACCAGGTGGCGGCATTTGTTTGTTAGCGATTTTTTGGGGCACCCGTTGAGCTCTGAATCGGTGTAATGGTCCTCACCTCTTTGGGGATGCCGCCGTATAAGGGCCCCGATGTGCGGCCGAGAAGAAAATCCCGTTGCCTGGTTACTTTTGACTAAGAATGTGCATACACGGAGCGGAAGTATAAAGGGGAGCACGTTCTGAACATTCAGCCAATGGTCCCAAGAGTGAGTGCCAAGCGCACTCGTTGCTTGCTAAGCTGATTTCCCGTGGACGAGTAATTTTTCACCATCGGAGCGAAGAAGTCCTTTTTCTTTTGCGTGCTGACTCTTTTTCGTTTCATACTGCGGCTGCCTACACCATGGTTCAGTTTAACAGACACCATGCTTGGTTGGATGGAAGTGTGCTTCAAAGGGCACGTTTGGCACGACGCACATGGCGAGGATCAAAGTGCACTCGTAGACTCCACGCTATCAGCATATTCCGGCTCATATTTGTTTTGGTGACGTCTGAGGGTGTTGCAGTCTAGTACTCCATATTCGCTCGGCTTCTGCTCGCATCCTATAGCATTCCATGACTACAGCGCAACGAACGAGACATAGAAGGAGGACACAGGCAGGGAAACGACACAGCGCTGTGTCGTGTCCTCCTTCTATGTCTCGTTCGTTGCGCTGTAGTCATGGAATATCGTAACCAAGTCGCCCAACAACTTATCATATAGCAGCTCGCTGCTTCCGCTGGCGACTGAGCAGCCGTAGGCTCATCACTGTTAACCGACGATTTCACATTTCGTTTTCACTTCTCTGCATTTTTTCCCCGTAATTTCATCCTAGCACACTGTTGTGCAAAACGTTGGTTCGTCATGTGTTCTCCGGGCCTGTCCTAAAGCTGAGCAAGAAACCATACGTGGACGCACATACAGCATGCAAGTGTCGCAACTTGGATCTTGCCGCTTCCAGCGAGTTAACGTGGGGGCTGTAAGGCTCACTTCTTTGAAAACGAAAATCGTGCCCGTCGTTACCGATGCCGGGCAGAGTTGCGCGAGTCGGACTGCTGCTGTGACTGTTCTCTTCCTGCGCGCGCTTATTCACACGGGGCCTCGGGAGACTCATTTGCTGCCCTCCGTCTTCGGCCGTGCGTTGTCATAAATGAGGCGCGGGCATTGCAAGGCCATTTTGCTCGTGGGTGCCGACTAGAATTTCTCCCCTATTTATTTTTCTTCCGGCCTTGGATCTCCGCTCATGAAACCGCCGCGGGTGCGCACAATGGAGAATGCGGAGGCGGGATATGGTTGCCGAGCACAAAGGGGAGCCCTTTTAAAACGTCATTTCGGATGGCATACCGGCAAAGAAAAAAAAAGGGGGGCTTTTCACCTGTATCCACCGTGCGGCGGCGCTCTTTGCGCACACGTGCTTTCTTGCCTCGCGCAGGGCGTTGTTACCGCTGCTGCGTAATCGACGCCGACCATCGGTGTCTGCGTGTGTCGTGAACCATGCTTTCTCTGTGTCTCTCGCGACTCGTTCCCAGCGCGGGCAAGTTTCGCCACAGAAACGGTTGCCATGACAACGCAGGCTGGCGGGCGTTGAGTGAATGTGAATAGCACGTATGTGCGCGTGCGAAAGAGCCTTCAGTGGTAATGGTTCTTTTACAAATGTGCGAATAATAACGATCCCAATCGGCACCTACTTATTTTACCACTGAGCAGGTGCTGCGCTTTACCTTGCGTAAGTCAAGGGAAGACGCTAACAGCGCTATCAACTTGCGTGCGCCTTGTATCCTTGGCTGGTTTCTTACTGACCGTACAATGAAATCGTGGGAGTTAACCCCTTCTGTTCATCATCCTGATGCTTATGTTTGGAGCAGCAAATAATACGCTTGAAGTCGACATCGGATGAGGCGAGCGTCTTGATGCTCGCTAATTGCAGCTTACGAGGTTTTTTATTTATAAAAAAATTATAGATTGTAAGCTGCTTGTTTTTTGAGCTCAAAAATGGGCGCATGGTTGTTTGGCTTGTCGGTCCGTGGGTGGAAGCAGATTTATCACGTGGTTAGAACCAAGCGCGAAGCATATAAAAGTGCATTCGCTGTCATAAGGGCCGCATAATTATTTCCATATGATAAGGGGGTCGTGTGTGTGCTCAACGGCCTCGAGGTACGGCGCAATGTTCGCGGTGATGCCCCTGCCCCTTCCTGCATCCTTATTCGGGAAAAAAAGTGTTGAAGCCAGTTTCGAGCGGCGAGTGAGCCACGATTCTGCGCCAGTTCCCGCGGGTTTTCCATCCTTCGGAGCCCGCTGCTGTTCGCAAGAAGGTGGCGCATAAGGTGCGGTGGGTTTAACGCCCTAAAGCTACACGTTAGAGAGACGCCGTAATGGAGGGCTCCGGACCCATTCAACCACCTGGGGCTTCCCGCCGCGGAGGATATTCCGTGAATCTTGCAGTGATCGCCTTTGTTGAGTGATTGCTCGACAGCGTCTACCCGAGCGCAGCCATGCGCCTACAGAGGAAGTCTGCGCAGCTTTCTCGTCTTTTCCCGGTCCGAGTCCAGGGCGGATTTTTCTTCGAAGAAGCCCGAGTAAGGCAACCGAGTCTACACGCCTGTGGGTGCAGTAATTAGCGGGCGCGTGCTGCATCGAAGCTTGCACAGACCGATAAACACAATCTATAGATGAGCTGTGCAATGAGGGACTCCCCCACCTCCTCCTCCTCTTTCCCAGGATCAAGTTCATGGGTCATGTTGAAGGTTTACCCTTTGTGTTACATAATTTGTGCCCCCCTCCCCCCCTGAAAAAAACAGCTAAGGCTCAGTACCGGTCACGTCGCTCATTCAGTCTGGAATGACCGTGCAGTGTAAACTATTTTTAGTGACTGTTTTGCGGAAAACTGTGGAAATGCAGTACGAGCATTCATCGGGAGTGTTTTAAGCACAAAAATGTCACCGAGACTTCCAAAATGTGCGTTAGAGATCCCCAGGTGGTGGAAATTATTCGAGCCCTCCACTACGGCGTCTCTTTCCTCTTTCACTCCCACCTTTCACCATTCCCTCACTGCGCGGTTGAGGTATCCACCCAATTAGTGAGGCAGTTACTGCGCCATTTCCTTTCCTCAACATTTTTTTGCTAGGCGCAGTAACTAACACCACAGTTCTGTTCAAACTTATGCAAGTGAGCAACTTCCCTGGACGATATACCTCTTGAGCAACTTTTCTTAGCTGCATCGCTTTTTTTCTTGCCGGTCAAAAGTCGGTGTTGTCACGCGGAATCGGCGACCGGAGAACTTTCGATAGAGCGCAGTCTGGCGCATAGAGAACCATCCTCGGGCTCGTTTCGTTCGTATAGGTCGGAGTGCTGAGGCTGTTCTACTCCGCTGTTTTGCATATTACCGCGCAAGCCATCTAGACTGTATAAACAAACTGCCGGAGATTGTGCAGCGTCCGGTATACTCCGGCTGTGTTCGCTACAGTGTTTGAGCGTAACGGCGCGACAAATCACTTTGGGCGCCTCTGCATTCTGCAAATTTAGCTACGAGAGACTCCACTGCACACACGAGACGCCCGCCCTGCAGTTTTCCTGCCTGTGTTTTTGCGATTGCGCGTGTATAAATTGGCCGCAACGATAATAGTTCTGCGGTGTTCGGCAATTCAGCGGCATTGAATGGCGGCGTCGACTTTCGCTTTGTGTTATCTGGCACACGCGACCATTTGCCCTTGCTTTCAAAGTAGCTCCTCCCTTCTGAATGCCCGACTCTGACGGAAGATCTGCTCGTTTTTTTCGCGGAAACTTTGAGCCAGGTCTCCAGGGAAAGATATTTAGGCTTGAGGGGCGCGCCCTATTTTTCCATACAAAGTGACAGGCAGCGTAGAGTATAATGCCGGTTAGTGCGTTTCCTTGGGTATAGTTCATGCGCTCTCTCCCCACTGGTTGTCTCGGCTCTTGTGGGTCGTGCGGCGCTGCTCTTGTCTACATCTCCGGATCGTCGAGCCACAGGGCTGTTGCGTGCGGGGTGCGCGAAATGGTGAAATGATGTGCTGAAGATACCCGCCGCGGTGGCTCAGTGGTTAGGGCGCTTGTCTACTGAGCCGGATCCGTACTCGCGTTCGAACCCGACCGCGCACCGGCCGCCTTTCGATGGAGGCGAAACGCAAAGGCGCTCGTGTGATGTGTCAGTGCACGTTAAAGAACCCCAGGTGGTAGAAATTATTCCGGAGCACTCCACTACGGCACGTCTTTCTTACTTTCTTCTCTGAGTCCCTCCTTTATCTCTTCCCTTAAGACGCGGTTCAGGTGTCCGCCGAGATATGCGATACAGTTACTGCGTCATTTGGTTTTTGAGAACCAACTCATTTATTCTTTTTGTGCTGAAGTTGTTAAGCAACCTTGTCCGGAAGTAGGTGCTTCTGCTGGTGTTGGCCGATCAGGAGGAGCGCGGTGGTGCGAATTCACCGTGTCCGTGTCGCCTTTCGTAGACGTGTTGAGACCAATTTCGTGAGCCCGGCTGTTATTGCGCCGCGCGCGACGTAGTCAATACGCGCACAAGACGTGAAAAAAAAAAGAAAATTGAAACAGTTTGTCTGCTGGAAGCACTACAGATGGAGCCGTGCGGGTGGCACAAAGCTAAGTCTCGGAAGCCTGGCAAGGCCTTGGCTCGTGGGCACGTTCATACTTGCGAGTCGCGAAGGGCGTGCGGCTGCCTGCAGTGTGGTTTGCGACCGAGGAACGGCTCGACATTACCGACGTTCAAAATATAGCAAGCGCAAAGCGCTTTCCGGAATGGACTTGCTCGAAACGAGAAGTTGTCGGTCTGGCAGCGCGCGGTGGAGAACAAGCTTCGCGTCACTTCCGGCGCCTCGCCCATTGGATTGGTTTAGCGCCTTTGTGAGTCGGGTCGCAAGGTTGGAAAAGGGAGCAGCTTGCGACCGTTGCTTTTGGCCCGAAGCGGGTCGCACAGGCTCCGCGACTCGTGTGAGCGCTCTTTAAGGGGACCGAATACTGTCCAATACGTGTCATGAGATACGGCGGAAATGAAAAGATCGCGATGCATATTGTAAGAATTAAGCACGGCAATATCAAAGAAACAAGGATTTATAATTTTAATTTGGCATTGAACATCGCATAAACACCCATCTTGTGGTGAAACCTGGCATTATCACTGTAACCCACCACGATATCTCGATAAAATATCGCTTATTTGTCTTAGGTCCTGTTTTTTTTTTTCTTCCACGAGTGCCTGTCATGTTTTATTATAGTTTGCACTCTTTTCCAGTGCGCCCTTCGATGAAACGCAACGTTCCCTTGACAGCGTCGACCATGCACTTTTTGTAACTAGATGGCGCCACAGTGTTTTGAATTTCATAGATGGAGCAGGAACCACGGTCCACTACATTTTCATCCGACGGGGAGCACACAGCTGTGCTGCAACAGCTTTGGGTGCGGAAGCTAAAATGGACGCTGGTCTATGCCAAATGTATCTTATTTCCCGTCTGGTGGTTGAGATTTTGTATTTTGGTAGAGCAGTTTTGCCGACGTGTCATCCCCATCGCGCTTGCTGATCATGGTTTCCAGCGTCGGAATACATAAAATCGAGCGCATGCACTGATTTAAAAATTCTCGGTGAGAATTTCCTGCGGCATTTCCAATAAAACCTCCGCGGAATACAACACTTTAGACAGCAAACTTTCTGTTGTGCCGAAAAAAGTTGGGCCCTTAAAATCCGGTGTTCTGTCCCTTCAAAAAAAAAAAAAACGCCCCGCCGCGGCGGCTCAGTGGTTAGGGCGCTCGACTACTGATCCGGAGTTCCCGGGTTCGAACCCGACCGCGGCGGCTGCGTTTTTATGGAGGAAAAACGGTAAGGCGCCCGTGTGCTGTGCGATGTCAGTGCACGTTATAGATCCCCAGGTGGTCGAAATTATTCCGGAGCCCTCCACTACGGCACCTCTCTTCCTTTCTTCTTTCACTCCCTCCTTTATCCCTTCCCTTACGGCGCGGTTCAGGTGTCCAACGATATATGAGACAGATACTGCGCCATTTCCTTTCCCCCCCGAAAACCAATTATTATTATTATTATTATTCAAAAACATTGCGGCGGAAATCGGGCGAGCGCCCAGAACTCGTCAGGCTTGCATTTTCCCCTGGACAAAACGCGAAGTAGGCGTTTGTGTCGCACATCTTACGGTGTCCGCGTCTATGCTGGCGCTTTACGAAAGGAACAGTGGCCGGTATTAAGTTGAGTAAACTTGGACCGCCTGGAGGCTATCAGCCAAGAATAGCTGCTCGGGCAGACCTCTTGCGGAGAAGACCGCCCGGGGAGAGATCGGCATCAGCAGCAGCAGCAGCGGCGCCGCTGACTGGGCAGCCTGTTCTCTGAGAAACACACGCGCGAGGTTTCACGGCAAGCCATTGCGGCTCTGCCTGCTCCCGCTAACCCTGACGGGCTTGGCGAAGCTTCACCTTGGCGCTGCGTTGACAACCAGGAAAGCGCAGGTCACGCGGCGCGAAAAACGCGAAACGCTTCCGTTCGTCGACGTTGTGCGCTCGGGCCGTGGCAGTGCCGTGGGAGCACTGCAGCTCCAGAAGCCGCTTCAGCCGAGCGGGCTCTATCGGGAGCGGATTACTACGACGACGCGGTCCCACCAGTGGTCTGGCCGTCGGCGAGGGGTTGACCGAAATGCGGAACTGTACTTTGTCCGGCGTAAGTAGCGCGTGCGCCCTTTTCACGCTATCATCTCGGGGCGCACTCTATAAAAAGCGCTCCATCGGCGCCAGCCGATAAGGCCGCCGATGCCGTATGCGGCAGCAGTGGTGGTCCCCCGTTTCTCGTGGGAACGCGCCGAGTCCTGGAATACTCGCCTCTGTGGTTCCGCGTCCTGGAGTGTACGACGACCGAAATTCGCCGCGTTTTTTATGCGAAGCATATTAACGTAGGTTTCGGGCCTTCGCGCGACGCCTGGCGGTGGCCACCATTGACCCTGAAGTGGGGTCGCGTGACATGACGTCACGTGATGACGTCACACAGGCTGCAGATGGGGCCTCATATTGCGCCGTCGGTCGCCTCCCGGCGGTGGCCACCATTGACCTTCAAGTGACCTTGAAGTAGGTCACGTGATGACGTCACACCGGCTGCAGATGGGGCCTCATATCGCGCCGTCGGTCGCCTCCCGGCGGTGGCCACCATTGACCCTGAAGTGAGATCACATATGACGTCATGTGATGACGTCACACCGGCTGCAGATTGGGCCTCATATCGCGCCGTCGGACGTCGCCCGCCGGAGGCCTCCACGCTTCGGTTCGCGCCGTCGCGCGCGACGCGGCGGCGGCGCCACCATCGCTGCATCACGTGATATGTGACGTCACGCCAGGGTTGAAGCGGCGCGCGCCCGCCGTCGCGTCAGTCTCTGTGCCCGCAACCGCGCCAGCGTCTTTGCGCCGGGCGTGTATGCGGCAGCTGCTTAACCTTCCACTGGGCTTAACCTTGATAAGCCTCCAATTTTTTTTTTGTACATGCCAGGGCTGGACAATGGCTAAGCGAAAAAATTAAACTCGAAAGCGTTGCTATTAGATTTGGGTGCAGCGATGGTAAAGGCGCCTACGTGGCCTTTCAAAAAAAAACTTCTGTTCGCGTCCAGCGCTCGATTTCGGCTAGCAAATTAAGGGTTCACTCCTAACCGCGACAGCCCGTAAGCTCCGCCTTCTCGATGACTACTGCGGAATCTAAGACCGTAGCTGGAGAACTTCCCAGCCCAGTGGCGGATTTACGGATCACTCTTGGAGGGGACGCTCCGATTTGAGTCATGCATTTCTTCGTCAACAAATTAGGTTCAGCACGGTTTTCGCACGTAAAATTTCTCGCTGGGCAGGTGGCGCTGCGAGCATCCAAGGCGAGCGGACGTGTGTCACATGCGCTCCGCAGTTTTCGGGCCCTGGGAACCGGGACACTTCGACTGGACTACCAAAACTTTGCTTGGAATCGACGCAGCAAGTAACGAGGACCACGAGGACCCAAATTTCAAGCCGGTGGGCCCGATTTTTCGGATTTTATCGGACTTGGAATTTTCCGAGTGGCGGACCCTACGCTAAGGCTAACGAGGCCTAGCACGACTACGGGACCCCGCGGCCTCCTCGGTCTCGGCCCGAGGCGAGAAGACCCGGAATGATGTCCCGACCGAACATCCCCAACTACGACCGACCCACGATGGGAGGACCGACGAGATTTTCGGCAGAATCTCAGATGGAAGAAGACATCGAGACGACTCCCGTGCAGCAGCAGCGGTAAGTCCCGGGCGGACCGGAGGCAGCGGCGATGGCGACGGGGAACCAAGCCCTCGAAAGCAGCACCCCAACGCAAAGTTCACAAGTAAGAATCGACACCAACGCAGATTGGGAGATTGCCATGTCGAGACGCCAACAACGCGGCGAGCGGCAAGTTTTGGCGGGAAATTCCGGAAATCCGGCGGGAAAACCCGGGAATCCACCCGGGGAATCCCCGAAGCGAGAGGAAGCGCCAACTAGGCGGAGACTTCCGCCGCTGCCGAGAGAAGACCTCAAAATAGTCCTGCGACCGAGGGGACTCGCAGTCAAGGATCTGCAGACGCACCAAGTGGCGCGGGCGATGGTCACGGCCACCGGGCACGGATGCAAGGTGGAAGACTTGATCATCCGACTACGCAACGGCTCGAACATCATCATCGTGAGCACGAGTAACGAAGAAGCGGCCCAGAAGATCAGAAGCATAACGCAGTTGAACTTTGGAGGCAAGGACTACGCCATTAGTGCCCACGTGGCGGCACCGGAAGGCACGCTGCGTGGCGTTATCCACGGCGTGGACCAAGGAACCTCGCCGGAAGAACTCAAGACCAACCTCAGAACCCGCACGCAAGGAGTAAAGATCCTGGCGGCCCGCATGCTGGGCAACTCTAGCACGGCTGTCATAACCTTGGACGGACCTACGCTCCCGAAGCAAGTATTGTATTACGGCGGGGAGATGTGGTGTTACCCGTACAGGCCCACGAGGCAAGTGTGCTACGCCTGCGGCCAACAGGGGCACCGAATGGACGTCTGCCCGTTGCCGGAATCCAGAACCTGCCGGCAATGCGGTTGCCGAAACCCGGAGGACATGCACCAGTGCACGCCAAAATGCCTGCTGTGTGGCGGAGACCACGCGGTGGGCACCAAGGACTGCAGTCAACGCCTCAAGCCGGCGAGCGAGCTGAGATGGGGCCCCAAACAACAGCAGCGACGCGTACGCAGCCGCGGAAGACGGCCGCGATGGTTCCGGAACGAGAGCCAGGTCCGGAGCGAGTCGCGGAGCCGCAGCCGAAGCCGGAGCCGGGGACCACAAGGCCGGGACGAGTGCTTCCCGCCCCTCGGCAAGCCGGGCCAGACGAAACAGCAAAAGAAGAGCGGCGGCACTAAGGTGAGCTGGAGAGACGGCCCTCCCAAATCGCTTTATGCTCCGCACACAAACACACAAGACAACCAATTTAGGGAAGAGATTAAGAACCTTAAGCGCGAGCTCGAGCAGAGCCGTAGAGAGTCGAACGAGCTGAGAAGACAGCTCAATGAGCTCATTAGAGAGAAACAGGAGGTGAGAACAGGGCGCTCACCACGTAGAACACCAACCCCTCCCCCTATGGAGACGCAACAAAGCAACAATGAGGGAAACCTCGACAGCAAAGTAGAAAATTTCATGGCTCAAATAATGGAGCAAATGAACCAAATGAAAAACGAAATTCAACAAACTCAACAAAAGTTTGCCCTACAGGAGCAAAGCTTTAGGAATTACGTAAAAAATCAAAACACCCAAAGAGTCAGTGACGCTAGAGACAGACTATTTAACGAACGAAGGTTCGGCACAGAAACCCAGAGTACAACCAACTTTAACCAATCATGGCAGAACACAAACAACATCAATTAGAAATTTGGCAGTGGAACTGCAGGGGGTACAAACGCAAGCAAGGCCTCCTCCAGCAATTTATCCACACCCAAGCAACCCCACCAGACGTAATCATCCTGCCCTGCAGGAAACTAACAACACCCCCGCACTAAGGGGCTATACATGTCAGGAAAACGGCCGTACGGCAACGCTCATAAGCAACAAAGTAGTAGCCATAGTGCACGGCGAAATTAAAGATACCCAGATAGAACACGTAATTACGGAAATAATACCCAAAAAGAAAAGGAAAGCCAACAGCACCTTTATCGTAAATATACAGCCCGCCCAGCCAGACCAAAGGGGACTTTATCAGACTCTTTGCGGAGGCGAAAAAGAAGGCGGGACAAAACGCACTGGTAATTGCGGGCGATTTTAACGCTAAAAGCCCAAAATGGGGCTACCCCAAAGAGGACAAAAAAAAAAGGGCGCGGCATGTGCACGGCGGCAGAAAGCGTGGGCTGTGAACTTCTAACCGACGAAAATCAACCGACCAGACAGGGAAACAGCGTGAGTCCAGACACGTGTCCCGACCTAAGCTTCGTAAGGGGTGCTAAGATAAGAACGCAGAGTGGGAGAACCTGCTCGAGAACCTTGGCAGCGATCACTACATTCTAAGAATCAGCCTTACGGCGGAACAAGTCAGGAGGAAGTTTGGCACGGCTCGGCTAACAGATTGGGACGCCTTTAGAGCGCACTGCAAGCAGCTCGAAGGAGGAACCATCGAATCGGCGGAGAACTGGAGCCAACAATTAAGACAAATCCAGGACCTCTACACCAAAGAGGTAGTTAGAACAGAACAGACACCCGAGGTGGACAAGCGGCTACTAAGGCTATGGGAGGCAAGACGCGGACTCACCAAGCGGTGGAAGAGACAAAAACTCAATAGAAAACTCAAAAAGAAAATTGCGGACATTACCAGGCAGGCGGAGGAGTACGCGAACCAGCTGGCAAGACAGGGATGGCAACAGTTTAGCAACTCGCTGAACGGCACCCTCAGCACGGCTAGGACGTGGCAGATCCTCAAGGCCCTCTTGGATCCGAGCAAAAACAAATCGGAAAGCAGCAAAGCGATACAGCGGCTAAGCCATCAATACCAAGGAACAGACGAGCAACTACTAGAGGAAGTCAAGGTCAAATGCTACGGCAAAGACCAAGTCGAAAGTTATAAAGAAGAATACCGCGGAGAAGACAACCCCACGATGGACAGACCCATCACGAGAGAAGTGATGGAAGCGGTGGCATCGGCAACAAAAAACACAGCGGCAGGAGCAGACAAGATCCGAAACTCCTTAATTCGCAACCTCAACGACGAGGCAATAGACCAACTGACCAAATATCTAAACACGCTATGGCAGGAAGGAAGAGTCCCGGCGGAATGGAAACACGCCGTCGTCGTGATGATCCCGAAACCAGGCAAGAAACTACAGATAGAGAACCTCAGGCCGATATCACTCACGTCGTGCCTGGGGAAGCTCTATGAGAAAATAATAACCAGAAGAATCCAAAATCATCTAGAAAAGGAGCAACTGTACCCGGACAGCACGTTTGGGTTCAGAGCCAACCTATCCACGCAAGGCGTGCTACTCCAACTCAAGGAAGAAGTGCTCGAAACGATGCCGAAAGCGGGCGAAAACGTGGTCATGGCCATCGACATAAAGGGGGCCTTTGACAACGTGAGCCACGTGGCCATCATGGAGGGCCTGAACAGCGCCAACTGCGGAAAGAGAACCCACGACTACGTCAGGGACTTTTTCAGCAACAGAACGGCAACGGTAGGGCTAGGCGAGCTAAGAAGCGACGTCTTCCACACCCCGTGTAAAGGCACACCTCAAGGCTCGGTCATCTCGCCCGTCCTCTTCAACGTGGCAATGATTGGACTAGCAAACAAACTAAAGAGGATCGAGGGAATTCAGCACGCGATGTACGCCGACGACATCACGGTCTGGATTACCCGGGGATCCCTAGGCGAAAAACAAGAAAGGCTGCAAGAAGCTGCCACCTGCGTGGAAAATTACACAAAGGAAAGAGGACTGCGGTGCTCGACAGAGAAATCGGAGCTCCTCAGAATCGGCAGACATCCCACCCAAGCAACCCTGGAAGTCACCCTCGAGGGTCAACTCATACCCGAAAAGAACATGATAAGAATCTTGGGCATGTGGCTACAAGGCAGCCGCAAATGCAGTCACACCATTAGCCTGCTAAGCAAAGCGGCAGAGCAGGTGGGCCGCATGATCAACCGCGTCTCTCAAAAGAGATACTACATGAGAGAGGAAGACACCCTCAAGCTAGTAAACAGCCTCATAGTCAGCCGAGTTACGTACTCCCTGCCGTACCACGCGACCACCAAAGCGGAAAGAGAACAAGCCGACACCATCCTGAGGAAGGCTTACAAGACGGCTCTCCACTTACCCAGAAACACGTCAACCGAGAAACTGCTACAATTAGGCATCAGCAACACTTCCGACGAACTCGCGGAAGCGCTGCTGGGAGCACAAAAAGTCAGACTAAGAGGCACTCCTGCGGGACGGGCGCTCCTGAAAAGGCTGGGTCGGGACACTCGCGGACTGACAGACAGATACGCGGAGATGCCGGACCACCTTAGAGAAACCTTTAACGTTAAGCCCATACCGAGAAATATGGACCCTAACCTTCACGCAAACCGACGCAAGGCTAGGGCGGAGTACGTAGAGAAAACGCTAGCCTCGGAAGAAAACACAGTATACACGGACGCTGCCGTCTACCCGTGCGGGTCAGAACACGCAGCCGCACTGGTAGTCGTAGACAGCAAAGGAAGGATGCTAACGAGCGCCGCAGCAAAAGTCGCGGGCGCAGTGGAGGCCGAGGAAATTGCCGTCGCGCTGGCGGCAGCAGAAGGCTACAGAACCGGTCGCCCACTCAACATACTAACAGATTCGAAAGAAACGTGCAAAAACTATACAAAGGGCAGAGTCAGCAAAACGGCCCTTAGGATACTCGGCGGGGTAGCCCCTGCATGATTGGAAAAACTCAGACATAAATTAATTTGGATCCCAGGCCACGCGGGAATAGAGGGGAACGAAAGGGCAGACAGCTTAGCTCGAGGGGAAGCAATCTGAGCCGGGCAGTCACACGCCCCGGGTCTTCACCTTCAAGCCTGCGAGGGGGGATACACAGAACTTTTAAACCTATGCAAAGGCGTCAGGATTAGATACCCGCCACCACACAAAGCTCTGACAAAGGAGGAGGCCACTGCTTGGCGCAGATTGCAAACGAACTCATTCCCCAATTTATATATACTAAGCAAAATGTACCCATCGCAATACAGACACCTGTCCGTGGTGCGGAGCCATACCCACACTCTACCACATCACATGGGAATGCGAACGTAACGAGGCATTTCACAAACACAAACACCCGAGTGCGGAGCAATGGGAGAGCCGTCTCACCAGCAGCGAGCTTTATAGAGCACGCGACCGGTGCAGCACGACTCAGTGGAGCCTTGGAATAGGGGCCCACCCTTGCTGAAATAAGACTCTAGTCGCCGGCGCAAGCACGAAGACGACGGAGCCTTCGATCCGCGAATCCCTTTGGAAATCAATAAATGTTTTCACTCACTCACTCGCTGGGCACCCCTCCCCATAAATGCGCGCCCCTGTCCCAGCCGCATCCGGGCATCTGATTGCCAACAAGCGTTGGTATGATCGTCTTTGCTGTAGCCAGAAGTGGTGGCCTTCATAGCCACCTATTAAAGCGACTGTTATCGCAAATCGCAGTTAACGCGGGTAAGGTTCTGTGCGCCTGTCAGCCCTCAATTTACCACGTGGCATCCGTATAACGTGCCGCCTCCATTCCCGAGTCTGCATTCACGTATTGTGGTCAGTTACAGGCCGGTAAGTGATTGTAAATGTGAAATGTCGCCGCGACCGCCGTGTTCCCCGCTCCCGATTAGTCACCGACTGACCCCCCCCCCCCCCCCCCCCCCCCCTAAATCCGGGGTGTTCTTTATTTAGGAGAGTAGGCAGGTCGCGGCCGTGCGTAGTAGAGGCGTGCACTCTCTCGTAGCGCGTCATTCGGTTCAAGGTCGCACCGGGGCCGCTCACGTCGCGCCCCGGGTCGTCGTGGAAGTCGCCCGCGGACGAGCGCCTATTCCGGACGCGGCCCAGAATAGGCTGCTGAACTGCTTTCGCCCCGCCCCCTTGTGCTTCGTTTCCTTTGCAGACGCTTGAATTCTTTCTGTACCCGTCGCGTCAGCAGTGTGCCAGGGAGCCGGGCCGACTTCGCCCTGCGCGTCTGTTTTGCCGTTTCTCGTTCCCCGCCCAGCCTTCGCGGCTTACAGCTCTATCTCTGCCTCTCTCTTTCCCCGTGTTTTTTCTCTCCTTTTCTTCGCTCTTTCCGCTCGTCGATTCCCCCCTCCTTTATTTCGAGCTGGAACGGGGAGGAGAGTGGAGCAAGAGGGTGCGACCGAGGAGCTCGTCGGTGGGCGCTCGGGCGCAGGCGGTCGGCACGAAACGTTCTTGAACTGGTGCCTGCTCCCTCTCTCCCACTGCGAGGCCTTCGTGTGGGCCCCATTTTTAATAACGATCACCTACTCGGCATCGTGATGCGCATCGGGAGGCACTGGTTACTGCATCGACCGCGCGCAGTATAAGCGTGGGCGCAAGCATACTGACGTCGAGTAAAGGTGCACTGAAGAGGATTCTGGGCTCGCCTTTTTACCGCGGGAACTCGATTTGCATGCTCCGAGCGTTCTTACACACTTCGAATTATTGTCCTGTGCGGCCGATTTCCTCTGTTAAATCGGATTAAGCGTCCCGGCTCGCGCCCTTATTTTGAACTGACCTCCTCCGGGAGTTGGACGAGTCAACCAACGCGTGGAGTGCCTTTCAGACATTCGCGTGGCAGCTTCGCTTTCGCTTTTTTTGTTTTTTTAGATTTCCGTGAATATTTAAATAGCTCAGTCGCAGGCAACATAGCCGCAAATGAGGCCCACGGAAATAAAAGTACGCTTATACTCTTTGCATTACGTATCCCTTTGCCGATGGCAGAGCGGCAAGCCGCCACGCGACTGGCGCAAAGGCACTCCACGCGTTGGTTGACCCCTCCTACTTTCGGAGGTGAGTTCTACAAAAAAGCCGAGATGTCTAGTTAGATTTAATAGGGAAATTCGCAGCACTGGACAATAATTCCAAGTTTCTAAGAATGCTTGGAGTATGTAGATCGAGTTGCCGCGGTAAAAAGACGGGTTCAGATTCCTGTTTTGTGCACCTTGAAAGTTTTGTTTTTCTTCGGGGGGGTGTCCTCTTTGCATATCACTTAGCAGACACGGGCGGTGTTCTCTACTTTTTGGAGTTGTAATGAGGGGCATAGCCTTTCCGGCCGGCGCGAAGGCGGCCACCTTCAAATTGACGCCGACTGCACACATGCTACGGTCTGGTATCAGTGCCAGGTTACTGAGTCGCGTGGCAGTACTGCAGTAGATGTGGAACAGCTGTGCCATTTGCGCCATACGAATTTCTTGGCGCCATCGTGCGGCGTAGACAAATTGCTCCTGTAATAATTACTAGCGTCATCCTGCCGCCCGCAGGATGGCCCCTCGTGTAAAGCCCTCACCCAAGGGTCGTTGAGCTATCTGTAATAAATAAATGAATGGGGCGCGAAAGCTTCGACCAGGCCTCGGTTTCGGCCTTTGCTTGGCTGAAGCCGTATCGCAATGCCTGTAAATGCATAGTATCACGTGACCGGCACCATAGAGGAATTTTCGTTGCCGGCGACAGCTGTCTGCTCAGAGACATGCCAGGAATTGTGATAAAACGGCGAGCAGTAGGTACTGCTTTTTTACTTTAATCACGGCAGCTTAGCATATATTGCCGTGCATAATAGCCGACATTGTTTTACAAAAATGGCCATCCGGGATTGAGGTGGGGTGGTGGTGAAAAAAAAAATAGGCAGTGGCTTAGCTCTGGTTAAGCCTGGATATACAAGCGAAAAGCTTCAGTTATGCAACGCGTATTTTCCGTTGTTCAGGCGTTTCGGCTGCACGTTTAGCTTTGGCTTTATCATTTTTTTCGCTGTTGTGCAGCCAACTCCCAAGCGAGTACTTCTGGATCGGACGAATTTAGTTTCTCAGCTTTTCCGCGTAGTCTAGCAGCAGCCGCACTCTCCTTCCCTTCCATGTCGAGTGCGCACGCCTATTCTCTGGCAAGCGCATTATATAGCCTCCTTGCGCATGCACATGACGCACATGTGCAGTAGCGCGTGGCTGCGCCGAAAGGTCAGGCGACGGAGTCGGCGGCGGCGACGCCTGCGGCAGCGGTGAGGAGCGACCACCTGCGCTGCGCATGACGTCACTCGTTTTCGCGCATGCGCATAACTCACCAGTCCGGCTCACGCGAAGCTCGGCTCTTACCCGCGTAGTGAAGCTTCATTTTCGCTCTCAGCGCAACACGAACGGGACACAAGACGAAGGACTAGCACACACAAAAAAAAAAAGACTAGCACAGTGAAGCTTCTCGCTTCAAAACGCGCTTGCGGCGAACGTCAAACGATGACGCATAGCGCGCGGCAGTGGCCTCCTGCGCCGCGCGTGACGTCTCGCGCGGCAGCGGCGATTGGTGAGGCGACTGAGTCGGCGGCGGCCACCTGCGCCGTGCGTGACGTCACTCGTGCTCCGACATACGCCGGCTAGCGCAAAGCGCGGAGTTGCCTAGCGTAGTGAAGCTTATCGCTTCAAAACGGCTGTGGCTCAACTCGACATAATGGCTAGCGCACGATAAAAAACATACACAGAAGGAATCCAGACAGGACAAACGCTAAGAGCCTTGGATGTGGTTCAGCTCGGCCGAGCCAGGTTGTACGGAGAGAAACACAACCGAACCAGTGGCCAA